>NC_046172.1:103781767-104128524 GCF_011064425.1 Rattus rattus
AGAGAAATCAGGTCCTATGTTTCTATAGATGAGACTTTTTTTTTTCTCCGATCCTGCTGATTTAGATAGCAGAGATTGGTCTTCACTACAGGAGCAATCTAGATAGTGTCCTCCATGGGGTGAAATCTTCCCTCTGTGTGTGCCTCAGCCAGGGGCCCAAGCTTTCCAGTGCTGGTGGGCATTGTTAAGTCAAAGGAGGGAAATGTGGCCGTCATCCATGTAGGCTGACAATGGCAGCCAAGTTCGATCATTTACAGGTTGGTTACTCTTTTACCTTTCTCAAAGACTTATTATATAAATAGAGTACACTGTAGCTGTCTTCAGACACACAAGGAGGAATCAGATCTCGTACAAATGGCTGTGAGACATCATATGGTGGCGGGATATTGACAGGACCTCCAGAAGGGCTCTCATTAACAGGCTAGCTTCAGTATTTCTTATGCATTTCAATCAATTTCTAACATCCTCATGCAAACTGATTTCTCAGTTCAGAATGGTTTTCACTGATCACCAGCAGTGTTCTCACCTGAGTTCTTGTCGAGATAATTTAAATTTAAAAAAGGGGCCTACCTGTAAATGACTGAAGTTGGCTGCCATTGGTCAGCTCTGGGATGACATCACAATTTGACTTCTTTGACCCAACAATGACCACCATCTCTGAAAAGGCTGGCCCTTGATTAGGCACACACAGAGAAAAAGCTTCACCATAGGTAGGGCACTTTCTAGATTGCTCCTGTGGTGAAAGGACAGAAATCTGTGTATCCAAATCATCAGGATCCAGCAACAGAATTCATGATTTTATAAATATGGGGGGAAAAGTTGAACTAAGGTCCAAGGTGAATGTCTCTTCTTATGTCCATTTTATGCTGAACTTCAGAAACTAAATTAAGGAGCAACAACAAAACATCTACCATGACTTTGCAGAATTCTCTATAAAGTGTTCAGAAAAATGGCGATCCATCTCGAAGCATGAAAAAATAAAGTATGTATCCCTAACCAAGCTTGACAAAAACCAGTACAAGGATGAAATGAATTACACAGTAAGGGGAAGGAAGAGAAGAAGGAAAAATACAATCCCACCTTGGAAGCCCCCATCCACATTCCTGCTCTTCTCCATGGAACACTTTGTCTACGTGTAGGAAGAGAAACCAAAGTGGACAGTGGTGGAGGTTGCCAAGCTGCCAAATTTATGTGGTCCATGTCTGCCAATTTGGACAAAATTCCCAATGAACAGAAGGCTGTGCTTCTGCAGCCAAAGTACCTTGAGCATTGGGAAGCCTATTGCCACCAATGCCAGGGCAGGAAGAGAAACTTCTTGGAATAAGGCAGGCACAGTTTTAAACAATAAAACAGCATCCAACTGGTTTTCTGGCTCTGGTGTTTTGTAGTTTCAGACTTCCCTTGGATGCTATGCTAAGGTAGTGAGTGGTTTGATTTGGGTCTAGCCTTGGGGAGGCTGGCTTTCAGAGAGGCATCTCTAAGACAGGACACTGGCTGAGGACACAGATGGCCTAGATTGACGTGGGTGGTCAAGCACTGGTGAAAAGCCATTTGAATATGGGGAGCCAGACCCACAGATACTTTTGGGACCTAAAAGTATAGCGATTGGCTCAGAGATTTCTTAATACAAATCCTAGCTTTTGCTGCGGTTTGCCAACTCATGGGAATGGGACCATAAAGGGAGCAAATTGTGCTGTCTGTGCAGGCAGTCATTTTGATTTTGATTACAACTGTGGCATGGAATCAAGTTGTTTGGATTTCCACATATCAGGTCCATGTGGCAGGTAAGGGTCCATGTGAGGCATCCAGTCTCTTGAGGGTTAGGCACATCTTTTCTGATTGAACCCAGATCTGGACATCCTGTGCTGTATATAGGTTGGGGGCCTCATATCTGCTAGTGTGTGCTGACTGGTTAGTGACCCAGAGTGTCTGAGAAATCTCTGAGGTCCACGTTTATTGAGACTGCTGGTCCTCCTACAGGTTTGAACTTAGCCATTTTGACTGTTGTAAGGTGAAATCTCAGGCTCATTTGGATTTGCGTTTCTCCGGCCACTAAGGATACTCAATGATAACCTGGTCAAGGAAGAAATAAAGAAAGAAATTAAAGACTTTTTAGAATTTAATGAAAATGAAGATACAACATACCCAAACTTATGGGACACAATGAAAGCTGTGCTAAGAGGAAAACTCATAGCGCTGAGTGCCTGCAGAAAGAAACAGGAAAGAGCATATGTCAGCAACTTGACAGCACACCTAAAAGCTCTAGAACAAAAAGAAGCAAATACAGGAGGAGGAGTGAAGGCAGGAAATAATCAAACTCAGACTGAAATCAACCAAGTAGAAACAAAAAAGGACCATAGAAAGAATCAACAGAACCAAAAGTTGGTTCTTTGAGAAAATCAACAAGATAGATAAACCCTTGGCCAGACTAACGAGAGGACACAGAGAGTGTGTCCAAATTAACAAAATCAGAAATGAAAAGGGAGACATAACTACAGATTCAGAGGAAATTCAAAAAATCATCAGATCTTACTATAAAAGCCTATATTCAACAAAACTTGACAATCTGCAGGAAATGGACAATTTCCTAGACAGATACCAGGTACCGAAGTTAAATCAGGAACAGATAAACCAGTTAAACAACCCCATAACTCCTAAGGAAATAGAAGCAGTCATTAAAGGTCTCCCAACCAAAAAGAGCCCAGGTCCAGGCGGGTTTAGTGCAGAGTTCTATCAGACCTTCATAGAAGACCTCGTACCAATATTATCCAAACTATTCCACAAAATTGAAACAGATGGAGCAATACCGAATTCCTTCTATGAAGCCACAATTACTCTTATACCTAAACCACACAAAGACCCAACAAAGAAAGAGAACTTCAGACCAATTTCCCTTATGAATATCGATGCAAAAATACTCAATAAAATTCTGGCAAACCGAATCCAAGAGCACATCAAAACAATCATCCACCATGATCAAAATAGGTTTCATCCCAGGCATGCAGGATGGTTCAATATCGAGAAAACCATCAAAGTGATCCATTATATAAACAAACTGAAAGAACAAAACCACATGATCATTTCATTAGATGCTGAGAAAGCATTTGACAAAATTCAACACCCCTTCATGATAAAAGTCCTGGAAAGAATAGGATTTTGAACATTTCTTTAGGTGCTTCTCAGCCATTCGAGATTTCTTTGTTGTGAATTCTGGGTTTAGTTCTATACCCCATTTTTTTACTGGGTTATTTGGTCTTTGACTTCTTTATATATTTTGGATATTAGTCCTCTATTGGATGTTGGGTCAGTGAAGATTGTTTTCGGAATCTGTATCTTGCCAATTTATCTTCCTGACAATGTCCTTTGCCTCACAAAATCTTTCTAGTTTCATGAGGTCTCATTTATCAATTCTTGATCTTAGAACATGAGCCACAGGAATTCTGTTTAAGAAATATCTGCCTGTGCCAATGTGCTCAAGGCTCTTTCCCACATCCTCTTCTATTAGATTCAGGTCCTTGATCCACTTGGACTTGAGCTTTGTGCATGGTGACAAATATGGGTCTATTTTTACTTTTCTACATACAGACAGCCAGTTAGACCAGCACCATTTATTGAAGATGCTTTCTTTTTTCCATTTTATATTTTTGTCTTCTTTGTCAAAGATGAAGTGTACCTTCTCAGCTGGAGAAGTTCTCTGGGATAATATTTGGGGTAGTTTATGTATACTATCATAACTTCTACGAATAGTAAAACCTTTAATTCTTTGCCAAATTGTATCCTCTTGATCTCTTTTTGTTGTATTATTGTTCTATCTATCACTTTGAGTACTATATTTAATAGATATGGGGAAAGTGGGAATCCTTGTCTTGTCCCCAATTATAGTGGGATTGCTTCAAGTATCTCTTCATTTAATTTGATATTGACTGTGGGCTTGCAGTAAATTGCTTTTATTATGTTTAGGTATGACCTTGAATTCCTGATTTCTCTGAACCTTTTAACATGAAGAGGTGTTGAATTTTGTTAAATCCTTTTTCTTCATCTAAGGAGATGTTAAGGTGATTTTTTTTTCTTTGAGTCTGTTTTTATGCTGGATTATGGTAATAGATTTTTATATATTGAACCAACTTTGCATCCCTGGGATGAAACCTACTTGATCGTGGTGAATGATGGTTTTGATGTGTTTGTGGACTCAGTTTGCAAGAATTCTATTATTTTTTCATTGATATTCATAAGCAAGATTCATCTGAAGTTCTCGTTTATGGTAGGGTCCTGGTATGGTTTAAATATCAGAGTAACTGTGACTTCATAGAATGATTTAGGTAGTGTTCATTCTGTTTGTATTATGTGGAATAGTTTGGAGACTATTGATATCAGGTCTGCTTTGAAGATCTGGTAGAATTCTGCACTAAATCCATCTAAACATGTTTTTTTTTTGTTTTGTTTTGTTTGTTTGTTTTTGGTTGCAAGATTTTTAATGATTTATTTCCTTATGGGATATGGGCCTGTTTAGAAAGTTTATCTGCTCTTTATTTAACTTTGGTATGTGGTATCTGTCTAGAAAACCATCCATTTCATCTAGATTTTTCTTTATTTAGTTGGCTAGGGGTTTATCTATCTTGTTGATTCTCTCAAGGAACCAGCTTTTGGTTTTCATGATTCTTTGTATTGTTCTCTTTGTTTCTATTTGGTTGATTTCACCCCTGAGTTTGACTATTTCCTGCTTTCTACTCCTCTTGGGTGAGTTTGCTTCTTTTTTTCTTGAGCTTTCCAGTGTGCTGTCTCTTTAATTTCTTTCTTTATTTCATCCCTGACAAAATTATCATTGAGTAGAGAGTTGTTCAGTTTCTACATATGTGCGGGCTTTCTGTTGTTATTGCTATTATTGAAGACCAGCTTTAGGCCATGATGGTCTGATAGGATGCCTGGAATTATTTAAATCTTCTTGTGTTGTGCAAGGGTTGTTTGTTAACAAATTATGTGGTCAATTTTATAGTAGGTACCATGCAGTGCTGAGTTGTATTCTTTTGTTTTAGGGTGAAATATTCTTTAGATATCGGTTAAATCCATTTGGTTCTTAGCCTCTATTTCTTTCACTGTTTCTCTAATTACTTTCTCTTTCAATGATCTGTCCATTGGTGAGAGTGGGGTGTTAAAGTCTCCCACTATTATTGTGTGCTTTGAGCTTAATAAAGTTTCTTTTATGAATGTGGGTGCCCTTGCATTTGGGGCATAGATGTTCAGAAATGAGACTTTCTCTTGGTGGATTTTCCCTTTGATGAATATGAAATGTCCTTCCTTATCATGCTTGATAACCTTTGGTTGGAGGCTATTTTATTGGACATTAGGTTGGCAATTCCAGCTTGTTTCTTGGGACCATTTGCTTGGAAGAACTTTTTCCTTCCTTTTACACTGAGATAGTGTCTATCTTTCTTACTGAGGTGTGTTTCTTGTAGTCAGCAAAATGCTGAATCTTGTTTAGCTTATGTCTTTTTATAGGTGAGTTGGGTCCATTCATATTGAGAGATATTAAAAATATGGATGGATGGTTCCAGTTATATTTGTTTTTGTAGGTAGCTTTATGTGTTTGCGTTTCTCTCCTTTTGGTTTTGTTGTGAGATATTTAATATCTTTGCTTTCCTTTGGTGTATGTATCTTGCTTGGATTAAAGTTTTCCTTTTAGGATCCTTTTTAAGGCCAGATTGGTAGATAGATACTGTTTGAATTTGTTTTTGTTCTGGAATATTTTGGTTTCTCCATGTATGTTGATTGAGAGTTTTGCTTGGTATAGTAACCTGCGGTGATATTTGTGTTCTCTTAGAGTCTACATGATTTTGACCAGGCTCTTTTGGCTTTCATAACCTCTGTTGAGAGAGAAGCTCTCTTCCTTGCAGCTTTTAATATTCTTTCTTTGTTCTCTGGGCTTAGTGTTCTGATTGTTATGTGAGCAGAGGATTTCTTTTCTGGTCATATTTGTTCGATGTTCTGTAGGCTTCTTGTACCTTTACTGTCATCTCTTTCTGTCGGTTGGGGAAGTTTTCTTCTATGATTTTGTTGAATATATGTTCAGGTCCTTTGAGCTGGGAATATTCATTCCCTCTATTCAAATTATTCTTAGATTTGGTCTTTTCTTTGTGTCCTGAATTTCCTGGATGTTCTGGGTTAGGAGTTTGTTTTTCTTAATGTTTTGAAGTTTCTTTGACAGTTGCGTCAATCCCTTCTATAGTATCTTCTACACCTGAGATTCTTCAATTTCTTATATTCTGTTCATGATACTTACATCTGCCATTCCTGGCCACTTTCCTGGGTTATCCACTTCCCGGTTTGCCTCCATTTGTGTTTTCTTCATTGTTTCTACTTCCACATTTAGGTCTTGGATTCTTTCATTCAATTCCTTCACTTGTTTGTGTTTTCCTGTATTTCTTTATGGGATTTATTTGTTTCTTCTTTAGAGGCTTCTGTTTACCTGTGTTTTCCTGTATTTCTTTCACTGAGTTTTTATATCTTCCTTAAAGGACTCTATTATCTTCATGAGATAGAATTTTAGAATTTTAGGTCAGTTTCCTGATTTCAGGTATGTTGGTATATTCATAGCTTGCTGTGGTTGGAGAACTGTATTTTTGTTTGTTTTGTTTTGTTTTGACTTTAATTGGATATTTTAATTGGATATTTTCTTTATTAAATTTCCAATGTTATTCCCTTTCCTGGTTCCTCTCCAGAACCCCCATTCCATCCCCTTCCATCTGCTTCTATGAGGGTACTCCCCCACCTACCCACCCACTCCATGCTGCCTCCTCACCCTGACATTTTCCTATATTGAGGCATCAAGCCTTCCCACAGTACCAATGGCCTTTCTTCTGATCCATGCCCAATGAGGCTGTTCTCTGCTACATATGTATCTGAAACCATAGGTTTGCTCCATGTGTATTCTTTCATTAGTGTTTTAGTCCCTGGTAGCTCTGGAGTGTCTAGTTAATTGATATTGTTGTTTTTCCTATGGTGTTGTAAACCTCTTCAGCTCCTTGAGACCTTTCTCTAACTCCTCCATTGAGGACCCAGGAGAATTGGGTTTTGATCATGTTTTCTGTTGCTTGTGGTCTTTCACTTGCCTCTCACCGTCTGATTACCTCTGGTGTTTTCTAATCTGGGTCTTTCTGTCTGGGGCCTGCCTTTTTTATCCCTGGGTTGCTTCAGGTCTCCTGGTAGACTTATGGTCCTGCCTGTAGCAGACCTCCTGTGTGGCCTTCTGACTGTGGAATCTTCAGAGGGGCATAGAAGCTGCTTATATGTGGCCCTGGCTGCAGTAGATCTCCATGTATGCCTTCAGACTGCTGGATCTTCACAGGAGCAGTCAAGCTATTGTCCTGTGTGAAGCTGTTCTCCAGGGTTGACTTAGGGACTATGGTTTCTGTTTCCCTGTGTGCAACAGAACACCACAGAAGTTTTTAGTCTGATGGGTTAGGTGCCTTGCATGCTGGGGTAGGGGCGGGGTGCTGGGAGCTCTTCAGACTGTGATCTCGGTTGCCCAGTTACTCAGTTACTTTATGTGCAGAGGCACTCCTGGGATGCCTTCAAGCTGTGGTGTCTTAAGGGGAGCAGACAAGCAGGTGATCAGTTGCCCCATTGTGCTGTGTGCACTGGATCTCCTGGGATGTCTTCAGATTCTTATGTCATTTGCCCTGTGTGCAGGGGATTTCCTGGGATGCCTCAGAGTGTGGTGTCTTTGGGGGAGCAGACTAGCTGGGATTCTGCCCTGGCAGAAGTTTTTGAAATTTTCCTCACTTTCTATTGTTACGTATTTGTTTTCACTTCTGATTTTGTTTTTTATTAGGATGCAGTGTCTGTGAGTTTTATTAGTTTTGCTAAGGGTTTGTCTATCATGTTGATTTTCTCAAAGAACCAACTCTTTGTTTTGTTGATTCTTTGCATTGTTCTCCTTGTTTCTGGTTGATTGATTTCAGCCCTGGATTTCAATATTTCCTGGCATTTACTCTTCTCAGGTATGTTTGCTTCTTTTTCTTCTAGGTATTTCTTGTATGCTGTTAAGTTTCTAGATTCAGGTCATTTCAATTTCCTTTATGCAGGCACTTTTTCCTTTGGATTCTCCTCTTAGCACTGATTTCATTGTATCCCATACGTTTGGCTGTGCTATGCCTTCATTTCTTTGAATTCCTGAAAGTCTTTAATTTTTGCTTTAGTTCTTCCCTGGCCAAGCAATCATTGAATAGAGAGTTGTTTAGTTTCTGTAAATATGTTGGCCTTTTTTGTTTCTGTTGTTGAATTTCAGCCCTAATCTTTAATGATTTAATAGATGGCAAGGGGTTATTTCAATCTTCTTGTATCCGTTGAGGCTTGCTTTTTGCCTGATTACATAACCAATTTTGGAGAAGGTTCTGTGCGGTACAGAGAATGTATATTTTTTTTGTTTTGGGGTGAAACTGTGTTGTTACCTGTTAAAAGTGTTTATTTTGTAACATCTATTAATTTCAGTGTTTAACTATTTAGTTTCCATTTCAATAATATGTGCATTGGTGAAAGTGAGGTGTTGAATGCTCTCAACTATCATTGTTTAGGGTTCATTTTATGATTTGTGCTCTAGTCCTCAAGTATAGGTTCTTTATGAATGTAGTTGCACTTGAGATGGTCATAGATGTTGAGGATTGAAAAGTATCCTTGGTAGATTTTTCCTTTGGTAAGTATGAAGTGTCCTTCCCCATCTCTTTTGGTAAATTTTGGGTTAAAGTCTGTTTTATTTGATATTATAATGGCTACTCCAGTTTGTTTCTTGGTTTTGTTTTCGTAGAAAAGAATTTTCCAGTGCTTTACACTGAGGGGGTGTCTGTATTTGTTTCTGAGCTGTGTTTCTTTTATTCAGGAAAATAATGGATCCTTTTTACATATCCAGTCTATTAGCCTGTGCCTTTTTATTGGTGAAATTATTCCATTGATTTTGAGAGATATTGATCAATGATTTTTTGGTTACTGTTATTTTATTGTTGACAGTCGCTCTCTCTCTCTCTCTCTGTGTGTGTGTGTGTGTGTGTGTGTGTGTGAGAGAGAGAGAGAGAGAGAGAGAGAGAGAGAGAGAGAGAGAGAGAGAGAGAGAGAGTGATTTTCTTTTTAGTTTTGCTGGGGGATGACTAATTTCTTGTGTAATCTTGGGTGCAGTTTCTCTCCTTGTATTGGACTTCTCCATCTATTATCCTCTGTAGGGATAGACTAATAGTAATACATTGTTTAAATTTGGTTTTGTCACAGAATATCTTAGTTTCTACACCTATGGTGATTGAGGTGCATTAATCTGGATTGTCATCTGTGATCTCTCAGTTTTTGCAAGGCATCTGTCTAGGATCTTCTAGCCATTAGATTTTCTGGTGAGAGGTCTGATGTAATTTTGGTAGGTTTGCCTCTATATGTCAATATGCCTTTCCCCTTATAGTTTTTAACATATATATATATATATATATAACATGTAGCTATATAATATATAGCTTATAATATATATGACATAAGGATTTTCTTTTCTGGTGCAAACTACTTGGTATTGTGTAAGCTTCTTGTATGTTTACAGCCATCTCTTTCTTTAGGATAACAAAGTTTTCTTCTATGGTTTTGTTAAAGATATTTTCTGACTTTTTGAATTGAGAATCTTTACCCTCTTCTGTTTATATTATTCTTAGGTTTGGTCTTTTTATAATGTCCCTAATTTTCTGGATATAACTTTGTTACATTTGATTTAAAAAATTTTTTACATTTGAATCTGTTTTGTCCTGTTTAGAATAAAACTGCTAATGAAACAGTCTAGCAATATACGTGAGTGTGTGTACACATATGCATGGGCTCCCAAATATTCATACTAAGTACCAAATAATTATTAAGTAAAATAATTTTTAAAAAATACATGAAAATGTTTAAATATAAATATGGACTAGGGGAGTGGCTATTGAGCAGTGATAACCTTCAGATATGAAGATAAAAATAAGATTGATACATTATTAATATTAAGTTAGATTTCTTTAATAAAATAATGTTGGGTTGTATGTAAATCTAAATACTCCTGCAATTAAAAATAATAGGGGAATTTAATTGAACATAGAAGAACATTGAAGAAAATCATTTAAATATAATGATGAGAGACCATGAATATTTTTTAAGAGAAATGATGTGGTTGGGTTGTTTTAAAGTAAGATTAGTGTTACATTTAGTATGAAACATTTAGAAATTGGAAAGAGGAAGTAAATAAACTACATATTTTTTCATAAAATTATATGTGCAGTTTAAAAGGCCTTTAACTTCAACATCATTGTGTTTCCTAATACAGAATATCCTAAAATAATTAAATGAAGCTCAAAATTTTAAATAAATAATTTTGTATTCCAAGGATACAAAGGTTTAAAAGATTGAAATGCTTTTATTGTCAACCTCTGCTTGGTATATTACTGTATTTTGCACAAACAAGCTGAAATTGGATATAATTTCAAATTTCTTCTGGGTTTTAGTTATCTTATGAAACTACACTTGCCTGTTAAAATAAATGTGAGTGGCTTTTAAATAGTCCAACTTAATTTAACTGAATGATGTGCTAAACAAAATATATTTGAAATCAATAAGAGTTTTTGGTGGAATAGAAATATAATCCTTTAATTCCTGAAAAAGTCACATTAAAATTTATTATATTAGTTGATTTAATAGCTTTCTATGATAGCACAAATGTCATTCATATGAAAATAACAAGGCAAAATGAGTTTTTATTCACTACAATGATGAAAATAGTAATGTTTTAATTTGGCCTCTGGCGGTTTACTTCAAAATAATCCCCCTTATGGAAGAATTTGTAGCTAAAAATATAGACAGTTTGAAATCACACAACATAGTGCCTGTAACATTTCATTCTACGTATCTTTCAATTGATATAGAAATGAATAAAATAGACATCACGGCAAAGGCAAAACAGTAATTCTTGAAGTACACAAAAAATGAATTAAATGAAAACAATTTCTAAAAAAAAACAAAGGCCATGGATTTCAAGAATAATCTGAAATTTAAGATGTGCATTCATCACATGTACAAATAAATTCAGATTTTTAGGAATAAATGATATAAAACCTTTATCAACAGAGAGACAAGTTGTGTTAATACTGTAGGGTATGTGCTTGATGAAAATAAACAATATAAGTAATAAAAGAGAAACAATATATCAGTGTGGTACTTCAATACCTTTAAAATACTGCAGTTCTGAATATGAATAAAATATCTAATAATAGATCATTACAATAAATGACAGAAAATTACATAAAGTAAAAATATTCAGTTATTATTATTTTAATAGTACTAAGTAGCAGAAGATATATAATTTTGAGGGATTTTTAAATATATATATATTTTAAATAAAAACTTGATTTACACATATAAAACTCTCTATTAAAAAGAGATGGAATACTAGAGGATTCACTGCACTCAGAGCATTTGGTAAGAACATCCCCTAATTAAGTCCCAGAGCTGCTCCTGGGAGCCCAGTAGACTTGGGGACACACCATGCCCCCAACTCTCCCAACTGCCAAATACCAATCCTTTTCTGCCTGGCCCTTTCTGCTGGGACAGACTGCTAGCTAGTCTGCTTCCTGCAAGAGACTATATCCTGAGGCATTCCAGAGGATCTTCCACACTCAGAATATTTGACATCATATTATGAAGCATACTAAAGGAACCACTGTACTCAGCACATTTGTTACTACATCCTGAGGCATCTCAGGAGATCTGCTGTACCCAGGGCATCTGACACCGCAACTGAAGTCATCCCAGAAGATAAACTACACCCAGATACCACAGCTGGAGGTCATTCCAGGAGTTCCTCTGTATACAGGGCAACTGGGGAACTGAAACCACAGGCTAAAGACCTCTCAGGGTCTCTGTGGCATAAAGGGCAACTGACTCAAAAGAGTAAAAGCCTCCCTGGAGTGTAGCTGCAGACAAGGAAAAAAAGCCACAGTCCATTGAGCCCCACCCCCCCTTCCCTGGAGAACAGCTTTACACAGGACAACAGTTTGACTGCCCGTCTGAAGACCGAACAGTATGAAGGCCCCCAGGAGATCTACTACAGTCAGGGGCAAAAATCAGCAGCTTCTCTGCCCCTGTAGACACCCTCAGTTGGAAGGCCCCACAGGAGGTCTACTACAGCCAGGGACACAGGCTTTCCAGGAGACCTGTTGCAATCCAGGAACAAAAGAGGCAGACTCCAGACAGAGTCACTCAGACCAGCAAACACTAAGAATAACCAGGCAGTGAAAGGCAAGCACGAGATCATAAGCAACACAAGCCAATATATGTGGCCATCATCAGAAACCAGTTCTCCCACAACTGCAAGCCCTGAATATATCAACACACTGAAAATAGCTGTCTCCTTATCTCATGAAGATAACAGTCTGTTAACATGGATATAAATAGCTCACTGAAAGAAATACAGGAAAACAGGTAGAAGCTCCTAAAGAGGAAATAAATAAATCTCTTAAAGAAATATAGGAAAACACAATCAAACAGGAGCATAGAGCAATCCATAGACCTAAAAGTGTAAGTAGAAACAATAAAGAAAACACAAATGGGGGCAAACCTGGAAACGGAAAACCTAGGAAAGAGGTTAGGAAATAAAGATGTAAGTATCACCAAGAGAATACAAGAGATAGAAAAGAGAGTCTCAGGTATAGAAGATAATGTAGAAGAGATTGACATAATGCTCAAAAAATTCAAAACATAAAAAACTCTTAACCCAAAACATCCAGGAAATTTAGGATACAATGAAAAATCCAAATCTAAGAATAATTGGAATAGAGGAGGATGAAGATTCCTAGCTCAAAGGACCTAAAAGCATATTCAACAAAAATCACAGAAGAAAACTTCTCCAACCTGAAGAAAAGAAACAAAAGTATTATTTAATTATCCATTATATAAGGAAGAGTCAAGAAACATGTTAAAAGGAATTAAATATCTTCCAGAATATTCAGAAGACAAATTATATAAATGAGTATTATCAATATAAAAAAGAAAAAATGCAGTTAACAATTGTGAAATATCATCACAGTTATAACATTTTATTCCATTTAAATGACTGCTATGAATACAAAACAAAATAAAAATACACTTGCAAAGATGAGTAGAAAATAGGACACTTAAATAAACTTTGTAAGAATGTAAATTTTTAGATTCATTGTGGAGATCAACATAAAATTTCCTCAAAAAAAGAAAAAAAAAAACCCAGACATAATGTATCCTCAATTAATACCACTTCTTAGTATCTGGTCAAAGAAAATAAAATCAGCTCATAAAAAATATGCCTGTGTGCCCAAAGTATTGCAACCTTATTCAAAAAAAGGGATATATAATTAATAATAGCCATGAATTAATGCAAACAATAAAAAGAAAATATGCTAAAAATCATAATATGTAGTCATCAAAAGAGAACTACTGTATTTTTTAATGGAATGAAATTATAAAATATTCTTTATAGGAAATGAAATCTACACAAAAACCTTAATTATCCACTGTTAGATGAGATGATGAGATACAGTAATAATATCAATAAGAAAATCAGCATCAGTATAATTAAAAGTTTATTTCTGGTGTTGTAAATGAGGTAAAATACCCATAGCTAGGTTGGTCTCCCATACAAGTGGTGAACTTACTACAATTGTTTTGTTAAATGGATATATTTTTAGAAAAGTACAGCACTCACCTCTCACTGGAGATGTTTCATTTTATAATGTAAATAGCTTAATTTCCAAGATTCAACAACAGTGAAAATACATAGGATATGCAGATGATGAGTACTTTAGTTAAAATTGAATGTCTATATCTACTTTTCCCAATCACTCAAGGGCAAACATAGGACCCAATGGTTAAAGACACTGCTATAAAAGTTTCTTCTGTAAATGAAAGGGCCATTTCACTCAAGAACATACATTAGATATGGTTACATATAAAAGATCTGAAAAATGTTAAGCCAATAAATATACCAGAATAGAAGGGAGAATGGTAGGTATAGAGTCTCCTAAACCAGCTGAGGAGCAGTAGATGGTGGATAGAGTAGCAATTTTCTTTACAAATTTGGTCCTTAGTAAGTTGACTTTGTTCCAGTGAATAGCTCCACACATATGGGTAACTCTTATTTGATTCAATTGGCTAAAAAAAAATAAATAAACCAACAACAACAAAGGGCATTAAGTAGAACATGGGATGTTTTGAGGAAATTAGAGAATTAAAAATGTGGATGATATGATGAAAATTCATTGCCTAAATGCATTAAATTCTCACTGAATAAAATTATTATCTGAAAAGGGAAATCATTTTATCTACAAGAATTAACTTGAAATGTTACATTATACTCCATAAGAAAATAAGCATAAATGTAAAATCAAATACAAAAACATAACATTGGAAAGTTATTGGTGAAAAATCAAAAAGAAAGAATTCATCACATTGTTCCAGGCAAATACATGTAGCCAAAACACAAAATAAAGAACAACAAACAAACACAAATGGTATTGATATATACTGGAAAGCTAGAAGTTACAAAGAACAGGAAAGAATAGAAAAATAAAAGTCATTATCTAAGAAGCTACTTTTCACCCTTAAATATGCAGCTTAAGCATAACAAATGACACAACCAAATAATGGGATCAGAACCTAAGTAGACATTTCAAAAGAATATTTACACATGAGATTTCATCTGTAACTTCTTAGAAATACTATTATTAAAATGTACAGCATAATCAATGCTGGTAAAAATATAGAAAAGGCAACTCTTCTTGTAAGAAATATAAATGAATATTCCCATTGTTTAAGACTATAGGTTGTATCCTTAGAAGGTTAAAATATAATGAATATATAATACAATATTTTGAAAAACCTGAAACCAGTATGCCAGATTAGAAAACTATTTTGTATGCAAGCAGTAATGGCCATAATAGACAAGGTGTCATTTAACTTGCTTGCTGTGGTAGTTTGAATGAGAATTGTCCACATAGTTTCAAATATTTGAATACTTGATACACAGTTGGAGAAACTGTTTCGAAAGGATTTGAGAATGTGGCCTTGTTGGAGATATTTGACTTAGAGTGTAAAATGTTTATTTATATTCTGTACATATTAAATAATGCTGGAAGTTAGTATGGCAGCAGTTATTCCTTAACCAGCTAGTTCCCCAAATAACCACACAGACCTTCAACCTTACCTAGGCAGGCTCTCAACTAGCTCATCTAAGTTAACCTGACCACCTAGTTCCATCCAGCCACAGGGCTAGCTATACTTTCCAGGCCCTGTTGTGTCCTTCAATGTCTTCTGACAAAAGGCCTTCCTCTTTCTCCTTCCCAGAATTCCTATCTCCCAGGAAGTCTTACCTTCCACTTCCTGCCTTGCTAACTGGCCATCATATTTTTATTAAAGTCAGTCAAAGAATGCATAGGTAGGTGAGGAAGGACAGACATAATTCCACACAGTATACCCCAACATCATGATGGAATTTTATATTTCAAAATCCATGCTGTTCCCAGTGTCTTTCTCTGTCTCTGTCTTTTTGATTGTGCCCCAAGATGTGAGATTACAGCTACTGCTCTAGCTTCATGCATAACTACTTGATGCCATGTTCCCAACTGTAATGATCATGAACTCTAACCTTGTGAAATTGCCATAAATAAGTTCTTTTGGGATAAGCAGCCTCAGTCATTTTAATATACTATTAACCAATGGCTTTGTCAATTAGCCAGTTTTAAGTATTTCCCACTCTAAAAATGATAAAAGTCCACATTGTATACGTAAGGTAGTTATTTTTCTTTTTTCTTTTTTCTTTTTTTTTCCAGAGCTGGGGACCGAACCCAGGGCCTTGTGATTGCTAGGCAAGCGCTCTACCACTGAGCTAAATCCCCAACCCCGGTAGTTATTTTTCTATGAAGACAAAATCTAAAAACAAATCATTTGTAAAATCAAGTAGAATAGCAGAATTAATCATTAAGATAAAAGAGGTAAGTAAAATCTAAAATATTTGTAAACTGCAATATTTTTAGAAATGTGAAATATCAACTCCTGATATACATAATTGTTGCAGGATATTACATCACAATGTGAAATCTGAGCTTATGTTGTTTACTGGAAAACTTTATTCTAGTTGTGGCATTGCTCAGCATTAGCCCACACCTTTAATCCCTCTGGCTAATATAGGCACTTCCTTACTACATGCCTTTAATCTCAATCAATGAAGATAAAATTAGTCTGTAGAAGGAAGCACCCATCTTTGAAAGTAATGTCTAATTAAGTGGCAGCCACAGTGGTGAGTCAGAGACTAAACCACCAGCCAAAGAGGAGGGATCCATGGCTCCAGATACATGTGTAGCAAAGGACTGCCTTATCTGGCATCATTGGGAGGAGAGACCCTTGGTCCTTTGGATGTATGATGTCCCATCATAGGGGGATGTTAGGATGCTTAGGAAGTGTGTGAGTGGGTGGAGGAGCACCTTCATAGAGGCAAAGGGAGGGGGTAGAGTGGGGATAGGATGGGGGGGGGTTGAGGAGGAGTAACCAGGAAGGATGGTACCATTTGAAATATAAATAATAAAATGATTTTTAAAAAAGAGATTGGGGCACATGATGCAAAATTTATAAAGAACAAATGAAAATTAAGAAAGGAAAGAAATTGGAGACATGTCATATTAACATCTTAACAGCACACCTAAAAGCTCTAGAATAAAAAGAGTCAACCTCAACCAAGAATAGTAGATGGCAGGAAATAAATAAACTGATGGTCAAAATGAATAAAATAAAAACAAAGAGAACAATATAAGAATCAATGAAACAAAGAGTTAGTCCTTTGAGAAAATCAACAAGAGAGACAAACCCTTATGCAAAACAAAAGGCAGAGAATATTTAATTAACAAAATCAGAAAGGAAAAGGGGGGCATAACAATAGACATCAAGGAAATTCAGAGAATCATTAGGACATAATTTAAAAATCTTATACTTCACACAGTTGGAAACATCTAAAAAATAAGTGGATAATTTACTTGATAAATACCAATTACCAAGGTTAAATCAAGATCAGATAAAAAAAAATTTAGATATAACTATAACTTCTAAGGAAATACAAGCAGTTACTAAAAATCTCCCATCCATAAAAACTCCATTGTTATGTGGAGTTAGTGCAGAATTTTATCACATTTTCCAAGAAAAACTAATGCCAATTAATTACTTTAATAGATCCAGGCTGTAGCTCATTCCTTGCTACCTGCCCCAATATTCTGGGTTCCAGAATTAAAGACAAACAACTCAACGGTTGGACCACTTTTTAGCCTCCCTGTGGCTAGTGCTCCTCCCTCTGGTACTCCCAAGTTATTACTTGCTAAAAACTATATTCAATATTTGCTTCCGTAGACACAACTGGGTAATGTTCTTGGGACCACACTCTCCCTGCTCCTGCATGGCAGCTATGCTTTCTGTCCCACACCTTTTCAGGCTTGCTGTCTCCTCTCCTCTGATGGCATATTTTCCCTCTTTCTCTCTCCCTTGGCCCCTTGCCTGGGAATCCTAAAGGTCTCACCTCTGTCTGCCCTACCCAACCATTGGCTGATGACAATTTTATTTACCAATCAGAACCAACTGGGGACAGCATCCCTCAGTCTCTAATATATGGACATGGAGATTCTAATAAAACAATTTTGGGGACCCAAATTAAGTAGTACAAACAGCCACAATACTCCTCAAATTGTTTCACAAAATAAAAACAGAAGAAACATTGCCACATTAATTTTATGATGCCTGAGTCATGATGATAACCAAACCACACACAGATGCAAGAAAGAGACCAATTTCCCTCATAAATATTGACACAAAAATGCTCAATGAAATACTTGCATGCTGAGTCCAAGAACATATCTATAAGATCACCCACCATGTTCTTGTAGACTTCATTCTAGAGATGCAGGAATGGTTCAACGTACCAAAATCAACAAATGTAATCCAAGATATAAATAAACTGAATGAAGACAAAACATACCCTCACCTCATTTCATGCTGAAAACCCAATGATAAAATGCAAAACCTCTTCATGATAAAAGTTCTGGAGAGGTGACAAGTACAAGAGACATACCTAAAAATAATAAAGACCAAATTCAATGCTGAGAAAGTCAAAGCAAGCCCACTAAGATCAGGAACAAAAGATAAAGTTGTTCACTTTCTCCATATCTAGTCAATAAAGTATTTGATGTTTTATCTAGAGCAGTAAGTTAACTTAAAGAGATCAAATAAATACAAATTGGAAAGGGAGAAGTCAAAGTGTTATTATCTACAAATGATATGGCATTATATGTAAATGACTCCAAAAATTCTACCAGGAAACTCCTACAGCTGATAAACACCTTTAGAGGAGGTGTTGGAACTACATTAACTCAAAAATAAAAACCTGTAAACAGTCTCATACAACATCAATATATGTGTTTCTTGTGTATATGGTGGCATTGAAAAACCATGTTTATGTACACATCTATGCATTACACATCTAGGCATTTTGAAACAGAAGAGTTATCAAAATTTATTTTTAAATATTTTTATTAATTTATTAATATCCTAAACTCTGTGCCCCCTCCCAGTCACCCATCACAGAGTCTTTCTTCTAATCCCTCCCCTTCACCTCTGAGAGATAGAGTAGCCCCAGAGTATTCTCCTACTCTAGTGCATCCAGTCTTGTAGGATTAGGCACATCCTCTTTCACTGAAGCCAGACAAGGCAACCCTTTGCCCTATGTGTCACTTAGTCTCTGGGAGCTTGCAGAGGTCCAGATCAGTTGATCCTGTTGATCTTCCTGTGAAGTTCTCATCCCCTTCAGGGGCTTCAATCCTTTCTGCAACTCTTTCATAGGGTCCATGACTTCTTTCCTTTGTTTACTTGTGGGTATCTGCATTTGTGTCAGTGAACTTCTCGATAGAACCCTTCAGAGAGTAGTTTTTGCTAGGCTTCTGTCTGTAAACATAACAGAGACTCTTTAATAGTCAGTGATTGGTACTTGCCCATTTGATGGGGCTCAAGTTTGGCTGGTTATTGGTTGGTCATTTGACTTTATATTATATTAATCTTTGTGTTCTGTTACCACAGATACACCTGGAAGCTAGAAGAGTCAGATCTCTGTGAAATTGTGAACAGAAAGTTGTAAACAGCCCAAGGTTGTTTCTGGGGACTAGAAGCCCTAAATGTCTGCATGTATTCTTCCCCTTAAAATCCAACTCATTTGAAAATATTTGCATGCTTTTATTGCAAAAGAAATAATCTAAGAAATTCCAAGAGAACAATATGTTTTGACTAGTCTTAGTAGTGTTTACTACTTCCAAACAAGGTAGGAAATATTCAGATACAATGTAAGAAATTACAGAGCAGGAGTTGAAGGTATATAATACAAGCTAAACTTGTCTAGAATAATTTATGTATATTATCACTCTTTCCTTTTTTGCTTTGTACCCCCCATGTTCATAAATTAATATTTCCTCTTTCTAGGAACCATCTTCTATGTTGTAGTTATAATAGAAGAAAAAGGAAAGTGAAAGGTGTTTGTTTACTAGGCATTTTGAGTTCAAATTCACTTTTAAGATCAAATACAAACCAGAGTTTCTTTAAGTAGATGAAAACATTAAATATTAATATAGTAGTACTCTATAAATGTGCATCTAAATATAGATATGTATGCATATACTTAGGTTGTATATGTTCATTTTATCTGTGCTGATGCATTCTTATTAGTTATCAATATATACTATTTGGTAAATTATTTCACAAAAATAGTGCATTCAGTCTTTTATATATCTGTAATATGGCTCCTAGAGTAATATGAAATCAAACTTTTCAGGGAATTTTACTTTAGCAATTTGAATAGAAGATAGTTATTTGATATTTGTAGATGATTTATAAATATTCAATATTTAAAAATAGTTAAACTAGAATGACAGTTACTTCACCACAGACACTTAGAATTTCTTTACAAGGTATTAGGATAATGAATGCCATTTAGAAGATGTTCACATTTTAATAATTCTAGTATCATTCTGATTATAAAATTTATAACAGTCTTACTGTCTTTTATAAAACTATGGATGATATCTCTCAGTTTAAAAGTTTTTTTCCTTCCATTTCTCAAAATGAGAAATTTTAAATTGAGTTATGAATATCATTACCATCAAAATAGAATACTATCAATATATAAAACGTTTATGGCATTGTTAGAATTGTTCACTTTTTTACCCAACCCTCATTGAGATGATAAACATTTATTTCAAAAATTGAAGCTTCTTTTCATTCACTAATGGGAGTTCTGTCTCCAGGGTTCAAATTGGTATCAGTCATTTTACAATAGACAGTTACATTCATAAATTTGTATTTGAATTTGTAAATCAATCAAGGAAGACTTGAGAGACTCAGTACAGCTCAGCATGTCAGAAAATAGCACTCAGTTGATTGTTGCAACAGTACCATGGTGTAAGTTTTATTATAATTTCATTATAATTTTTCAGTTAATAAATATACAAAAACTAAAAAGCAATAGAATATTGCTCCAAACCCGAAGAAACCTTGAGAGGTGAGATTCAATTTTTCGTATGTATTTTCTTTTGGTAATAGTAACTTTATATTTTGGATGCACTTCTTTCATGGGTGTTTGTTTTTATTTCTTTCTGCAGTGTCTTCTTATAATATGTAGGGCTAACCTTGAGCTCCTGTTGATAATTCTACCCTTACCTTTCAATTCCTGGGATTCCAGATATCTACCATCATGTCTACTTTAATAATTTTCATTTAATATTTTATACATATTCTCCATTCAAAATGGCTCTCATGTTAATTCAGAAAAATCGTTGAGAATGAGTGAATGTTTACTTATTATTCACTAGACACTCCTTAGAAAATATCATGACGATCTTAATCTAAAGTGAACAAATCTAGCCCGGCTATTTTGGGAAAATACCACATTCGATATCAGAATGCATCATGCTGCCAGTTTGTTTTACTCCACCAGAATGATTTGAAATGTCAAGTTGAGTCATTTCTCTACATTCTGGGAAATGTGAGACAGTGGGGAATATTTGGAGATGTCACACACCATGTGGCAACCTGACCAGAGGGAGCATTTCTCAATGGCTGGAAGATGCATAATGAGTTGGAGGAGCTATTAGCAGATGGACATGACGGTCTGAGCAATGCAAAAGAGCATTTGGTTAGCTAACACAGAGCATAAGGAAGACAATAAACATGTATGCTTATTTATGAATGGTGCAAAATTGGATTTATCAAATGATGTGAGAGGAGTGATGCACAGGAACAAGAATTAAGTGGTATTCCCTTTTAAGCATGACTTTTTTTTTAAAAAAAACAGGCAACTAAAGTAAGCACAAGTTACTTGATGTTGTAAGAGATATTTAACTGCAAAATTTTTGTGGGGGTGTGTTTCCAATACACCCATCAAAACTTATATACTGTTAATATAAAATAGTTACTTAATATCAACTACTATATTATAAAGCTAATTGTTATACCTTATAACAGCTTTCATGACTAAAATAAACTCCAAGTACATACTTCATATTTTATGTTAGAAAAAAGCTAGTTTTAGCATTTCTGAGCTAAATATTTGCTCATAGCCTTTTATAGGAGCCATGGCTTAACCAATGTTGATTAAAATATAATTTTGAGTATTGTATTATACCATTTCAAACAGGTGATAAAACTATTAAGAAGTGATTAAAAAGGATGAGATACTTTCTCTTGTAGATATGATGAACCTGTATCAGTAGTGGAAAACTTTTTGTAACTGTACATAATAATTTTTACAAGGATTGTGAGGCATAATTAACAAAAATTATATATCTGTAATGAAATTGGTCTCACTTTCAAATTAGTAATTAGCACATTCATTACCATGATTAGTTATCATTGTGTATAGGAGTGGGGGAGTAAGAACAAACACTGTCTCTATAATTTATAAACTTCAGAGAAAAATATAGCCTTATTACTTTAGAGTGCCATGTTATATGTTTAAAATTTCAGTAGATATTTACTTTATAATTAGAAATATGCATCTGTGGACCAAATCTCCCAAATCTTCCCTTCCATATCCTTACCACCCTACCTTCAATGTTTACTTCTTCCACATTTGACGTAAGAGAGCTAATATAGTGTTTTTCCTTCCACATATATTCCTTTAAGAATAATACATTTGGAATATATTTTTCTAAATAATACTACTGTAATTTATACATATTATACTTTATTCACAAATATTTTTAAGCCAACCGATAGTGGTTTGATCATACCTTGAATAGTTTATATTGATTTTATAGCTTAAAATTTTCTCTGATTTATCTCTTATAAATTTCCAAATGTATATCAAGTATAAAGTGTAGACAATTTCAATAATATACCAGAGAGATTAAAAAAAAGAACAAAAACAAAATAAAGTAGGATGTGGACTAAAGCTACTACATGAAAATATCACCGAACATCTTTTTTCATCCAAACAAAGTGTTATCCTTAGATGGGGATGATTTTAAATAATATTATGCACTAGCACACAGTTCAGAATCCCCCAAAATGTTCTAATCATGACTCAAAGTAACTCTCTATTGCAAATATTCACCTAATGGCAAATCCAAAATATGCCTATACTCCTTATTTCTGTTCAATTAGAGCATCAATGTACAATAACATCAAGAAATTTTTAATAGATTAATTTCCTTAGAAATTATGTAAGACTCCAAAATAAATGCTGTAGGTGATGGCCAGTAATCAGGTATTACATTGATTATGAAACATATATATTCTGTTACTGAGACAAAATATATGAGAATTTTTTTTTTATTTCTTCACTTTGCATCCTTAACTCTGTCTTTCCAAGTAACCTCCTTCCACAGTTTTTCCCTTTTTCTCTGAGAGAGTGAAACCATCCCCCTGGGCATCTCCCCAGCCTGGAATATCAAGTCTCTATGTGACTAGGAGCTTCTCATCTCATTGAGTGCAAACATAAAAACTGACTTAGGGGAACAGATTTCACAAACAAGCAACAGGTTTAGGGATAAACTCTGTTCCAGTTGTCTGGGATCTACATGAAGATCAACCTGCACATCTACTAAATATGTGTAGGGGAACTACTTCCAGCCCATATACATTCTTTGGTTGGTGGTTCAGGCTCCTAAAATCCCTAGTTGTTCAGGTTAGTTTACTCTGTTGCTCTTCCTGTGGAGTTCCTATCCCTTTTAGAACCCTCGATCCTTCCCCCAACTCATTCATAAGAGTCTCCAAGTTCCATTCACTGTTTGGCTGTGAGTCTCTACATCTCTCCGAGTCAGCTGCTGGGTGGAGCCTCTCAGAGGACAGCCATGAGGCTCCTGTCTACAAGTATAACAGAGTATCAATAATATCTGGGATGGGTGCTTGCCTATGGGATAGGTCTCTGTGTGGGCCTGCTACTGTTTGCTCATCTCCTCAGTTTCTATTTCATTTTCTGTTTCTAAATTTCTTGTAGGCAGGATAAATCTTGAGAAAAAAAAACAGTATTTTAAGAGACAGGATAGGGATAGCTATTTTTTTGTTCTCCACTTGGCTATGTTTGGAGTTTTCTAAAATACAAATACCTAGGCACACTTGTGACGGATTTTTTTTTTACATTAAATCATTTGAAGTAGGAAAACCAACTTATAATTCAAATCTCAGTGGGAAAAAATTTTAATCCAGATCTTTTTAGTTGGGAAGATCCACCTTTTATCTGGATCATACCTTCTTGCAGTAGTCAATGTGAAAGATATAGTAGAAGTTTTCATTCTTTGCCTGCTTTTTCTTGCTCTAACAGGCAAGTCCATTCGTTTAGTGGGATTAGAGCCTACTTCTTCATGATTCATCCATAGATTAAAGAACAGCTGAGTCACCCAACTTCATAGGTTGAACAAATACTAGATTCTTAGATGTTCTTAGTAGAACCCATTGTTGGACTAGCTGTGTCATAGCTTGTAAGCCATTATAATAATTTATATATATAAAGTGTTTATATAATGTATATGTATGCATGTGTGTATGTGTGTATATACATATACATATATAATATATTATACATATAAATATACATATATAATATATATATATATATATATATACACATTCTAAAAATTCTCTCCCTCTGGAAATCCATGACTTATATAAGGATCCCTCTGATGACACTTTTGGCTGAAATACCAAATGGTTTTTTGGTTTAGTGCTTTTGGGATCTGTGACAAAGCAGTACATCATGTTGAAAATGTATAGTAGAAGAAGCCATATGTCATAGGAAGAAGCAAAGAAGGAGAAAAATGTAAACATGAAATCCCAATATTCATTCCATGTGCATGGTTTCAGTGATCTATAATAGGATATTTTATTTTCATGTTTCTAAAGTAATTTTAATTAAAATATCGTATCATTTTATCATTTTATACTTCCATTTTCTTTCTTCAAGTATTCCAATATATCTTCCTTGAACTTTCTCATGGCCTCTTTAAATTTATTTTCACACACACACACACACACACACACACACACACACACACACACACACATATATATATGAAAATATATATTTATATATACATATATATATATATATATACACATTCTAAAAATTCTCTCCCTCTGAAATCCCTGATTTATATAAGGATCCTCTGATGACACTTTTTAGATGTAGAATTTCAAGTTATTTCAAGAAATATCTTGAAATTCTACATCTAAAAATTACATTGGAAAGATGATTCCAAATCATAACACTTTGCCCTTGATTCCCAAAAGCTGATTTTCCTTTCAAGATTAGAGAGATCCCAGAGTTTTAACACTTCTTTCATTAGTTAACAGTCCATATACAAAGATTATTTGAGACTCAGAATCATCTAAGAGGTGAGCCCCTATAAAGATCAAAAGTGAGTCAACTAGTTTCCAATATACAATGTCACAAGATAACTTTCCATTCAAAGATGAACTTAAAGAAATTGTTATTGTACTACATAGTACACTCCTAGGGGGGTTTCATGTTCAGGAGAAATGGACCAAGCAATAACTTCCACCAAAGCAGAGTGTATGTTTTTGGTTGAGTGTGGTTAAGTGCTGTGAGAAAACACTGTTAACTTAGGTTACCATCTACCATGTCCAGATAGCTCCTTTGAGCTCAGTGGAAAATGTAGGACTCCCTGTACCAGCAGGGCTTCCCCTTCTTTGAACTTCTCTGGGAATCCAATCCCAAAACCTTTCACCTAGGGAAGATTGAGTAGTTCTTGGCAAATCCACAAGTCCAACTTCCTCTTTCCCAATAAGAATCTACCCAGCAAATACCTGGGATTCCTGGAGTGCCTCTGCATGTAAATGAGGGATTTGGTACTTTAAACTCCAGTCAATGAAACTTCACCCTTAGAGGAAACACTTCTCACTCTCCAAGTTTCATATATAGCACTAATTCACCCCCAAAAACGTGTATGTGTTAAGCCCACCCTTAATAAAGGTATTGCACAAACAAAGATTGTCTAAGAGAGCTATTTCATTAAAATCTGTGGAGAAGGCCTTCCCTTCTCATTCCCAGAGTCACCCACAGCAGGACCAGGATGCTTTAGTCCCAGCTTTTTAAGTACTATGCTTTATCCTTCCAGCCTGGTGTGCAGTGGCATCTGAACGCACTGAAGGAAGAAACAGAGGATGAACAACCACAGCTGGACCCCAACACATGTATCATAATAGCTTTTTTATTTGCTATATTTTTTCATGTTGTTGGTATTTGTAATGTAATATGATATAATTAGATAAAAACAAAAACTAACACATAGGAATTGGAGAGAATAAACCAACTGAAGGAAAAGAAGCCAAGAATTGGAGGCCCACTCATGTGCACACTTAGGAATTCCACAAAAACGCTGAACTGGAAGACAAATATAAGTGGAGTGAGTACAAGGTACAGACAAGTTCAGGCCCTGTGCATGCTGCTCCTGTTGATATAGAGGCCCTTGTTTTCTCGGTGCCTTCTATGCCCTATGATTCTTATACTCTGTCTTTTCATCAACAGGGGTTCCTGAGACATGGGGGAGAGATTTTCTGGAGATAATCCATTTAGGGCTAAGCCTTCTAATGGCTCTCTCATTCTCTACCTAAGGTCCGTTTTTGGCTCTCTGTATTTGTTCCCATCTGTTGAAAGAAGAAGTTCTCTGATGGTGATCGAGGAAGACACTGATCTGAGGAAATAGCAAAGTGTCACTAAACATTATTTTATTGCTATTTTTTCAAAACAGTCATATTAGGTTTTATCCTAGGTCCCTGAGCTACTTAGCTTGGAGTTCTCAATCAGGCAAGCAGTGTTAAGCATATGTTTCATTTCATGTAGTAGAAATTAATTCAAATCAGACCTTGATTGGTTTCTCCCACAAGCTTTGTGCCACCATTGCTAGTGTATTGCTATTTACATTTCTCCTTTGGTAGCATACAGAGTAACTTCCTCTATCAAAAACACTGTAAAGTAGGGCAGGGATCTATCTAGGCACCTGCTCAACATCTCCATGTCAAATAAGTTATTCACATTTTGTCTTCAGCAATAGGACCTCACTGTCACTTTGTGGAGAGCAAGCTATAATCTTGGCAACTACTTAGCTTATTTAGTGATCCCCATAGTACCCATTTATCCAACTCAATTAGATATAAGCCAATTCCAATATTAGAAGCTCCATTAATGACAATATATGTCTTATTAGGACTCTGTCTTCACCTTTATTTGGTGATTTCATTCTGATCACATTTAAGCATACACATATACATGCTCGTACATGCCCACATATAAACACACACACACACACACACACACACACACACACACAGAGAGAGAGAGAGAGAGAGAGAGAGAGATTGTGTTAAGTTTCCATACTACCCCACACCTGACCCTCAATTTGATCTGTCTCTTCCTTCCCTTCTTCTCTTCCTGATTCCTCCCCATTTGATTCTTCTATTCCAGGATCTTCATCTATCCTTATTTATTTATTTATTTATTTATTTATTTATTTATTTATTCTATTTTCCATTTCTCAAGAGATCTATCTGCCACCCTAGTCCCATATATTCTATACTCAACTTCTGTAGTTGAATAAATTGCAACTTGATTACTCATTTAATATCTAATGTCCACATATAAGTGAATATATACTATATTTGTCTTACTTTGTATGAGTTACCTCATGAAGATGAATCTTTTTCTAGTTCTATACAGTTAATTGTAAATCTCATGGTTTTATATTTTATTCATTTATTTTTTGGTTTCATATTTTTAATAACTGAGCAATATCCACTGTGGTATTTATGATCGTGTCCTTTGCTATGCAGAACTTCCCACTCACATGAACTCCCCTTTAGAGACTGTTTGTATTAGTACCTACACTAATGGCATTTTGCTCAGAAAGTCCTTTCCTGTTCCAAATGACTTCAAGGCTATGCCACACTTTTCTATAAGGTTCAGTGTATCTATCTTTATGTTGAGGTCTTTGTTTCATTTGGATCCATTCCACCAAATTAGAAAATCTAAAAGAAATGGATAATTTACTTAATTCATACCACTTACTAAAATTAAATCAAAATTGAATTCTGTATGGCCACTAAAATGAGCCACATGAATCATGTTCTTGTGCACTGAATCATGTATTGGTATAATATTTGTATATAAGCCCACTGATACATGTTTGGACAGAACAAACATATGTTATTTTTCAAGCTGAACTGAATTCGGGTTAAACAATAAAATATCCAGTTTTGAATAATCAAAAAAGTCTCAGACTTATGTTCTCACAAGACTGCCACGCCAAATTATTACTAATTTTATATAGCAAATTGAAAGTCTCTATTCCAACTGGTGGTGCTACACTCGGTGTTATGGACCTAAGAATCAAGATAACCTACGACATATTTTGATTACTATTGGCAAAGTCCTAGGATTACTGAGATAATATCTCAATAGCTCAAAGGAATAAAAGTACTTGGTTTTTCATAACAATGTTAAAAGATGAACTCTTCTTAGCATGCCAACAAACTTGGATGATAATATAAATGAATTGCTAAAATATATGCATATTAAAAATCCTTTCTGGAAAAATAATCTTCAACTATTCTTTGGGATAATAGAAATTCAGACACAGGAAGATCAGTTTTCGGAATCCAGACAAAGTCTTCTGTTTATATTTAAATGTTTTCCTGATGCTTTTTGTTTATTGTTTGATTGTTGGTTTTAATATTTTGAGACAGGGCTTCACTGGGTATTTCATACCAACCTTGGAAACAAATTTCCCTATGCAATCCAAGCTAGCTTTGAACTTGTAGCAGTCTTCTTAACTTATCTGTCAATTGCTGTAATTACAGGTATGTGCCAACATATTTGACTTCAAATGCTGCTCAGGGTAAAAATTTCCTCCTTTGAAAGTGAGCAAAGGAACCAGTCTTCTGCTAGCAGCCTTCAAAGATGTCTAACCTTCAGCTTTGCCTGTACCATACCTGCCTGGACACATATTCCCACCTTGATGATAATGGACCGAACCTCTGAACCTGTAAGCCAGCCCCAACTAAGTGTTGTCCTTATAAGACTTGCCTTGGCTTCTGGTTCCATCTATGCCCAGAGCTGACTCTGTACCACAGTTCTTTGTACCCAAATCCCACTGGGTGAGAGCTGGTCTCCCACACGCTGACACACCTGAGAGCACAGGTGAGACCACCACTTCTGCTCAATTACATGGCCCAAGAGGAACTCACCTGTAACCCTCAAGGAAACAGGAAGATAGCAGTCTAGGACAGGAACCTCCCAGCTTCCATCAGCACCCAGAGCTGACCCTGTAGCACAGCTTTCAGTACCCAAATCCTGACAGGAGAGAGTTGGTCACTCAGGGGTGCTGACAAAGAGGCTTATAAGAGGATCAAGCAACAGTCAGAGACAGCAACAACAGCTAACACCAGAAAACCAGGTGAGAGGCAAGTGCAAGAACAAAAACAAACAAACAAACAAACCAACCAATGAACCCAAAAAGAAAAAAAAAATCCCAAGGCCACTTGACATTGACATCATCAGAATCCAGTTCTCCTAGATATCACAACACAGCAGAAGAGGAGCAAGATACTGATTTAAAAATCACACCAAATGATGATGTTAGAGGACTTTAAGAAGGACATAAATAATTCCCTTAAAGAAATACAGGAGAACCCAAATCCCATGGGGGAGAGAGCTGGACCCTGGGAAGTGTGGACAATCCTGAGAGCTCAGGGGAGACCACCACTTCTGCTCACAATCCTGGCACAAGAGGAACCTACCAAGTGCCCTCTGGATACAGGAACCTAGGAGTAGTCAGGTTGAGGACCCTTCTGCTTTCTGTCTGTGCCCAAAGCTAAACCTGTCCCACAGCTTTCTGGACCCAAATCCCATGGGGGAGAGAGTTGGACTCTCAGAAGTGCACACAATCCTGAGAGCTCAGAGGAGACAACTACTTCTGCTCACATTCCTGGACCAAGAGAAATCCTCCTAGTGCCATCTGTGCTCTCTGGGCACAGGAACTTAGGAGCAGTCAGAGGCAGGACACTTCCGAGTTCTGCCTGAGGCCAGAGCAGAAAGCTCGTCACCAGGAGCGCTGACACACCAGAGAGCAGAAGTAAGACTAACTCCTCTGCTCCAAGCAAACCACCTAGTGGCATCAGGACACAAAAAGGGAAGAGCAGTATGGGACTTCCACTTCCAGTTTCTGCCTGTGCCTGGAGCTGAACCATTCCAAAAGTTCACTGTACCGAGATTGGGCTGACAGTAAACAGGTCTAAAGGAGTGCTGACACACAGGCTTTCGGGGGGCGGGGTGTCAAGTCACTGTTAGAGACAGCAAGATAAGCTAACTAACACCAGAGACAACCTGATGGCAAGAGACAAGTGCAGGAACCTAAGCAACAGAAACAAGGCATCATCAGAGCTCAGTTCTCCCATCAAAGCAAACACTGGATATACAAACACACTGGAAAAGCAAGATTTGGATTTAAAATCACATTTCATGATGAAGACAGAGGACTTTAAGAAGGACATAAACAACTCCCTTAAAGAAATATATGACAACACAGATAAACAAGTAGAAGCCCTTAAAGAGGAAACACAAAATCCCTTCATGAATTACAGGAAAACACAATCAAACAGGTGAAGGAATTAAAGAAAACCATCCAGGATTTAAAAATCGAAATAGAAACAATAAAGAAATCACAAAAGGAGACAACACTAGATATAGAAAACCTATGAAAGAGAAGAGGACTCACAGACTCAAGCATCACCAACAGAATACAAAAGATAGAAGAAAGGATATCAGGGAAGAATACATCATAGAAAACATTGACATAACAGTCAAAGATAATGGAAAACGCAAAAAGCTCCTAAACCAAAACATCCAGGAAATCCAGAACACAATGAAAAGATCAAACCTAAGGATAATAGGTATAGAAGACAGTGAAGACTCCCAACTTAAAAGAACAGTGAATATCTTCAACAAAATCATAGAAGAAAACTACCCTAACTTAAAGAGATGGCCATAAATATACAAGAAGTCTACAGAACTCCAAATAGATTGGACCAGAAAAGAAATTCCTCCTTCACATAATAATCAAAACACCAAATCCACAAAACAAAGAAAGGATATTAAAAGCAGTAAGGCTCCAGCTGCATAAGTAGCAGAGGATGGACTTGTTGGGCACCGATTGAAGGAGAAGCCTTTGGTCCTGCCAAGGTTGGACCCCCAGTGTAGAGTAACATCCGGGGAGCGGGAAGGGGATGGGTAGGGTGGGGAACACTCTTTTAGAAGAAGGGGGTGGAGGGATAGGGGGCTTAGGTCCATGAAACTGGGAAAGGTAATAACGTTGGAAATGCAAATAAAAACATATCCAACAAAAGAAAGAGGATGTCAAAAAATAAATAAACGAAATAAGATTATTAATGAAGGTAATGAAATTAACAGGAGTTAGAGATGACAGTAATTTCAATGTATTTTAGTACATGGATAAAAATATGGAAATACAAACTAAGCTAGTTGAAATCATTCAAAAATAAATGTGTGTAATGAGGAAACACTTCTATTCCACTAAAATGTAATAGAAGATAATAAATGAAACCATACAAAATATTGAGTTAATAAAGAATACCAAAATTAGCATGTTATACTAATTTTCCATGTCCATATATGGAAAAAGGTGAGAAAATAGGAGAGGAAATATCAACTTTGAAAAAAATGAAATGAATTGTTAATTAATTGAAAGAAATGAATTATTGAATAGTTTTAATACTTGTCAAAAACTGTATATGATCAAGTAAAATACAGCAGACGATAACTTCATGTTTTGAATGAGTATCCTTTCTGACAGTAATTAAAGAACAACAGTTAAAGATAAAACAATGTAAATCTATTGTTTGAAATTTTACATTATTAGGATGAATTATGCAGTTCTGAATGCTTACAAGTAGATGGAAAATAATAAAGATAGCTTAGAAAAATAAGGCTCTTTCCAGATTTGTAATGTAAGAGATGTAGTCTCAAATGAAATGCAGCACCATCTAAAGAGTTCTGGTGGAAATCAAATTTTCCTGGTCTTTATATTCACCCATGATGACCTCTCTTTGTAAAGGGAATAGAAGTGAATCTTCAAATACAAATGGATTCAGAAAATGTACCATCTGTTTAAATTTTTGAATAAATTAAATATAGAGGTCATTCAGGGTGCTGAGGAACATTTTATAAAAGCCAAGGATATGATGATTATGCTATTACATGGTGAGCAAAATTGTTTTTATTCAATTTGGGTTTCTCATTGAGGAATCATTAGAACATTATGTAATTTTAGATTGATTTAGGAATCTAGAGGTGACACATGTATTTTGAGCACTAGCTCCATATCTTATTCTATACTACTTATTCCTTTTCTTACACCATTGTCAGTCATATCTTTTATCTCACAGTTCAGATGAAATCCCTTGTCATATTTAATAACTTTAGTGAACTTCTCTCAATGCTTGTTTCAAAGAGATAAACAAAGTAAGCATGATTCAATGACTGTTGTAGTTTGAAGGAGAATGGCCTGTACTGGCTCATGCCTTGGCCCTTATTTGGTAAAACTGTTTAAGAAATTTTAGAAAACAACATCTTGTTGGATTAATTGTGGCCATATTGAAGAACATGTGTCCACTGGGACTGGTCTTTGACATTTCTTTTTTCTTTTTTTCTTTTTAAAAGTGCATACTTTTTAATTTACATTTCAAATGTTATTTGCTTTCTCACTTTCCCACTCATAAGCCCCAAACCATCCCTCTCTTCCGTTTTCTATAAGGGTTTTACCCCCTCCAAAACCACTGCTACTTCCCACCTCCCTGCCCTGACATTCTCCTTCACTGGAGTTCCAGCCTAGGCAGGACCATGGGCTTCTCCTCCCATCTGTGCCCAACAAGGCCACCCTGTGCTACATATGCAGCTGTAGCCATTTGTCGATTCCTGATCTTAAAGTATAAGCCATTGGTGTTTTGTTCAGGAATTTTTTCCAGTGCCCATGTGTTCAAGTCTCTTCCCCACTTTTCCTTCTATTAGTTTGAGGGTATCTGGTTTGTGGTGGAGGTGCTTTATACACTTGGACTTAAGCTTTGTACAGGGCGATAAGAACAGACCATTTGCATTCTTCTACATGCTTTCCTCCAGATGAACCAGCACCACTTGGTGAAAATGTTCTTTGTTCCACTGGATGGTTTTAGCTCCTTTGTCAAAGACCGAGTGACCATAGGTGTGTGGGTTCATTTCTGGGTCTTCAATTTTATTCCACGGATCTACCTGTCTGTCTTTGTACCAATACCAACAGTATTTTTTTATCACTATTGCTCTGTAATACTGCTTGAAGTCAGGGATGGTGATTCCCCCAGAAGTTCTTCAGAAACTTGAAGTTCTTGTCATACAGATTTTTCACTTGCTTAGTAAGAGTCACACCAAGGCACTTTATATTATTTGGGACTGTCATGAAGTGTGTCATTTCCCTAATTTCTTTCTCAGTCTGTTTATCTTTTGAGTAGTAAGAGGCTACTGAATTGTTTGAATCAATATTAAACCCAACCTCTTTGATGAAGTTGTTTATCAGGCTTAGTAGTTCTCTGGTGGAACTTTTGGGGTCACTTAAGTACACTATCATATTATCTGCAAATAGTGATATTTTGACTTTTTCCTTTCCAATTTGTATCCCTTTCACCTTCTTTTGTAGTCTGATTGCTCTGCCTAGGACTTCAAGTACCATATTGAATAAGTAGGGAGAGAGTGGGCAGCCTTGTCTAGTCCCTGATTTTAGTGGGATTGCTTCAATTTCTCTCCATTTAATTTAATGTTGGCTACTGACTTGCTCTATATTGCTTTTATTATGCTTAGGTATGGGCCTTGAATTCCTGATTTTGTCAAATGCTTTCTCAGCATCTAATGAAATGATCATGTCATTTTTCCTTTGAGTTTGTTTATATAGTGGATTACATTGATGGATTTCCATGTAATGAACCACATCTCTGGGTTGAAGCCTACATGATCATGATCATTTTGATGTGTTCTTGGATTCGTGTTTCAAGAATTTTATTGAGTATTTTTGTGTCAATATTAATAAAGGAAATTGGTTTGAAATTCTCTTTTTGTTAGGTCTTTGTGTGGTTTAGGTATAAGCGTAATTGTGCCTTCATAGAAGGAATTTGGCAGTGCTCCATCTGTTTCTATTTTGTAGAATAGTTTACATAGTATTAATATGACATCTTTTATGAAGGTCTGATAGAATTCTGCACTAAACCCACCTGGTCCTGGAAACTTTTTGTTTGGGAGACTTTTAATAACTACTTCTATTTCTTTCGGAGTTACGGGGTTGTTTAGATGGTTTATCAAGTCCTGATTTAACTTTGGTATCTGGTGTTTGTCTAAAAAATGTCCATTTCCTCCAGATTTTCTAGTTTTGGTTTCTATAGGCTTTTGTTGTTTGTAGGATCTGGTGATTTTTTGAATTTTCTCAGATCTGTTGTTGCGCTCCCTTTTCATTTCTGATTTTGTTAATTTGAATACACTCTATGTGACCTCTGGTTAGTCTGGCTAAGGTTTACCTCTCCTGTTGATTTTCTGAAAGAACCTGCTCCTGGTATTGTTGATTCTTTGTATAGTCCTTTTTTGTTTCTACTTGGTTGATATCAGCCCTGAGTTTGATTATTCCCTGCCTTCTCCTCTTGGGTGTTTTTGCTTTTTTTTGTTCTAGAGTGTTTAGGTGTGCTGTCAAACTGCTGATGTATGCTCTATCCTGTTTCTTTCTGCAGGGACTCAGAGCTATGAGTTTTCCTCTTAGCACAGCTTTCATTGTGTCCCATAAGTTTGAGTATGTTGTAACCTTATTTTTCATTAAATTCTAAGAAGTCTTTAATTTCTTTCTTTATTTGTTCCTTGACCAGGTTATCATTGAGTAGAGCATTGTTCAACTTCCATGTATATGTGGGTGTTCTTCCCTTATTGTTATTGAGGACCAGCTTTAGCCTGTGGTGGTCTGATAGGATGCATGGGATTATTTCTAACTTCCAGTATCTGTTGAAGCCTGTTTTATGACTGACTGTATGGTCAATTTTGAAGAAGGTACCATGAGGTGGTGAGAAGAAGGTATATCCTTTTGCTTCAGGATAGAATGTTCTATAAATATCTGTTAAGTCCATTTGTTTCATAACTTCTGTTAGTTTCTCTATGATTCTCTTTATTTTCTGTTTCCATGATCTGACCAGTGATGAGAGTGGGTTCTTAAAATAGCCTACTATTATCGTGTGATGTGCAATGTGTGATTTGAGCTTTAGTAAGGTTTGCTTTATGAACGTAGTTGCCCTTGCATTTGGAGCATAGATATTTGTGATTGTGATTTCATCTTGGTGGATTTTTCCTTCGATGAATATGAAGTGTCTTTCCTTATCTTTTTTGATAACTTTTGTTTGAAAGTCAATTTTATTCGATATTAGAATGGCTACTCCAGCCCCTTTCTTCAGACCATTTGCTGTTTAAATTGTTTTCCAGCCTTTTACTCTGAGGTAGTGTCTGTCTTTTTCTCTGAGGTGTGTTTCCTGTATGCAGCAAAATGCTGGGTCCTCTTTATGTATCCAGTCTCTTAGTCTATGTCTTTTTATTGGCGAATTGAGTCCATTGATGTTAAGAGATATTAAGAAAGAGTGACTTTTGCTTCCTGTTATTTTCATTGTTAGAAGTTGAATTATGTTTGTTTGTCTGTCTTCTTTTTGTTTCCTTGCAAGGAGATTACTTTCTTGATTTTCCTAGGGTATAGTTTCCCTCCTTGTGTTGGAGTTTTTATCTATTATCCTTTCTAGGGCTGGATTTGTAGAAAGATATTGTATAAACTTTGTTTTGTCATGGAACATCTTGGTTTCTCCATCTATATTATTTGAGAGTTTTGCTGGATATAGTAGCCTGGGCTGGCATTTGTGTTCTCTTAGGGTCTGTATGACATCTGTCCAGGATCTTCTGGCTTTCATAGTCTCTGTTGAGATGTCTCGTGTAATTCTGATAGGTCTGCCTTTATATTTTACTTGACCTTTTCCCCTTACTGCTTTTAATATTCTTTCTTTGTTTTGTGCATTCAGTGTTCTATTATGTGACTGTAGCAATTTCTTTTCTGGTCCAATCTATTTGCAGTTTTGTTTGCTTCTTGTATGTTTATCGGGCATCTCTTTCTTTGGGTTATTGAAGTTTTCTTCTATAATTTTATTGAAGTTATTGTCTGGCCCTTTTGTTGCAAGTCTTCATTCTCTTCTATATCTATTATCCTTAGGTTTGGTCTTCTCATTGTGTCCTGGATTTCCTGGATGTTTTACACTATAAGCTTTTTGGGCTTTACATTATCTTTGAGGGTTGTGTTGATGTTTTCTATAGTATCTTCTGCCCCTGAGATTCTCTCTTCTATCTCTTGTATCCTGTTGGCAATGTTTGAATCTATGACTCCTGATCTCTTCCCTAGGTTTTCTATCCCCATGGTTGTCTCCCTTTGTGCCTTCTTTATTGTTTGTATTTCCATTTTACATCCTGGATGGTTTTGTTTAATTCCTTCACCTGTTTCGTTGTGTTTTTGTGTAATTCTTTAAGGCATTTTGTGTTTCCTCTTTAAAGACTTCTACTTGTTTTACCTATGTTGTCTTACATTTCTTAAGGGAGTTATTTACATCCTTCTTAAATTCCTCTGCCATCATCATGCGATGTGATTTTAATTCCAAATCTTGCTTTTCCAGTGTGTTTGTATGTCAGTGTTTGCTGTGGTGGGAGAACTGGAATCTGATGATGCCAAGTAGTCTTGGTTTCTGTTGTTTACATTCCTGAACTTGCTTCTTGCCATCAGTTTATCTCGGGGGTTAGCTTTTCTTACTGTCTCTGACAGTGGATTGACCCTCCTGCAGGCCTGTGTGTCAGCACTCTTGTAGACCTGTTTTCTTTTAGCTGGATCTGGGACAAGAGAGCTCTGCTCTCAGGTGTGTAGGGGTGACTGGCAACTGGCGTTCAGCAATTGGTGCTGGCAGAAACCCAAAGGGTCCTTCCCCTGACTGATCCAAATTCCCGTCCCCATGAGGCACAGATGGCACTAGGCAATTTCCTCTTGGGTCAGGAATGTGGGCAGAAAATTTGAGTCCTCTGACCTCTCAGGAGTGTCTGCACTTCTGTGGGTCCAATTCGCTCCCCCATGGGATTTGGATGCAAGGAGCTGTGTGACTGTTTCAGTTCAGTCCCGGGCACAAGAAGAAACCAACCTTGTTTTATTTTGCAATCTACCATACATAAACAAATGTATGAGGCTATTTTTCAAATCTGCCATAAGTTTCAATTGGTGAATCACCACTGGGCACACAATTTGATTTAATTTAGTGGTCGGTATATTGCAATTTGTTGTTTAGTAAAGCTTTGGGTTCATATATTTTAGAAGTATATCACTATACTTAGGATGATAGAATGTTGTGTGTTTTCTGAATCTTCTGGGAGCTTATAAATGTACATGAATTATAGAGTTACTTCACTAATTTGTTATTTCTTTGCCCTCTTTCTTTTTTCCCTTTTATTAGATATTTTTATTTACATTTCAAATGTTGTCGCCTTCCCCGGTTCCTCACAAGAACACGATACCCCATCCCACCTCCTCCTGCTTCTATGAGGGTGCTCCCCCAACTACCCACCCATGTCAGCCTGACCACCCTAGTATTTCCCTACACTGGGTATTCTAGCCTTGACAGAACCAACAGCCTCTAATCCCACTGAGGCCCGACAAATTTATCCTCTGCTACATATGCAGGTGGAAACATAGAATTATCCCTGTGTACCCTTTAGATATTGGTTTAGTACCCGGGAGCCCTTGGTGGGGGGGTGTTGGTTGATATTGTTATTCTTCTTATGGGGTTGTAAAACCCTTCCATTCATTCAGACCTGTCTCTAATTCCTCCACTGAGGACCCTGTGCTCAGTTCAATGGATGGCTGCAAGTATCTGTCAGTGTCTGGGAGAGCTTCTAAAGAGACAGCTATATCAGGCTCCTGTCAGCATGGACTTCTTGGCATCAGCACTAGTGACTTGATTTGGTGGCTGTGTATGGAATGGATGGTAGGGCAGTCATTGGATGGCCTCTCCTTCAGTCTATGTCCCACACTTTGTCCCTGTATTTCCTCCTGTGAATATTTTTGTTCCACCTTCTAAGAAGACTGAAGTATCCACACTTTTTGGTCTTCCTTCTTCTTGAGCTTCATGTGGTCTGTGAATTGTATCTTGAGTATTCTGAGATTTTGGGCTAATATCTACTTATAACTGAGTGTATACCATGTATGTTCTTTTGTGAATGGGTTACATCACTTAGGATGATATTTTCTAGTTCCATGCATTTGCCTAAGAATTTCATAATGTCATTGTTTTAATAGCTATGTAGTATTCCATTGTGTAACTGTACCATAATTTTTGTATCCATTTCTCTGTTATAGGATATATGAGTTCTTTCTAGCTTCTGGCTATTATAAACAAGGCTGCTATGAACATAGTGGAGCATGTGTCCTTGTTATATGTTGGAACATATTTTGGGTATATACCCAGAATGATATAGGTGGGACCTCAGGTAGTATTATGTCTAATTTTCAGAGGAACCACCAGAATGATTTCCATAGTGGTTTTACAAGTGTGCAAAATCTCCAACAATGATGGAGTATTTCTCTTACTCCTCATATTGGACAGCATCTGCTGTTACCTGAGATTTTGATCTTAGCCATTCTGACTGGTGTGAGGTAAATCTAAAGATTGTTTGGATTTGCATTTCCCTGATGACTAAGAACGTTCAACATTACTTTAGGTGCTTCTCAACTTTTGGGTATTCCTCGGTGGAGAATTTTTGTTTAACTCTGTACCCCATTTTAATAGAGTTATTAGATTCTTTGGAGTATAACTTCTTGAGTTCTTGGTATATGTTAGATATTAAGTCTTCTATCTGGTGTAGGTCTGGTAAAGACTATTTCCCAAACTGTTGGTTGTTGTTTTATCCTAATGACAGTTTCCTTTGCCTTAAAGAAGCTTTGCAGTTTTATGAAGTCCCATTTGTTAATTTCTGATCTTAGAGCATAAGCCATTGGTGTTTTGTTCAGGAAATGTTCCCCAGTATCCATATGTTCAAGGTTCTTTCCCACTTTTTCTTCCATTAGTCTGAGTGTATCTAGTTTTATGTGGAGGTCCTTGATCAGTTTATACTTGAGCCTTGTACAAGGAGATAATAATGGATCAATTTGCATTCTTCTGCATGCTGACAGCCAGTAGGGTTTCAACCATTTGTTGAAAATGTTGTCTTTGTTCCACTGATAATTTTAGCTGATTTATCAATGATCAAGTGACCATAGGTGTGCAGGTTAATTACTGGTTCTTCAATACTATTTCCTTGATCTATCTGCCTGTCTCTGTACCAATACGATACACTTTTGATCACTATTGCTCTGTAATACATTTGGAGGTTATTATTGAAAAGAGGTTTCAATCTCCTGGAATTATTTTATTCCAAATGAATTTGCAAATTTCTCTCTCCAACTCTGTGAAAAATTGAGTTTGAAATTTGTTGGGGATTGCATTGAATCTTTAGGTTGCTTTTGAGAAGATCGCCATTATTTTTTTTTTCTATATTAATCCTTCCAATCCACGATCATGGGACATCTTTCTAACTTCTGAGATCTTCTTAGATTTTTTTTTCTTCAGAGACTTGAAATTCTTGTCATACAGATCTTTCCCTTGCTTGTTTGAGTCAAACAAAATTTTTGTATTATTTGTGACTATTGTGAATGATGTTGTCTCCCTAATTTCTTTTTTAGCCTAATTTCTTGTTTATCCTTTGAGTAGAGGAAGGCTACTCCTTTGTTTGAGTTAATTTTATATCCAGCCACTTGCTGAAGATGTTTATCAGCTTTGGGAGTTCACTGGTAGAATTTTGGGGGCCACTAAAGTAAACTATCATATAATATGCAAATGGTGATATTTTGGATTCTTCCTTTGATATTTGTATCCCTTTACCCTCCACTTGTTGTCTAATTGCTCTCCCTAGGAGTTTGAGTACTATATTGAATAGGTAGATAGAGAGTAGGTAGCTTTGTCTAGTCCTTGATTTTAGTAGGATTGCTTCAAGATTCTCTCCATTTAATTTGATGATGGCTACTGGTTTGCTGTATATTGCTTTTACTATGATTAGGTATGGTCCTTGAATTCCTGATCTTTCCAAGATCTTTATCATGAAGTGGTGTTGAATTTTATTCCCAAATTCTTTACCAGCATCTACTGAGATGATCATGTGAATTTTTTTCCTTTGAGTTTGTTTATATAGTGTATTACTTTGAGGGATTTCCATATATTGAACCAATACTGCATCCCTGGGATGATGCCTGCTTGAACATGTTGAATGATAGTTTTGATGTGTTCTTGGATTTGGTTTGGAAGAATTTTATTGAGTATTTTCACATCGATATTCATAAAGGAAATTGGTCTGAAATTCTTATTCTTTGTTGGGTCTTTCTGTGGTTTAGATATAAGTGTAATTGTGGCTTCATAGAGTGAATTGGGTAGTGCTCATTCTGTGTCTGTTTTGTGGAATACTTTGAAGAGTATTTGTTTTAGGTCTTCTTTCAAGGTCTGATAGAATTCTGTACTTGAACCATATCATCCTGGGCTTTTTTTAGTTAGGAGCCTTGTAATGACTACTTCTATTTACTTAGGGGTTATGGGTCTGGTTAGGTGTTTTTTTTGTTTTTTTTCTGATCCTGATTTACCTTTTTTACCTTGTGTCTGTCTAGAAAATTTTTCACTTAATCTGGATTTTCCAGGTTTTTGTTTTTGTTTTTGTTTTTGTTTTTGTTTTTGAATGTAGGCTTTTGTAGTAGGATCTGATAATTTTTTTTGTACTTCCTCAGTTTCTGTTGTTAATTTTCCCATTTCATTTCTGATTTTATTAATTTGGTTACTCTTTTTGTGCAGTCTGGTTAATCTGGCTAAGGGTTTATATATCTTGTTGATTTTCTCAATGAACTAGCTCCTGATTTTGTTGATTCTTTGTATAGTTTTTTTTTCTACTTGGTTGCTTTCAGCCTTGAGTTTGATTACTTCCTGTTATCTACTCCTCTTCTGGGCATTTGCTTCTTTCAGTTCTAAAGTTTGCAGGGATAGTTTCAAGCTGATATTATATGATCTGTCCAGTCTGTTTTTGAAGTCACCGAGACCTATGAGTTTTCCTCTTAGCACTGCTCTCTTTGTTTCCCAAAAGTTTGGGTATACTCCACCTTCATTTTAATTAAAATCTACAGAGTCTTTAATTTCTTTGTTTCTTTCTTCCTTGACCAATTTATCTTTGAGTAGATCATTGTTCAGCTTCCATGCTTATGTGGACTTTCTGTTGTTTCTGTTGTTATTGAAAATCAGCTTTATTCAGTGGTGATCTGATAGGATGCATGGGATTATTTCAATCTTCTTTTATTTGTTGATGCCTGTTTTGTGACTGAATATATGGTCAATTTTGGAGAAGGTACCATCAGGTTCTGAGAAGAAGGTATATTCTTTTTTTTTTTTTTGGATGAAATGTTTTACATATCTGCTACATCCATTTGGTTCATAAATTCTGTTAGTTTCATTATGTCTCTGTTAACTTTCTGTTTCCATGGTCTGTCCATTGATGAGAGTTGGGTATTGGATTCTCCCACTATTTTGTGAGGTGTTTTGTGTGTTTTAGCTTTAGCAGAGTTTCTTTTATAAATATAGTTGCCCTTGCATTTACATCATAGATGTTTAGAATTGAGAGTTCACCATGATAGTTTTTCCTTTGATGAGCGTGTAGTGTCCTTCATCTTTTTTGATAACTTTTGGTTAAAATTTGATTTTATTTCATATTAGAATGGTTACTGCAGTTTGTTTCTTGTGACCATTTGCTAAGAAAATTGTTTTTCCAACGTTTTACTCTGAATTAGTGTCTCTCTTTGTCACTGAGGTGTATTTCCTATATGTAGCAAAATGCTGGGCCCCCTTTACATATCCAGTCTGTTAGTCTATGTTGTTTTATTGGGGAATATCATCCATTGATGTTAAGAGATATTAAGGAAAAGTGATTGTTGCTTCCTTTTATTTTTGTTATTAGAAGTGGAATTTTGTTTGTCTATCTTCTTTGGGTTTTTTGAAAGATGTCTTTATTTCTTTTTCTAGGCTGCAGTTTATCTCATTGTATTGGAATTTTTCATTTATTACACTCTGTAGGGCTGGATTTGTGTAATGTTATCTTGTAAATTTGGTTTTATCCTTAAATATCTTGGTTTCTCCATCTATGGTAATTGAGAGTTTTGCTGGATATAGTAGCCTGCGCTGGTATTTGTGTTCTCTTAGGTTCAGGATCATTTGGCTTTCACAGTCTCTGATTAGAAATATCTTGTAATACTTGTAGGTCTGCCTTTATATGTCACTTGATCTTTTCCACTTATTACTTTTAATATTCTTTGTTTTGTTCATTTGGTATTTTGATTATTATGTTACTGAACGACTTTCTTTCCTGTTCCAGTCTATTTGGAGTTCTGAAGGCTTCTTATATGTTCATGGGCATCTCTTTCTTTAGGTGAGGGAAGGTTTCTTCTAATTTTGTTGAAGATATTTACTGGTCTTTTAAATTGGAAATCTTCTCTCTTCTATAATATTATTCTTAGTTTTGGTCTTCTCATTGTTTCTTGATTTCCTGGATGTTTGGGGTAAAAGGTGCTTTTTGCTTTTTTGCATTTCTTTTTGACTGCTTTATCAATGTTTTCTATGGTATCTTCTGTACCTGAGATTCTTTCTGCTATCTCTTGCATTCTGTTGGTCATGCTTGCATCTATGACTCCTGATATCTTTCCTAGCTTTTCTATCTTCAAGGCTGTCCCCCTTTGTGATTTATTTATTGTTTATATTTCCATTTTTAGATTCTGTATGGTTTTGTTCAATTTCTTCACATGTTTGGTTGTGTTTTTCTGTAATTCTTTAAGGTATTTTTCTTATTCCTCTTTAAGGACTTCTACGTGTTTACCTGTGTTCTGTATATCTTTGAGGGAGTCATTTATTTCCTTCCTAAAGTCCTCTATCATCATCATGAGATGTGATTTTAAATCCAAATTTTGGTTTCCATAGTGATGGGTTATCCAGGACTTGCTGTAGTTAGAGAACTGGGTTATGGTGAAATCAAGTAGCCTTGGTTTGTATTGCTTATGTTCTATCCTCTATTCATCTGGTTACCTTTATTTCTACCTGCCCTTGCTATCTCTGAATGGAAACTGTTCTTCCTGTGATACTTGTTGTATCAGGACTTCTCAGAGTCCAGCTCTAGCAGTGATCGTGATTCTGGGATCCTGTGATCCTGAGATCCTGGCTGTCAGAGCTCCCTGGAGTCAAGCTTCCTCTAGGATCCTGAAATACTTACATGACCCAGCTCCTGAGATCCTGTTATGTCAGAGGTCCTTAGATTCAAACTTTCTTTGTGTGTTCCAGGAGTGGGTGGGATGCCAGATCCCTGGGTTTTCTCATGGCACAGGTGCAAGATGAAAGGCTTCTCTGATGGGTTTGCAGTTTGGTTGTTCCTATGTGGGTGCCATTTATGCTGTGTGTTGGGAAAGCTGTTGTGGCTTCAACTGTGATCGTGAGTGTGAGAGCTCCAGTGCTCCTGGTTGTGTTAGATCTCCTGTTAGGGTATATATTTTGGCCTCTCCTTTTAAACTGGGCCTTTCAGGGCACCTGGGAGTTGGGCAGCCTCTGAGAGTTGTTTGCATGGGTGCAAAGCCAGCACCCCAGGTCTGCTCTAGGTGCAGGTTTAAATTCTGATTCTGGGTGTGTTAGAACAACTGGGAGACAGGCTTCCTCTGGGTGTTGTGGGACTAGGTGCAGAGCCTTCACCCAAGGTGTGCTCAGGGCAGTGGTTCAGACTGGAAGGGACCTGTGCCACTGGCAGAGCAGTAAAAACCCAGTTACTCTGGGTGTTGGGGCAGATATTGTGGCCTCTCCTGTAATCCTGGGCATTTCAGAGTACCTAGGAGTCGGGCTCCCTCTGGGTGTTATTGGAGTGGGTGCACAGCTAGCACCCAAGGTCTGCTCTGGGTGCAGGTTTAAATAGGAAGGAACCAGTGCTACTGCCTAGGCAGGGGTTCCTGTGTCCCTGAATTCCGGGGAGTCTCAGTTACTCTGTATGTTGGGGCAGTGGCTGTGACCACCTCATCTGTGATCCTGTGTGTTGGTGGCAAGCTTCTTCTTGGTATTGTGGAACTGGGTGCAGAACCAATGCCCAAGGTGAGCTCAGAGCGCTGGTTCAGACAGGAAGGAACCACTTCCACAAGCTCTATGCCATCACTAGTTCAGGAAATTTCTCAGGTATAACAGATTGTATGTCGAAGGTTTCATGGTGTTTGTGTTTTTCTTTTGGCAGTCTGCAGAAAACTTTCCACACCAAAGACACTGAAGGCTTGATGTAGACATCAACTCATTCTCTACACATTCAAGGAGTTGTAGGAGTGTTATCCTCAACAAGGTTGCCCTGCATTTAGGTTGCAGAGAACAACCCATTTTCTTCATAACAGTCTTGGTTGTTTGTCTATGTGACCTGGTTGGCCAACAACTCTATTGCATGTAACCTAGTCCCACTACTGAAAACCTCATTAGGCACCAAGAGATAACCAATTGAAACAGTTATTAAGAGACCTCATTAAGAAATGTTCAAAGCTAATCATCAGGGAAAGGAAAATTAAGACAACTCTCTGATTCCACTGTACAACCATCAATATGGCTAAGATAAAATAAAAAAACTCTCAAGCAACTGGCTGTAGACCAAGGGAGGATACTTTTCATAGTAGGAGTACAGACTTGTACAAACAATTTGGAAATCAATTTGGAGGTACTCTTTTAGAACATTGGGACTAGTTCTACCTACTAACCCATCTCTACTACTCCTGGGCATATACCAAATAATACCACAATGACATTTGCTGCACAGTGTTTATAGAAGCTTCATTCAGAATGGCCAGAAACTGGAAACAACCCAGATGTTCATCAACCAAAGAATGGATAAAGAAAATGTGGCTCATTTATACAATGGAAAAATACTCAGCTATTAGAAATGAGGTTATCATGAAATTAGCAGGCAAGTGGATAGAACTAAAAAATACCTTTCTAATTGGGGTAACCCAACTCAAAGGACATGCATGGTATGTACTCTCTTCTAAGTGGATATTAGACATAAAGTAGAGTATGCACAAGTTACAATCCACAGTCCCAAAGAAGCTAAATAACAAGGAGGGGCCCAAGGGACGACACTTGACTCGCACTCAGAAATCAAAATAGCTTAGTCATTAGACATGGATAGAGGGAGGGAACTGTGTGAGAGGGGGGATAGAAACACAAATAGATGTTGGGGGTCTTATGTGTAAGGAGAGCCATGGAAACAAGGCTGGGAAAGTAAATGTAAATAATTTGCAGGTGAGTCAGGGAACATCTCTAGGACCTGGGATAAGTCAGGCTCAAGGGAGTCTATGATGTTGACTCTTGTTGAGACTTCTATCAGTGAAGGATATGGAGCCTGAAGTGAGAGGCAGAACACCCAGGGGGAGAAAAGGACACCAATCCATCCATAAAACCTTCAACCGCAAAATTTGTCCAGCATAAAAGAAGTGCAAGAACAAAGAAGGATCACAGACTGAGTGTTACAGTTTGTATATGCTCACCTCACCAGAAAGAGTGGCACTATTAGGAAGTGTGACCTTTTGTAGTAGGTGTGCCATTGTTGGTATGGGCTTAATACTCTCACCCTAGCTGCCTGAAAGTCAGTCCTCCACTAGCTGCCTTTAGATGAGGATGTAGAACTCTTTCTGGATGCATCACGCCTGCCTAGATGGCACCTTGCTTCCACCTTGATGATGATGGGCTGAACCTCTGAATGTAAGGTAAGCCAGCCGATTTAAATTTTGTCCTTTATCAGACTTGCCTTGGTCCTGATGTCTGTTCACAGCAGTAAAACCCTAACTAAGACACTGAGGTATTGGCCAAACTATGACTGGTCCAACTTGAGACCCATCCCAATTTCTGATTCTATTAGTGATACTCTGTTATGCTTGCAGACAGAAGTCTAACAAGGTTTCTGAGAGGCTCCATTCAGCAGCTGATTCAAAAGGTTCAGAGACCCACAGCCAAATATTATAAAGAGCTCAGGAAGTCTTGTGGGGAAGTTGGGAGAAACATTAAGGAACCTGGATGAGATAGGTAGTCTACAAGAATGCCAACAATGTTAACTAATCTGGACATGTGGGAGTTCCCAGAGACTACTAACAAAATAGCATACATGGGCTGGCCCTAGTCTCCTGCAATTGTATAGCAGATGTGTCGCTTGATCTTCATGTGGGTTTCCCAGAAACTTGAGGTGGGGGCTGCTCCTGACTATGTTGTCTGCCTATGGATTCTACTTATCTTAACTGGACTGCCTTGTTTGACTTCAGTTTGAGAGGATGAGCCCAGTTCTGCAGATGTGCTGTTTGAGGGTGGGGTTGGTACTCAGGGGTGGACTCTCCTTCTTTGAGAAAAAGGGACAGAATATTTGGAGGAAGACCTGTGTTAGGGAGGATTGAGATGAAATGGGAGGCTTCCATTGTGATAAAAGTAAAAAAATAAAATAATAGAAAAGAAAATTCTTCAAAAGAATTAATAAGTAAATTATTACTATATTAAACATCAATTTTCATCTATTAATATCATATATATGAAAAGTTTAATCTTTATAATGAAATATGTCATTAAAACACTATTACACTTCATTGTTCAAATGAATGGTTGTATTTGTTGATGATTTGTAATTATCACAATACTACTTATATAATAGTGATTAAATATTTTAATAAAACTACTTAGAGTAACTTATTAAACTATTTTAGGAAACTTTATAGCCAAACCTATTTTTAACCATGTATTTATTTAGTTAAAATAGTACATTGCAAGGTGTTTATAATGAATCAAAAAAACCTTTATATACTGTGCTGAGTCATTAGTTCCAAATTCCTAAATAATAGGAACAACAGTTAAATTATACCAATGCATAATGAAAAAATTTTAGCACATAATAGGAGCTATTTTGTACATATAGTATGTAGTATGTAAAATTTTCTTGAGTGGATAAATAAGCAATAAAATTTCAAAACAACATGTTTGTTAGCATGTTGATAATGAAAATAAAAATGGTGAAGACCATGTATTTTAGAAAGAATTGTAGAATGAGAATGTGAAAATTGTTATAGATGGATTCAAAAGAAGCACAGAATTTAGATGAAAGGTGAACTCACTAGAATAAAAGTACGATCTTTCAGTAGAAAGAGGAGAAGAAAATGCTAGAAGTGTAGATGGTGAGTTACAGTATTCTATGTGTTATGAAAATTTGACAATGCTAAATATAATGGGAATAATTGCTAGTTTAAGGTCAAGGTTAAATATTATATGTAAATCATTCTGTAATAGATATCAATGCATATAAGTATGTTCAAGTAATGTGGTAGTGTCAAGCAAAACTAGTAACTTTAAAATAATAAAATTCTTGAATTTAATATTCCCCGTAAATGCTCAGCATTAAATATGTTATAGTCTACATAAACAAAATGAAAGTTCAGGTGTACTTGCTTGTTAAAAATAAAACATTTAATTTTTTGTCTTTTTTTTTAGTTGGAATGAGAAAAAATTGAGAATGCTCACTATGAATATACATTTTTCAATCAAAATTTAAAGCTTTAAAACATATAAAAAGGAATGAAATTAATGCATATAAGATGCTTAATTAGAATAAAAATTATATGTGTTCTTTTAGCATTTATCTGAAACATAGTCATTATTTTTATAGTGTGAGTGAATTTAAATTTCATACTTTTAGCTGATTAAAATAGAACCTTCTCATTCAATTTCATGAAACTGCCCAATTTACTGAGAATTTGGGTATTAAAATTTACTGTACCTGACAACTGGACTCATTTTGTCAATTCAGTCTACCACCTTCATGTGATTAGATTTTCTATTATACTCTCTGAAAAGGTTAATGAGTACCTTAGCCAAGCAGTTCAGGTTTTATAATTGGGTGTAATAAGTAGATATGGTGATGAAGTTCTTTGTTAATGTAATTGTCATGCAGATCGACAATGTGTTATAAAAACACCATAGTGAGCGTTCTAAAGAGAAATGATGTCTCAAACATTCATGGTTTGCAAATACGATGTAGAAACACCTTGTATGGTCCTGCTTTTACTAACTAAAATATTTATCTTTAAAATAACAACTTACATTAAACTACAAAATGAAAAAAAAATTGCCTTGAGACTAGACTAGAATTCTCATTTATCCTTTCTTGCCCTTTGATAATAGAAGTTGAAAGATGAAATCAAGGAAGGCTGGATGAGCAAAATGAGTGAGGAATGGAAATTTATGAAGACAGATTTAAACATGATACCTACAGACTTGATATTCTTGAGGTCTTCTGTCCTTCTTTCCTACTCACCATAAAAATAACATAATCCAACAAGAGTCAATTCAAGTGTATATCCTAAAATTTACCCTGGCTTTACACAGATACAGAAAGTGGGATTTGCAGGTGACTCAGACTTTTCCTGAACTTCATCTTCTATAACTCAGCCCAACTATGATACACTCAAAATTTAGCACATTGCTGTAAAAATATCGTGCCTTTTAATGTTCACGTCTTGGTTTATAATTTGTGTATAAACTACTCTTATGTCACATGAGACACTATAACATTTTATGTTTCAAATGCTATCCTCTCTTTGAAGTGCTCAAATATTTAGGATCCTATAGCATTTCAATCCTTTCCTCTAAATGAAAATTTACTCTTCACACTGATTGGCATTGTCCTTGGAATATAAATAATGCAGAAAATTTTCAGTTATTTTTATGATTTGGAGAGATAGATAGATAGATACATAGATAGATACATAGATAGATACATAGATAGATAGATAGATAGATAGATAGATAGATAGATAGTAATGTCACTAGAAAAATAATTTTTGTTTAGAAAGTGAAACATGAGAATTCTATTAAGGAATTTAAACGAACCAATTCACTAATCAATACAAATGTTAAAAAAAATCTGAAGTAGTTCTATTCATTCTCATTGTAATTTTAAAGTCACTAACCTGGATCCTTCTCTCATAAACACCCAATAGATCTTTGTATAATCATTTCCTTCTTTGTGAATGAAATGTGAATGGTGAATAATATGGAATGTTCCCTCACATTTTTTCATATATTGATTTAAAAGGGTAGTTGTTCTAGAAACTATTATCAAATTATTTGTCCATAAATAAAATAATCACCAGTAAGGATACCCATCCATGGGTATTTGTATTAATATTGTTTAAATAATATATAAATTTTAAATGTCTACTTCAATAATAAATGAAGTATCTAAGATCATTCATTTTTATTACTTGTTTTCATTTGTATATTTATGGGTGTTTCATCCATATGTATGTCTACATTGCACATGCGTACCTAGTTCCCTAAGAAGCCAAATAAATGCCTCATATACTTGGAGCTGGAGTTACTGGATGCAGTATGATAACTTTGAGCTACCATGTAAGAGCAGAAAGCCAATTTCAGGTCCTTCTTAAGAGCAGCAATTATTCTTAATTGCTGAATCACAGTGCTATTAACATAGATTCATTTCTTCCCATGTATTTTATAGTCCAGAAGTTTTAAGCCCTAATAATTTAACAAATGTTTAGAATAATTTATATGTATAGCCAAAAATTAAAATTAAGAAAAATCAAGAAAATAAGTCATTTGATGCTATAAATATTAATAGTAAGATCTGTAAAATTAGATAGGAAAAATGAAAATAAATAAAATTGAACAAACAAAAGAGTTTAATGTTAGCTTTCTTGACTCTATGAAGAATTAGCAATTCTAATAATCATATGCTTATGTTGGGGGTATTTGAGACTCAAAAGTTATCTCCTGATCAATAGGAGTAAACAATATTTTTTCCATATAAATATTTGTGTGATGGGGATAATGTTTATTCAGGATCACATGTGTATGAATAAACATACATGGATTCTGTGCGTGAGCATAGCCGGTAGTTGATCTTATGTTTTTTAACTTGGCCTGTCTCTCCCTTATAAATTGAGGCCAGTTAGCTAGATGAACCTGAATTCAGGTATGCGGGATAGCTAACTTTCTTCAGTACCCTGTAATAATAGTAAAAGCAGTATCCCAGTTACTGATGTTTCCTGGTTTCTGAGGTTTTACACTCTGATGCATATACTTCTGCAAGCCTGTTAGTTACTAAGTCGTTTCTAAAAGTGGAAAAAACGGTTTTATTAAACATTATCTAATTTACATTTTATGACATTTTATGCTTTTGTGATATTTAGTGGCTCCTGGTTTATTTTAAAGGAAATGAAGACAATTATTTGTATAAAACTATATTTTATATCATCCCAAGAGAAATAACTCAGACCCAAAAGGACATGCATGGTATGTACTCACTAAGTGGATTTCAGAAGTAAAAGGACAGAACACCCAGGACACAATGCACAGAACTCAAGGAGGTTAACAAGCTGAAGGAGTCACACAAGGGTACCTCATCCCCACTTTGGAGAGTGAAGAAAGCAATGATGGGGTGTGCAGAGGGAGGGAAGGACTTGGGCAGAAAAGGGGATAAGAAGGGGAAGCGGGAACATAATCAGGTAATGGAGGGACAGGGCAGAATCCCGAAGGCCAGCAGAAAGAACGGAAACAGGCAAACTTGGGAGTTAGGAGGTTGGGAGGACCTTCCAGAATGTACCAGATAATGAAAGGTGAGAGATTCTCAGAACTCAAAGGGATGGACTTTGGATAAAGTGCTCTACAGTGGAGGAGAACTTGTTGAATCCACCTCCAGAGGAGGAACAGGATATCAATTGGAGGATGGAGTTGCCATCCCACCGTCAAAAGCTCTGACACAGAATTCTTCCTGTCTAAAGGAACAGCAGGGACAAAAATGGAGAAGAGCATGAGAGAAAGGAAATCCATTAAAAGGCACAAATTGGGATCCACCTCAACGGGAGGCCTTTGGGGCCTGATGTTGATATTGATACTGTGGTGTGATTGCAGATAGGAACCTGGCATGGCTGCCCTCTAAGAGGCCTAACAAGCAGCTAAAAGAGTCAGATGCAGATATACTAGGACCCAACCAATGGACAGAAGCCTGGAACCCCTGTGGTTGCTTTGGGGAAAAGCTGAAAGAAGCTGAGGAGGACGGTGGCCCCATGGGAAGATCTGCAGTCTCAACTGACCTGGACCCCTGAGATTGATCAGACATTGAGCTATCAACTAGCCAGCATACAGCAGGTGCTAAGAGGCCCCTACGCATATACAGTCTAGGACTGCCTGGTCTATCCTCAGTGAGAGAAGATCTACCTAACCCTGGAAAGACTTGGGCTCCAGGCAGTAGGGAGGAGTTTGATGAGGTGGTGGTGGGAGGGACATCCCCCTGGAGACTGTGTGTTGTGGGGTAAGTTATGGGGAGCAGTCGGGGGGCAGACCTGGAGGGGGATGAAGACTGGACTGTGAAGAAGTATTAGCAAATAAAAAAAGTCCACCAAAACAAAGAATAAGTAAATAAGTAAATAAATAAACTATATTGTAGCATATATAAAACATACCCCATATTAGGCAGCAAATTTCCTTAAGCTTAAAAACTAATTACACGTTTATGCTTACAGGGAAAGTTTACCTTTTTACAGTATACCACTGTATACTGAAAAATATGTTCTTTTAAAAATAATTTTATTTTTCTTTGATATTTTACATATTTACATTTCAAATGTTATCCCATCCCCCTCTTCCATAGGCCCTCCCCCTGCCTCTATAAGGATTAATTGAAACATCTTAATTTATGGAACAGGTCTTTCTGTGGAATAAAACACAAAATATCAAGAAAATGAAAAATCTATACTCACCAGTCTGTATTATTTTTTCATTCCCAGATATGACTGACTTGCCCCCTCAATAATTGCATAAAATGCAAAAGTTTTCCAAATTTAATTGTAAGGTCTGCTATAGTAATAGCAGCAAACGACAGCTTAGAAATACAGATATGAATTTCTCACTTGTGATACTACCGTGTTTTTGAATGTTTGTTATTTTTTTCTCTATGTCATCAATGTGAAACTTACATCAATGATTAGCTGGAATGGGTTTTGTCTTAATAACTGGCTAAGAACTTACTGGCTACAACTACTTACAGTGCTACCCAATCTCAAATAGGATCACTGAGAACAAAAATATGTCCTGAGCCATAAAATATGAAGTAGAATATTTAGTGAAAGCAACAACTCCAAATAGTATCCTCCTAGCCAAATACATATTAAACAAGTCTCTGTGTAAGGGTAAAATGGATGAGCAGAAACATTTGGAGAAAGTCATTATTTATCTGAATATACATACATACATGCTAAATACACAAAGATTATATTTGATTAGTATTGGAACATATGGTATCTTTCAAACTAAATATGAAAGTTTAAAATACTTTTTAAATGCTAGAAATTTGTTTGTGTGCACGCGCACGCGCGCGTGTGTGCGTGTGTTTGTGTGTGTGTGTATGTGTGTGTATAACTGGATCCTACATAGAACAGATAGTAAATTAATATATTATACAGCCAATAATGACTTTGAATATCTAAATATTTATTCACACTGTCTCCATATCCCTAACAACTGGGATTTATGGCATGTTACTACCATTTTTAGTTTAAGCAATGCTGGGCATTAAAAGATGGGTTTCCCTTAAACTAGGTAAGCACTCTAATATCTGACCTACATCTGCAGCATTCATATATCTTTTTTATTTATATGAACCTCCTAATATGCTATGTGCAGCATCTATATCTTGAATAAAGAATTAGGTTGGCTCTCTGCTCCTCCCTCATCTGCCACATCTTCTCTTGCAGTGCCAGCCTCGCCCTGTAGACAAGATGGTGAAGGTCAGTGTGAATAGATTTGGCTATATTGCGCACCTGGTTACCAGGGCTGCATTTTCCTCTGCATCTGGCATAGTGGAGATTATTGCCATCTACTATCCCTTCATTGGCCTCAACTACATGGTCTACATGTTCCAGTATGACTCTACCCATGACAAATTCAATGGCTCAGTCAAGGCTGAGAATGAGAAGCTTGTCCTCAAGGGGAAGCCCCTTACTATCTTCCAGCAGTTCGATCCCACTAACATCCAATAGGGTGATGCTGGTGCTGAGTATGTTGTGGAGTCTACTGGCATCTTCACCACCATGGAGAAGGCTGGGGCTCACTTGTAGGGTGGGGTCTAAAGGGTCATCATCTCCACCCCTTCAGCAGATACCCCCATGTTTGTGATAGGTGTGAACCACAAGAAAGAAATATGACAACTCACTCAAGATTGCCAGCAATGCATCCTGCACCACCAACTGCTTACCCCCTTGACAAGGTCATCCATGAAAACTTTGGCATCGCGGAAGGACTCATGACCACATTTCATGCCATCACTGCCACTCAGAAGACTGTGGATGGCCCCCTATGGAAAGCTGTGACATGATGGCCATGTGGCAGAACAGAACATCATCCCTGCATCCACTGGTACTGCCAACGCTGTAGGCAAGGTCATCCCAAAGCTGAATGGGAAGCTCACTAGCATGACCTTCCATGTTCTTGCCACTCAATGTATCCATTGTGGAGCTGACATGCTACCTAGAGAAAACTGCCAAGTATGATGACATGGAGAAGGTAGTGAAGGAAGCATCCAAGGGCCCACTAAAGGGCATCCTGGAAGCATCCAAGGGCCTACTAAAGGGCATCTTGGGCTACACTGAGGACCAGGTTGTCTCTTGTGACTTCAACAGCAACTCCCACTCTTTCACCTTTGATGCTACGGCTGCACTGCTCTCAATGACAACTTTGTAAAGCTCATTTCCTAGTATGAAAATGAATATGGCTACAGTGACAGGATGGTAGACCTCATGGCCTACATGGCCTCCAAGGAGTAAGAAACCCTGGATCATCCACCCAAGCCCAGCAAGGATACTGAGAGCAAGAGACAGTCCCTTAGTTGCTGAGGAGTCCCCATCCCAACTCAGACCCCAACACTGAGCATCTCCCTTACAATTCCATCTCAGACCCACATAATAACAGAAGGAGCCTAGGGAGCCCTCCCTACGCTCTTGAATACCATTAATAAAGTACACTCTGCCCCCCCAAAAATGGGTTTTCATTGTATTGTTATTTGTGAGACTGCCTTAAACTTACATGTCCTTCTTACATGCATCAATTACTTTTTCTTTCTGAACATAAGTTGCAGAACAATTACTTTACTAATTCTTCCAAGACCCATCACTTTAATCATATCCTTGTTGCATCTTGCATGCTTAACTTTGATCTGTAGCTTTGTGAGTCACTTGAAGTCAGCTGCTTATCATGGGAAGTACCCTATATTGTCTTATATAAGAATTCAGACTCTTTAATAGAAATTCAAAGATATTACTCATGGTTCACACAACTCCCATATATTACCCAGTGACTGGGATTCGAGATGTAAGTAAACTTTGATTGATATACATTGTTTGGAGATTTCAAACAAAAATAAGTAGTAGTTCACAATAAAGCAAATACTTCAGATACATGAAGATAATATTTTCTGGAAAAAACAAAATTGTTAGGTAGACTGTTATATGCACTGAACCTTTCCTATATGGAGGAAGAGAACATTGAACCCTTTCATTATCAATAGTTTACTTCACATTCCCATTCCCATCTATTAAATACTGTCTATTCTGACTTTACTTGAGAAAATTAATCTTTCATTGTTTGCTAAACTAGCAGTGATTTTCCATGAAGAAAATGTGAGGCAAACCAATATTGATGTCCCACAAGGTCCACCAATAGTTTCCTCAGGACCAATGACCAGAATCAAGACTAAGCAAGCTCCACAGAAGATATAGAAAGTTTAGTTCGTGATGCAGTGTGCTATAAAAGTAAAAGTCTTAAACATTTTTCCAATTCATTGATACAGAAGTCTGGGAATACTATGAGAATAGATTTTTAAGGCTATGAGATATTGGTGCAAGAAAAATAAAACCAGAACAGGGAAGTTTATTGAAATTAGTCCACTTAGTGGAGAAATCTAGGCTCAAGGTTGAAACGTACAAAGTTGAAAAATAACAGGTTTCTAAAGTTTGTTTAACTGGTTGGCTGAAACATTTGTAAAGTGATAGATGACTGAAAAGGAGGTAGAGATACCTAATATTCATTCCTTGTCTTGCTTATAGAGTGAGGAATGCTCAAAATAGAAGAGATATTAAGGAATATTAATTGAACGGATATAATGGATCATGGAAATTTAAATCCTGTAGAATATAACCCACCATAATGTGAAAATCAGAAGACTTAACTTTCTCTAATCCTATCACAAATGTTTTGAGCAGATTAATACATCTTCGTGCATCCTATGAAGATCTTGATCTAGGAAAATTCTTTCTCATAGTATTTGTTCATAAGGACAACCAGAAACAATTTGCTTCCACTTAGTGAGGCCAAAAGTATTCCTTTTTTAAGGATATATTAATTCACCCACCCTGTGTCAGAATTCAGTTTGAACAGAGTTTGATTGCCTTTCTCTTCCTCAAAATATCACATTAGTCAACTATATTAGATAACATTGTGCAGATTGAAAAAAAATAAGCAGGAGGTAGAAACCACTTTGGACTCATCAATAACATCTATCTGCATCTGATAATTTTATTCAATGCTCTCTGCTCCCATGATTGGATGACTGAGGAATAAAAGTCTGAGGGTTGGCTTATTGATTGTTCTTAATGATATACATGTATAACCCAGAAGTTGATAGCCACAGAATTATAACCTCATTTTGGAACAATTGCAAAACAAACTTTCATAGGTAAATAGTTGTGGGCAAAACTTCTGGCAATGTACATGGTCATACCATTTTTTAAAGAAGGAGTAACTGACAGAATGATTCTTCATTAATTTATAGGTTATAGCCAATGGATTGGGTGGATTTCAGGGAATTGAAAAGAACAGGCTTATAAAATTGGTGGGAAGAATATATGGGAAAGAAGTATGTGGATATTTCTCTTCAGATGGACGAAAGATGCAAAGTGGCCATGATGGCAGAGATGAAAGGTTATTCATGATATTGAAAAAGATGGACTTCCACTCACATAAACTGACCTGTCTATGGATTCTGCTAAGAACAGAGATGAAAACTGAGCTGACATTTGGACCCATTCCCTGGGTTTACCATCCATTGACTCTGGCAGGTTGCCTAATTAGACCATTTCCTTCATGGAAAGGATAGTGTTATGTCATTAATAAAGTAGATACTTATTTTAATACGTATCTGTATGTACTGTTTCTACCCAAATTACCATCTATGAATGTACAGAATGCCTTGCACACAATCATAATATACCATGCCATATTGATTCTGTCCAAATAACTTATTTCACAGCCAGATAAGTTTGATAGTAGACCCATGATTATAGAATCCATGGGTTTTTACCAAATTTATCATCATCCTGAAGCAATTGGTCTCATAGAAAAAAATGTAGTATAGCTCTGTTTTCAGGTAGATCAATTTCCAATTTTCTGAGGAAATTCTAGACTGATTTCCAGAGTGGTTGTAACAGCTTGCAATCCCACCAGCAATGGAGGAGTGTTTCTCTCTCCACATCCTCCCCAACATGTGCTGTCACTTGAGTTTTTACCTTAGGCATTCTTATTGGTTTAAGATGAAATCTCAGGGTCATTTTGATTTGCATTTCTCTAATTACTAAGGACTTTGAAATTTTCTTTAAGTGATTCTTAGTCATTCAAGATTCCTCGGTGTAAATTTTCTGTTTAGTTCTATACCCCATTTTTTGATTGGGTTATTTGATTCTTTGGTGGTTAGCTTCTTGAGTACTTTATATATTTTGAATGTTAGTCCTCTGTAGGATGTAGGGTTGGTAAAGATCTTTTCCCAGTCTGTGGATTGCCGTTTTGTCCCATTAATAGTGTCCTTCCTCTTAGAGAAGATTTTCAATTTCATGAGGTCGCATTTGTCAATTCTTGATCTTAGATCATAAGCCACTGGTGTTCTCTTCAGGAAATTTTCCTATGTACCAATGAGTTTGAGGCACTTTCCCACATTCTTTCTAGTATCTTCAGTGTTATCTTAAGGTCCTTAATTTACTTGGAATTTAGCTTTGTGCATGGTGACAAATATGAATCTGTTTTTATTTTTCTACATACAGACTGTCAGTTAGATCAGCACTATTAATTGATCATGCTTTCTTTTATTTCCATTGTACATTTTTGGCTTCTTTGTTAAAGATTAAGTGTAAATAAGTATGTTGTTTTATTTCTGGATCTTCAGTTCTATTCCACTGGTCAACCTGTATGTCTCTGTTTCAATATCATGGGGTTTTTATCACTAAGGCTCTGTAGTACAGCTTGAGGTCTAGGATGATGATTTCCTCAGAATTTCTTTTATTATTGAGAATACTTTTAGGTGTCCTGTTTTATTTTGCTTTTCCAGATGAACTAGCAGATTGTTTTTTCCATGTCTTTGAAGAATGTTTTTGGGATTTTGACTGGTATTATATTGAATCTGTATTCATTTGGTAGGAAGGTCATTTGTACTATGTTATATCTGCCAATCAATGAGCATGGAAAATTTCTCCATTATCTGAAATCTTCAATGTCTTTCTTGAGAGACGTGACGTTATAGTCAGACAGAACTTTCACATATTTGGTTACAGTTACATTTTATTTTATTTATTTTGTGGCTATTATGAAGGGTGTTGTGTCAATAATTTCTTTCTCAGCCATTCATCATTTGTATAAAAGAAGGTGACTGATTTATTTGAGTTAATTTTAAATCCAGCCACTTTGCTAAAGTAGAGTTTCTCTGGTAGAATTTTGGGGGTCACTTATGTATACTGTAATTATCATCTGTAAATAGTCATACCTTGACTTTGTTTTTCTCTCTTTGTATCCTCTTGATCTCCTTTTCTTATTGCTCTACCTAAAATTGTGAGTATTATTTTGATAGTTATGGGGAAATTAGGCATCCTTGTCTTTTCCCTGATTTTAGTGGGACTGCCTCAAATGTCTCTTTCATTTATTTTGATATTGGCTGTTGTTTTGCTGTAAATAGCTTTTGTTCTGTTTACGTATGGTCCTTGACTTCCTGATCTCTCAAATACTTTTAACATGAAGGAGTGTTGTATTTTGTCAAATGCCCTTTCAGCATCAAAGGAGATGGTCATATGATTTTTTCCTTTGAGACTGTTTATGTAGTAGATTACATTAATAGATTTTTGTATATTGAACAAAACTTTCATCTCTAGGATAAAGCCTACTTGAACATGGTGAGTTCTTGGAACAGGATTGCAAGAATATTATTAGGTAATTTTGCCTTGATAAGCAAAATTGGTCTGAGATTCCCTTTTTTGGTTGGGCACTTGTGTGGTTATGTATCAGAGTAATTTTGGCTTCATAGAAAAAATTAGGTAGTGTTTCTTCTGCTTGTCTTTTATGCAATAGTTTGAGGAACAGTGGTATTAGCTCTTCTTCATAGGTCTAGTAGAATTCTGCACTAAAGCCTTCTGGATCTGGACTTTTTTTGTTTGGGAGGTTTTTAATGACTACTTCTGTTTCCTTACAGAATATGAGTTTCTTTAGATCATTTTCCTGTTCTTAGTTTAACTTTGGAATATGGTATCTGCCTAGAAAATCATCCTTTTTCATCTAGATTTTAGAGTTTTGTTAAGCATAGGCTTTTGAATTAGATTCAACGATATTTTTTAAAATTTCCTCAGTTTCTGTTGTTTTGTCTCCCTTTATATTTATGATTTTGTTAATTTATATATGGTCACTGGGCCCTTTAGTTAATTGGCTAGGGGTTTTTCTATCTTGTTGATTCTCTCAAGGAATCAGCTTTCAGGGTTTTTTCTTTGTATAGTTCTCTTGAGTGAATATTAGCAAAAAAGTAAAGAATACCCAGCATACAATCCACAAAAGTCAAGAAGGTTCATAAGCTGAAGGGCCCAAGTGAGGATGCCTCAATCCTGCTTGCGAGGAAGAAGAAAGAAATAACAGGAAGGGGTGAGAGGGCATGGAACTGGGCAGAAAGGGGACAGGGAGGGGAAGAGGGGAACATAATCAGGTATTGGAGAGGGGCTAATGGGAATGAAGCCCAGAGGACCAGCATAAAAATTGGATACAGGCAACATTTGGAAGTAGGAGGTACATGTGATCCTCTAGACTAGAACAGAGACTTGGGAAGTAAGACTCTAAGGATTCAGAGGGAGGGAACTTAGATAAAATGTTCTACAGTGGGTAAAGGGAACATGTAGAGTCTACTTCCAGTAGAAAGACAGGCATCATGCAGCAGGATGGGATTGACATCCCACAATCAAAACACTGATCTAGAATTGTTCCTGTTTGAAAGAACTTCAGGATCAAAAATTGAGAAGAGCTTGAGGGAAAGGAGATCCAGTGACAGGCACAATTTGGAATCTAGCTCAAGGGGAGGTCCCATGGCCTGACACTATTACTAATACTGTGATATGCTTACAAACAGGAACCTATCATGCCTGCCCTTCAAAAGGCCCAACAAAGAGCAGAAAGTGTCAGATTCATTTATTTATACCTAACCAATGGACAGAAGCTAGTGATCCCAGTGGTAAAATTAGGGAAAAGCTGGAAAAAGCTGAGAAGAGGGTAATCCTATAGCAAGACCATCAATCTCAACTAGCTTGTACCCCTGAGATTGCTCAGATACTGAGCCACTAACCAACAATCACACACCAGCTGATATGAAGTCCCCAGCACATATACAGCAGAGGACTTTTGGGTCATGACTCAGTGAGAGAAGATGCATCTAACCCTCAAGAAACTTGAGGCCCCTGGGTAGTGGGAAGGTTTGTTGTGTTGGGGATGGAGGTGTGGTGGGGTGAAGGCATACTTTTGGAGGCCGGGTGAGGAGGAATGGGATGTGGAACAGTCAGAGGGCATATTGGGAGGGGAAAAACCTGGACTGTAAAAAAGAAATAAAATGTTGTAAAAAAGAAGAAAAACATGCAATGTCTTTTGAAAGACACAGCTACAGTGGAAGTAGGTGGCAGTTGCCCATAAGTCTTGGTAGGAGGTTACCCAGAAGGCTTTGAATTAGTGTCCAGTATATGATATTATTTGTAACACAGCCAGGATTCACAGGTCTAGGGATCAAGGTGTTGAAAGCTTTATTACACCTCTCACTATTACCCCTAGTGACTAACTAGGAAAGTTTTGCTCCCTCTTCCCTTGACCTTAAACTCTACTGGACTTGAACTTTGGATCCATGGTAGAGAGGATTCCTTTCAGGAAACACAACAAACATTCTGTTGAATTGTAACCTCAAACTTTTCTCTGGCCACTGTGGACTACTGCTCCTCTTAATCTAACTAGCAAAGAAAGAAATGCCCGTGTCAGATGTGATGATTGATCTAGATTACTATAGGTAAATTGGATTGTTTATCCATAAATAGAGGTAGGAAAGATTACATGTAGAGTACAGGAGACACTTTACACCTTTACATTGTCTCTTAGTATTAACATGCCCTGTGATTAATACTATTATGAAACCAATATAATGCAATACACGAAGGATGAAAAGAGGCAAAACAGACCCTCCATGAATGAATAAAAGGGTCACTCCTCCAGGAGTACTGACATTTTTGTTGAGGTTAGAGGGAATACAGAATGAATAAGAGATGAAAGCACTTATAAATAACAGCTAAGGCCATGTGACTAGCTGCAGAAACAAAAATTTTAATATATCTAATATAACTGTGATATTTTTAAGATTGTGTGCAGATGATACTATTTTCATTTATTGATTTCTTTGTTATGTAGTAGAATATCAATTGAGATAATATCCATGGTTATCATAGGTAAGTTTTGAGTACTAAAGAAATGTCCCTAAAGGGACATTACCACCTATTCTAAAGTACATAATATACTTGTAGTTTTATGTGGCATAGTCATACCATGTTAAATGTAATTATGACTTTATTAAATATATAGTGCACTTGCAGTTATAATGGTGTAGCTACATTAGGAGTAAATTCTGTACTCACTTTGAAATTAGCCATGTCATGGGAGATATGATTATGTTTCAGGCTAACCATGGGCACACTTGGGATGACTATTTTTAGTTATCAAATGAACTAGGTCTGGAATCTAACAACATCAAAACCTCTGGGAACTTTGATAAGAGATTACTCTTCCCTGGATCATTAGAGGTCAAAGGAACCATCTTAAATATAAGCCTTACCCTCTGATGGCAGCCTATATAAAAGCATGGTGGCCTGCCCTCACTCTCACTGACAATTTCTTTCCGTCCCTGGTATAAAAACATGCTTCTTTAGTATTACAGCATATAATGAAAATCAATTGGGAAATCCACCTTTGTGGACCAAATATTTATTATATTCTTAGACTTTCCATTCAGAGCCAGCTATATTATTGGGATACTTGAAACACAACTTGTGAAGTACTCTAATAACTTCTGTTCTATCACTTCTGTTTCTCCACAGAACCCTGAAACAAATACTGTGCTCTAAACTTTGAGTAAAACATTTAATTGAAACCTATAGTTAGATAATACTGAATGTTAATAAGTGACTTAAATCACTATAAGCACTATATGCTTTGGCAAACCAGCCTTCTATTTGAAAGGATTATCATATATGGGTTTGATATTTACTTTTCAAAGATCTAAAGTAACATGATGTGCAAATATTGTTTGGTTCATTAGTTAACTGTAATTTGATATTTTAAAATAAGAATTAAAAAAATCTGTCCCTAATCTATCTTTCTGTGTCAAAGAAATTAAATTAAAATTATATAAATTAAAATGATAGAAATATGATGATTGAATGATGAAGCTGCAGATAAGAGCACTTGTTCTTTAATAGTTTAAATTGGCTTTTATTTCTGAGATGTAATTCTCATCTAGGAGGCTTGCTGATTAATAAGTTCAGCTTTTCCCGTTCTGTACTTGGACTGGCTGCTTGAATTCAGCTGTTCTAGCTCAAAATTCCTTTCAAAACTGACTGATTCAAAGGGGCTTCTCTTGGCTTCTTACTGAATTGCTCTGCTTCAAAAAAACTGCCTCTGAATTCCACAAACTGACCTTCACTGACTGTATAAACTGAATGACACTGAGTAGAACTCTGTGAACTCAACTGAATTCAACTACATTCAATTGAACTGCACCAAACTTCACTGAACTAAACTGAGGTACACTCTATTCCATTGCCTGAACTTAACTAAATTGCATTTACTGAACTTCCCTCCACCTCTGATTCACTCTGTGTTGCCTTAAATAGTCTCTCTTTTGTGAGAGTTTGGCATATCTTATCTCTGACTCATTTGGTTAAATCTTTCTCTTATTTGTTGCTTTGCCTGCTCCTCACTTAGATGCCATTTTTTGGATTTAAAGGTGTATACTAAGGGTGTACACTCAGGGTATTCTAGCTAGAGGGATTAAATGTGTATCTGTATTCTAGCCAGATCATACAGACCTAAAAAGTCTTTAGAAAGCCCTTGCCAGAGCACCCGTGTAACTGGATTACATTTTTCCTACACATTGAACCTGAGTTCTGATAGCAGCATATATATCGTATCTAAAATCCATAATTATCTCAAGTTTCAGAGGACCTGATGCCCTATTCTGGCCTCTAGTGGTTCTGCATGTTTACAGATATGTAGTCTGTACATGGTCTACACATAGTGTAAAACACTCAAAACACATAAATTAAAATATAATAGGATACTTATTGAAAAATGAATGGAAATAATTATTTCTACAATTAATAATGACAAATTTTCTAACTTTTTTCAATTAAAGCAGCCTTTGAATGCTCATGTCTTAGATGTGAGTGGAGTTATGTGACACAAGAGCTGATGAGAGAACATGGACTTTCTGTCAATCCTGATAAACTTAGATAAAATCCCCAGGGTCTACATAGTGAAAGGAGAAAGTACACACACACACACACACACACACACACACACACACACACACACACACACACACACTCCCACACTCCATACGTAAAATCTCCTCTAATATTTATATTATTCTTCTTTACAAAATAAATATAACATTTTGAAAGAAAATATTTAATCTTAGAAATCACCTAAAAATTAGTGCTTAGACGCCACTTGATGATTGTCAATATCGAAGGTTATGCAAAAAACTATGTTTACTGATTAATGTCCCCATAGAAATTACAGAAGAATGTTCAAATCTGTCAGCAACACAGATGAAAATATTATGTTTTTCCAAAGCTTCAAATGATCTGAGAATTATTATTTAATGATACTTTCTTTATAACAAACTATTTAGTGGATCATATTCAATCTGAATCAATTCGAGCCAGTCTATAGTTGTTATTTCCATGTACAAAATGTGAATTTAGCAGTCATCTTGTTTCTACAAGCAAAAAGTAGCCATGATCTGGTTTATCTTTAGATGCAGGTAAGCTATATGGAATTAACAGGATTTTTTCCTATAAACTGTACAGACTTTTATATTTTAATGTGTGATTCAGGATTTTTTCCTTCTTTTGAACTTTAAATGTCATTCAGATAACCTACATATTCATAACTAAAATGCCTATAATGGAATCTTGGTCCTCATCTTGAGGGCATTGCAATGATGTTCTTGACTTTAGCAATATCACTAAATGAGTAATTTATGTTTTTCACTATAATGTCAGCATTTTAAAATTATAATATCTTTCCATGTTTTATTCTTTAATATTTGAGAAGTATCAGGAAACATAGTGTCAAATGCAAGCCACAATATCAAATAGAGCTCTAAGTTAAAGCTTTATCCCTCACATATTCTTATAATTATCAATTTACCAGAAATATTTCTAAGGATTTTATCTTCTCATTTTCCAAGTCTAGTTTCTCATTTTTTTTACCAATAATAGAACATACAGAAGAAATCTTTTATATACAATTTACAAAAGTATAATGAATGTTCCCAAGAGTAGACTTATTACTTTTCTATGAATATCTACTGAGCCTCCAGAATAGTGTCATCTTGCCCTGGTAGTATCACTAATAGTTTTATAGTACAGGATATTTAAGGAAAAGATACATCCAGTCACTTCCTGGAATAAATAATAATTTTATTTAATAGTCAAAAGAATGGTTTGAATGAGATAACTGAATAATGCAAACATACTATTAACATTTGCAAAATTAGCGAAACAGTACCCTTACCTTCTTTAAATACCCGAGTTTGTTGACAACTGATCCATTCAGAACACATAACTTTAAAATCAGCATTCATTTCCTAGCATTTACTGAGTGTGCCTATGATATATATTAACTTAAAAATCAAAATATGTTTGTATAAGCAACATAATATGTAACCATGTTTTTATATAACCAACACAGAATATTATTAAATATATTTTGGATAATATGCTAAAATCATATTTACAAAACTGTTGGTTATCACTTAACATCAAGAGTTGTCCTGTATTTACTAACCTAGAAAAGGTATAGTCTAAGCAAAGGATGTGATATAAAAATAAACAGTATATATTGGAAAATCATTTACTCACATGTAGACCATTGACATGTTTGTGTGCCACCATAAAGATTCCGATTGAAATGTTTGGATTTGATCTGTAATGATAATTTCAGATACAATTAGAATTTTCATACATTTAAATTATATATGTAATCAGTTTGAGTACATGTAATAGTTTCCAGAAACCTATCATGTATATTTCAGTGAATTTAAGTTTTAGTAACATTGTAGCATACAATTAAATAAGTAGAAATGGAAGTTTGCTATAATGCATGATCCTAACTGAAAACACAGAGCAGTATAAAGTATAGAGCTGTCGTATCAGTGATCTAGGAAAGAACTTCAGGAGAACATGTAACTTCCATTAGTGATTTGAATGTTATAAAAAAAGTGGAAGTGTTTAATATAAAATCCTGATTGGATATAACAGACTGGCCACGACTGATTTCCCCTTTGAAACAAAATAAAGTATGTCACATAGACCAGAAAACCAGAAATTATACATTAATCTACACAGCAATATTATTTTTTATTCATTCAAGAAGATTCTGTGGAATGGAATGTGGAGTTTCACACCTGAACTTTTATAAAAGTTCATATTCAGAACTATGTTTATACAATTATAATTATGCTCAACGTTCTTCCAGTATTAAAAGATGATTATTATAGTTGGTATGAGTTGTATTGCTCAATCTACTAGGTAAAAAGTTCACTCTAATGTCAAAATAGCTATTTGTAGCTTTCATTGGGATATTAAATTCACTTTAGAGATGTTTGTTTATTGCCATATAAATCATATACATGAATTTGAAATATATTTTAGAAAAACATGAAAATTAAGCATATGAAGAGATATAATCTAAACCACAAGTTGAAATTAAATTATATCATGCTAATTGTAACCAGACTATAAAATTAAGTGTAAATATGCAATTAAGACGGTATTAGAGGAAAAATTATTTAAAGAAAATGAGCATTGAGACAATGATATCTATCCAAAAAGTGCTTAATTATATATTGTTAAAATTAACTAAATACCTGACCAATACAGATGTGGGTGCTTGCAGCCAACCATCAGACTGAGCATGGGGAGCCCAATGGAGGAGTTGGGGAAAGACTGAAACAGCTGATTGGCTTTGCAACCCCATAGGCAGAACAATATCAACCAACCAGATCCTCCAGAGTTCATAGGGATTATCCACCAAATAAAGAGTAGATATGAAGCAACTCATGGCTCCAGCCACTTATGTAGCAGAGGATGGCCTTATCTGGCATCAATGAAAGGGGAGGCCTTTGGTCCTATGAATGCTGGATGCCCCAGTGTAGGAGGATGCTAGAGTTCTGAAGGGGGAGTGGGTGTGTGGATGGGTGGGGGATCACCCTTATAGAAGCAAGGGGATGGGATGGGAGTAACATTTGAAATGTAAGTAAATAAAATAACTTATAAAATAAATTAAATACATTGAGTGTAAATATGATCATAAACATTTGGGAAAGAATTTTTATCATTTAGGATATTTTCTTAAAGAAATGTGAAAGTACAATTAGTGAAGTTCTAATGATATATCATAATCTAATTGTAATTTCAAACTGTATGTCAAATACTGAGAAAGGAAGAATTTATCTGACAATCCCATATAAATTCACAATTACTATCATATGCCTTTGCAACATAAAAATCAGAACTCAAAATCACTTTACATGAAAGCAATCTGTAAAGATAGGTTTAAATCCTCCCTGATTTATAAATGTCAGTAACCACAGTTCCTTGTCATTTTCATTTTATCCTCTTCTAAACAGTGTCTAAAGAGCAGTTTAATCACAATTATTATGACTACTTGCATTGCAATTATGTTTGCAATATTGACAAATTATGCTACTTTGTCATAAGTACTTTAAATAATTATAGAGCTTGGCAGATATCTCTAAATCAGATTATTCCATGCAAAAGAAAATTTAGTATATCCATACTTGAAACATATTATAGCCTATCCTTGATGTGACATCATATTACTTTGGTTGACTGATGATAACATTACAGATAAAAAAGGCTATTTTATGAGAGGATTATGCCTGTCATGATATAGGAGATTTAGTGTCACTCACTAACAGCTAGGAACATTTTTGCACAAGTTTTGAGAGTTAGGGATGAAATTATATGACAGCATATCACAAAGAGATTGCATCCTTCAACACTTTAATATGGATGGACATAAGAACATTCTTTCTCTGTTTAAATTTTATTTTGGAGATACTAAGTCAAGATTCATGCTCATGACAAAAATGTTTCTATACATCCATTTATGACTTTTAAAATTGAGTCTCAGTTGGAGGAAACATTTGTCATATCTTGTCAATGGGTTGATAACACAAAGACACTCTTTCTGTCATGAGATTTGTAATTCACAATATTTAGCAAGTATATACTGTCATATATAACAAATATCAATATATTGAATATTTGCAATTTTATGGCTATAATATTGACTAATTCATCAACAAAAGACAATCTCAAACCCAAGCTTTGTAGATACTATAGGTGTCAGGAATGAGTGTCACCACAATAACTGAAAGTTACTAATAGTTTTCTCAAGTTTGATGTATCTGATATGGAATTCTTCGTTTTTCCCCATTAAATAATATTATATCAACAGCTTTTTCTAATTTTAATTATGCCTAACACTATTCATTAGCCTCAGTGTTTTCATTGACACATTCTTTGGCTTTGCTTCTTATATATCTAAATCAGTGGTTCTCAACCTATGGATCATGACTCCTTAGTGGGTCAAATGACTCAGAGGGGTAACATAAGACCATCTGCATATCAGATATTTACATGATGATTCATAATAGCAGGAAAATTGCGGTTCCAAAGTAGCATTAAAAATAATGTTATGGCTGGGGATCACCATATCATGAGGAACTGTACCAAGGGGTCACAGCATTAGGAAAGATGAGGACCAATTATCTAAAGTTTAGAAGCTTATTCACAACATCTAACTACTATTCATAATCTCTTGCATTATTATAACACATTATCAAAATGACCCCATTTTTTTTCTTTTCTTTTTTTCGGAGCTGGGGACCGAACCCAGGGCCTTGCGCTTGCTAGGCAAGCGCTCTACCACTGAGCTAAATCCCCAACCCCATGACCCCATTTATTAAAAAATAGAAATTTATTCCTTTATCCTTTTGTGTGGCTGGGAATCCAAAGGTAAATTAACCAGAAGATTTAGTATTTGGTAAAGGCCCGACTTCTATTCATAGATATTGGCTTCCTGTTTGTGCTTTCATATGGAGCAGAGTGTGCACTAGCTATCTGAGATGCCCCCGTGTAGGAGGATGCTAGGGTTCTGAAAGGGAGTGGGTGTGTGGCTGGGTGGGGGAGCACCAGAAGCAAGGGGATGAGAAATGCAAATATTAAAATGTATGACAACACGATCCATCAAACCATCATTTTTAATGACTTACAATCTACTTATTGATCTAAATTTTCTTACTTGTGCTCCTTCCTATCTCTTTCCATATAATCTAGAATCCACAGAAAAATAAAGGGATACATTTAAGTCTAAATTAGGTACTGTTATGAAAATGGTTCTCAAGCTCACTTAGACCATTACTCCATATCCTTAAAATGATCTGCAAACTGTTATCCTCTTCTTTATACTTCATAGTTCATTTCTTGTAATGCTTTCTTGCTTTATTCACTCTAGACAATCCTCTTTAATAATCTATAAAAATATTCTCAACTTACAATTTTTGAATTTTTCATCCATTCTTTAATGCTAAGTAAGACATGATTAGCATCAACAATATATCATACATAATAAAAGAGAAATGATGTAAGATGATTACTGCTCATTGGCTTCCATAATGTCATGCTGTAGAAGCAATAATGAAGCTTCTTAGTTGCCAGATATAGGTTACATTTTGGTAAGTAATAGTTCTGTAATTTTATAATTCATAAAGTCTGTGGATGGGAGATGAGAGACTCTCAGGATTCAAATGGAGGGAACCCTAGATGAAAATGTCGAATAATGGAGGGAACTTGTAGAGAGTCAAATGCCAGCAGAAAAGACAGGGCAACAAAGTGAAGGATGGGGTTGGTATCCCACAGTCAAAAACTCTGATCCAGAATTATGATTGTCCAAAAGAACTGCAGGGACAACAATGGAGAAGAAGCTGAACAAAAGGTGTTTTAGTGGCAGGCTCAACTTAAGATTCATCTCAAGGGTAGGCATTAAGGCCTGACACTACTACTGATGCTATGGTATGTTTACAGACAGGAATTAGCATGGCTGTCCTCTGAGAGGTCCAACAAGCAGCTGAAAGAGTCAGATGCAGATACTCACACCCAACCAATGGACAGAAGCTGCTTGCCTTGTGGTTGAATTAGAGAAAAGCTGAAAGAAGCTGGGAAAGAGGGTGACCCTGTAGGAGGACCAGCAGTCTCAATTAACCTGGACCCTTGAGATGTCTTAGACATTGGACCATCATTCAGGCAGCATACACCAGCTCATATGAGGACCACAATTACTGCAGAGGACTGTCGGGTCTGGGTTCAGTCAGAGAAGAGGCACCTAACCCTAAAGGAACTGGAAGCCCCAGGGAGTTTAGTGGTCTGGTGGGGTGGGTGTGGTGGAGAAGTCCTCATGGAGACTGGGGGTGGGAGTGGGCAGTGAGGACGTGTAGGATGTGGAACAGACAGTGGGTGGAGCTGGAGGGGAACAAAATCTGGAGGATAAAAATAGATTTAATAATAAATAATAATAATAATAATAATAATAATAATAATAATGACTACATTAAATGTAACAGTATATAAAAACACTCAAATACATAAGCTTTGATGCACATTAAGAGTTTTTGTGGAGTTTCTTGCTGCATGAACCTACTTTCCTAATATTCTGTCTTGTTTTTGACTATAATCACTGATCAATTAACTATAAACTGAAATGTCTGAAATCATCAGCCAAATTGTAAAAGTAACTTCCATTTGCCTGATGTATCTGTTGTCTGAGGGGCTTACTGATGAATAAAGTCAACCCTTTGCAGTTATTTCTGATCTCAGGCTGGCTACTTCAACTCAGCTGTTCTGTCTCTAACTCCTTTCCAAGCAACGGATTCAGTCTGGCTTCTCTCAGTTTCTCACTGAATTGCTATGTTTGGCTTCAAACAAACTCTGGCAATGTGTTCTACTCTTCTGGCTCCTTCTTATTCTCTGGCTTCAACTGTTGTTCAGTGTTGACCTGCACTGAACTCTAAGACTCATGAACTGACCCAACTAAACTTCCCTGCACTCACTTACCTGACTCCCACCTGACTAAACTCATTGAGGAATGGAACTCTTTCCCCTGTACTGCTTGCTCTTAAATAGCTTTCCTACCAAACGTTTGACATAGCCTCCCTCTGTTCATTATGATTTGGGATTAAAGGTGTGGAGTTAAGGGATTAAAAGTGTGTGGCAAGTTTTCATGTGAGTCTGATATTTGGATGCTATACCTTGCCAGAGTAGACATGTTGCTCAATTAAAATTCTTCTATACCAAATTATCTTCACAATTGTTTTCTCAGGTACTTTGTCATAGTGATGGAAGTCTAACCTGATGATAAAAAAGTCATCAAATATATGTTGCTTAACTACATAATAAAACACATGATTTGGCAATATTCATATGTGTGAGAGAAGTAAATGAATGTATTTTAAATAAAAAAGCTTACAATGATGATTAAAACCTACAGAGTTTTGTAGAATATATATAAAGAAACTTGGCAAATATGCCTCTTTATTTTCTTAAATTTTTGAAATACCAAAATCATTTAATCATTGCCTTCTAAAAAAGAATGAATCAATTACTTTGTAGACTCAATATGTTCTAAGTGCAACTATACATATGTATATACACATGGCATTCCTTAGTTACAAGAATGATATAAGAACAGGATGAGGTTACATGTTGCATTTGAAGCTTTATTTTTTGTTTTTGAATTAGTTAACCAATGTATTCAGATTGTAGTCACATTAAAAAATAATTACAAATCAATCGTTTTAACTTAAAAGAGTTTCTGGGTATTGCAAGTACACACCTGTAAATACAGCACTTGGGAAGCTGAGACAAGAACATCACATTGAGTTGAGGCCAGATTCATCTCCATAATTAGTATGAAAATAAAATCAGGGTTGGGGATTTAGCTCAGTGGTAGAGCGCTTGTCCTAGCAAGCGCAAGGCCCTGGGTTCCGTCCCCAACTCCGAAAAAAAAAAAAGAAAAGAAAAGAAAAAAAGAAAAGAAAAGAAAATCAAAGATCTTGTTGCATGTCATGAGATTAAATGCTTATAGCAGAGAATGGTAGCATTATCTAAGATGAAGAATATCCTTCACAAATTGAATGACTAAACTTTTTATTTCAAAAGTAATATTTTAGAATGAAAAAAGTACTTGACATTCTCTTTAATCCAGAAATTGCCCTTTTAATAACAATAAAATATGAAACATAAAGCTAAATAATTGAAGTAGGTATGGTTGTGCTTATATGTAAATATGTAAGGAAGGCTCTGTCCCACTAGCACTTATTAACAAAACTCCAGTTATAGTGAATTAGAACCTTAAATGTATGCATGCTTTTATAAACAGCACTATATCAAATTTGACTGCATATAATCCTGATTCTTTACATTTTATGGTACATATTACTGCATGGGACCAATGATGATAATATTAATGATCAAAGTTGTAATGCTTAAGTCTTATTAAAATTTAAGAAAAAATTACACTATATTATTTCATGCATGTTGCTATATTTTCCTACTTTACCTTGTTTCCTCCTTTTTCTTAATTGTTGTAAAAATGTGACACTTTTACTTCATACTCCAAAAGCTTAAAGGATATATGACTCTTTTACTTCGATGAATGTAGACAATAGACAACATAGGTAAAATATTTAAAGGTCAAAAGAAACTTTTAGTTAAAACCAAAAGTACTCTATAAAAATTAAGAACTACGGATTTTGTGAAAATTACTATTTTAATGTGAAGTTAATGTTACTTATACATGCTGGTAGATGAATAATGTTTCCTTTTACCCACATGTACAGTATAGTTGTATGTAGATTAATGTAATCTAAAAACATTTTCTTTCTAAAACCTGTCAATTTGATAAAGTAAATGTATATGAGTTTTATTCCAAAAGAAATTTATGTACTACTTATAGATTTATTGTTTACTCTTGATAAAATTCACTTAGTACTATAGATAAAGTCTTCTGAAGGAAATCATTCAAAAAGATATAGTCAATTATTTTCAGGATATTAATGTGTTACGTGGATACAGAGATTGCTCCATTTGCCCCACTCTGGAAGAATATTTGTTCCATATGGTTATTGTTTCTCATAGACTAATTCATTTATTCTTGCATACAGAATCATTTGTGATTTTTACATTCACATTAGCATAATATGAGCTTATTTGCAATACAAGAGACAAAATCATCAGAATCATACAGTGGGTTGGGAATCCATTCACTCTGGGTACTATCAAGAATCATTATAAGTTTCCTAGTTTTTTACAGCATCAATAGTGACTTAGTACACAATCAATATTTTCTCATAATACTTTACTTTTAATTAATCTCAAGGATGAGAAATTGATGTTTTCTGCAATTGTTTAAAGTTTAACCTTGAAATTGCACTATTATGTTTTCTGCTCTAAAATGAAGAAAAATGTATTAGGATCATCAATTTAATCTCGAATGTATTTTAAGACATGGATAAAGATCAACTATCCCCTGATGTCTATAACAGGGGAAATTAGCATATTCATTAATTATGTTTCTATTTCCATTGCTATTCCCATAGCTAATTATGTTAAAGTTTTCTGAGTTAATTATGTATCTTATAGTCATTTCTGCCAGCTATGGACAAAGGAACCCATTTCAATATACTACCAAAAATTTGATTCCATAATAATTCCATAGTCTTTCACACTTTTATTACATGGACATGTTTTTCTCTTAAGACCATATTCACTGTCAATATTTCATTTGTCAATATTAAACCACAGATGCAGAATTAATAGAATATAATATAAATGTTATAATTTCCTATAATTTGCCCCCCATATATATATATATGTATGTATAAAACTTACACTTTTCATTCTTTTTTATATATATAGGAGAATTTAATCTTATTCAGGTACAGACCATTTTGAATAAGTCATACCATCCTGCTTGGTCACAAAAGCTGCCTGCAAAGAGCTGGTCTGCCAGGAGCACTCTCCTTCCTAAGCCCACACTTCACAGGTAGAACCCCACTTTCTCTCAATTGACTGTCAAAAGAGAGACCCACATAGAGTGCACAAGTCTTGAAAGCCACAAGGCAGCTTGTGACTGGACCCTTCTAGTCTCCATCTGTGCCCAGAGATGTCCCACAGCCCTTGCACAAAAATCCTGCCTGCAGAAAGCTGCTCTGCCAGGGGCACTCTCCATCCTAAGACAACAGCCCACAGGTGGGACCCCATTTTCTCTCATTGACTGTCCAAGAAGAGACATGCCACACAGGGAATGCAGCTGGCAGAGGGGAAGTACAGGGCAAACTAGGCAAACACTGAGAGTCTCCATCTGCTTCCAGGGCTAGGGCTGTCCGACAGCTCACAGACTCAAAATCTGCCAGTAGATAGTTGGTCTGCCAGGTGTGGTCTCCCAGATATCACAGACTTAGAAGCTCACAGGCCCACAGGAGGGACAAGCTTCAATCAGAGACAGCAAGACCAACTAACACTAGAGATAACCAGATTGGGGGAGGCAAGCACAAGAACTTAAGCAACAGAAACTAAGACTACTTGTCATCATCAGAACCTGGTTCTTCCACCACAGCAAATACCAACACACCAGAAAAGCAAGATTTGCATTTAAAATCACATCTCATGACAATGTTAGATGGCCTTAAGTAGGACATAAATAACTAACTCCCTTAAAGAAATACAGGAGAACACAGGTAAACAGGTAGAAACCCTTTAAGAGGAAGCACAAAAATCCCTTAAAGAACCAAACAGGTGAAGGAATTGGACAAAACCATCCAGGATCTAAAAATGGAAAGAGAAACAATAAAAAAAATCACAAAGGGAGACAACCCTGCAAATAGAAAACCTAGGAAAGCGATCAGGAGTCATAGACACAAGAATCACCAACAGAATACAAGAGACAGAAGAGAGAATCTCAGGGGCAGAAGATACCATAGAAAACATTGACATAGCAGTCAAAGAAATACAAAATTCTAAAAGCTCCTAACCCAAAGACAATGAGAAGTCCAAACCTAAGAATAATAGATATAGAAGGGAATGAAGATTCCCAAATTAAAGGGCCAGTAAATATCTTCAACAAAATCATAGAAGAAAACTTCCCTAAACTAAAGAAAGATGTCCACGAACATACAAGAAGCCTTCAGAACTCTAAATAGATTAGACTATAAAAGAAATTCCTCCTGCCACATAATAATTGAAATGCCAAATGCACAAAACACAGAAAGAATATTAAAAGCAGTAAGTGAAAAAGGTCAAATAACATATAAAGGCAGAACTATCAGAATTACACCAGACTTCTCACCAGAGACTACAAAAGGAAGAAGATCCTGGGCAGATGTCATACAGACCCTAAGAGAACACAAATGTCAGCCCAGACTACTATTGTTAGTATTCTGTTTAAGCTCCAACCCCACAGCTACCTGGCATCAGCCAGGTATGCTCCAACCCACAAGTGCCTGGCAACAGCCAGCTGCGCCTGACACTATAAAAGAGGTTCCTTGTCTCCTCCTCCTTCTCTTATTCCCTCTTACCCTCTCTTCCCCCTCTTGCTCTTTGTTCTTCTCTGTTATTGCCTCCCCCCTCGGCTGACTGCTTTTCCTTTCTTCTACTCTTCTCTCATTAAAACCCCTCCACGTGGAACCATGTTGTTTTAGTATTTTCGTTCCAGGCACAGGCTGAGATTCAAAATCCTAACATTGGTGCTGAGACAAGATTGAGGCCTAATATCTGCAGGGCAAGGGAGAGGTGTGCACAGCTGGGACACTGGTGTGCACAGAAAGAGTTCGCTTAGGAGTTGCAGGAGCATAGGAAAGCAGGCCTCACAAACAGGGTTCCTGAAGAACGGGATTAGACCAGGAGCTACAAGAAGGGAGAAGGAGGAGGCGTGGGGATGGGGCCAGACAGAGATATTGTTTTCTGGTTAGTGTAAATTAGACCAAGACATCCCAGGAAATGGGGACAGCCAGGGAACATAAAGATAGGTGGGTGAGGGATAGGGAATTAATTGCCCGACCAGTGCTGGGGCCAGGATTTAGAGTCAGTGCTCCTGAGTCAGAGAGAAGTCTATCCAGGCCTGGCCTTGCATTAAACTGTCTCAAAAAGAAAGAGAAGGAGTCTTACCCAAGGGGAAAAAAGGTCCTAGAATGAGAGTCAGTAAAAACATTCATCCCTAGAGGCAGCACAGGTAGCTCCATGTTCAAGAACACTCCCCTGAAGCCATGTGTATACCATGGAAAGTCAAGCGCTGGGGTAAAGAAAGTGCACAGAGGTTGAGTCATACTGCTAACCAGCAGGTACCTGAAGTCCTTGGTGGGCAGCTGTAAACAGGGCATCTTGGTGATGGGGAGGCTTGCTGGAGAGGTGGATGCCCTAAGTCTCACAGCAACCAGCAGATGGTGGTTGTGGAGATCGGATGGCCTAGATGGTGTGACAGAGGCAGCAGCTGGGATGGAATTTGTGTGATGCGCGCAGAATCGGCAGACGTGGCAGAAGATGTAACTGCAGGGCCTGAAAACAGGGCTCCTGGAAGCAATCTTGGGTTGTGTGCACAGAAGTGGCGTGCATCTCTATTCTTCCTTGCCAAGGCTAGCGTGAGCATGCCAGCCCATGGCGACTGACTGTGCAATGCGGATGGGGCAAGAATGCATGGTTCCATCCAGCTCCACTGAGGCTCCATACGCTGGGCCGAGGCGATCCAGGGAAGACTGGGGGCCACATCGGGCAGCAGAGGCATGTGGTGGAACAGGCCTATCCTCCACCCCGCAGTCGGCGGCAGGGTGGCCGGGCACCAGGCCATGTGGGCACGGGGAGATCATAAACCCTTTCTGTGTCATCCCGGGTAGGGGAACCAATGTTAGGATTTAAGTCCCGGCCCGTGCCCAGACAGAAGACACCCAAACACCATGATTCCACGTGGAGAGGTTTAATGATAGGAGAGTAGAAGAGAGGAAAGGTGGCCGGCCATGGGCACGTGGACGGGAGGATGGAGGCAAAAACAGAGAAGAACAAAGAGCAAAAAGGGGAAGAGAGGGGAAGAGAGAATAAGAGAAGGAGGAGGAGACAAGCAACCCCTTTTATAGTGTCAGGCACAGCTGGCTGTTGCCAGGCAACTGTGGGGCGGAGCATACCTGGCTGATGCCAGGTAGCTGTGGGGGTGGAGCTTAAACAGAATACCAACAACTATATCCAGCAAAACCATAGATGGAGAAACCAAGATATTCCATGACAAATCCAAATTTACACAATATCTTTCCACAAATCCATTCCTACCAAAGATAGTAGATGGAAAACTCCCACACAAGGAAGGTAACTACACCCTACAAAAAGCAAGAAAATAATCTTCTTTCAACAAATCCAAAAGAAGATAGCCACACAAATATAATTCCCCATCGAACAACCAAAATAGCAGGAAGCAATCACTATTCCTTAAAAATCTCTTAGCATCAATGGACTCAATTCCCCAATAAAAAGACATAGACTAACAGACTGGATAAGTAAACAGACCCAGCATTTTTCTACATACAGAAAATGTACCTCAGTGAAAAAGACTTTGACAACCTAAGAGAAAAAGGCTGGGGGAAAAATTTCCAAGCAAGTGGTCCCAAGAAACAAGGTGGAGTAAGCATTCTAATATCAAATTAAATAGACTTTCAACAAAAAATTATCAAAAAAGATAAGGAAGAACAAACACTTCGTGCTCATCAAAGGAAAAATCCACCAAAGGAAAAAATGCAGAATTGAGAGATGAACTCTCAATTCTGAACATCTACACTCCAGATGCAAGGGCATCCACATTCATAAAAGAAACTTTACTAAAGCTCAAAGACAGTGAAACTAACAGAAGTTATGAACCAAATGGATTTAATAGACATTTATAAAACAATTTATCCTAAAACAAAAGAATGCACTTCTCAGCACCTCATGGAACCTTCTCAAAAACTGACCACATAATTGGTCACAAATCAGGCATCAATAGATGCAAGGAGACTGAAATAATCCCATGTGGTCTATCAAATCACCATGAACTAAGGCTGGTCTTCAATGACAATGAAAACAACAGAAAGCCCACATACACATGGAAGCTGAACAATGCTCTACTCCATGACAATGTGGTCAAGGAAGAAATGAAGAAAGAAATTAAAGACTTTTTAAAATTTAATGAAGATGGGTTGCAAGACCCTGGTGTTCTGAAAAAGGCTTGCAAATACTGCAAGGAGTAAGTCAGGCTTTAAGCAGAAGCAACAGGATAGTGGGCTTGATTTGCTGGTATATCAGTTTTTAATAATAAATTAGTAGGTAGCACCACTGCTTCTGCAATGGGTTTGACTCAAAGCTAATACAACTATTTTTGTTAATCATTTAGCAAAATTTTTTACTAATTTCCGAGTATGCAAGAGGATTTAAATAGGCATTTGGAACAATGAATTAATGCTCTTTATGATACTATTCAAATTATTAAAGAGGAGGTTCAGAGTTTAAGAATAAGAAGCCATCTTGTGTGTCATGTTAAATACCAATGGATTTGTGTTACTACTAAATTTTACATTGAGGGTCTCTATAATTGGGGAAAGGCTCAAAGACACTCGCAGGGTATTTGGTATAATTCTAACACCTCTGTGGATGTTTTAACCTTGCATACTGAGATTATGAATTTAAAGACTGGTGCTCTGGTGAGCTTTGATGCTGCAGATATTGCTGATAAAATTATTTGTGCCTTGAGATCAGTATTTCTGTCTTGGTCAAGCTTCAAGAATGGCATATAAAGCTTGATCAGGCTAATGCTTCTTGTTCTGGGAATTCATTGTGATAGAACTTGCCCTTAACTACAGAAACATGTTGGCTGCCAAAATACATAGTTTGAAACTAAAAATGGACCCCTAGACAGAGTTATTACTTTAACAGGCTGGCAAGCCAAGGAAGATTCTGGGCAGAGCCTTACCAACTTAAGACAGAATAGCATTGCTTTTGATAATGCATATTCCATGAATGGTAAGGAAATCATTCTGGTCAGAATGACCTAAGACAGTCTCAGTCTTCTTTATGAAATAAATAAGGGGGAAATGTAGAGAGCCTTTTGGGGTCACTTGCTTCTAGACATGTGGCAGGAATTTGACCAGGACAAAAGAAGTAAGCTTAAGGCATAAGTCTGACTTTGGGCCAGGACTCAGGAAATACACCCAGATTAAGAACCTTTACATTTGAGTTAAAGCAATGCTCAGAGCCTGTTCAGTGGAGGACTGTGTGGCAATCCTTTTGTCTTAGTCATCCTGACTAGCTTCTAGAAAGGGGTTTACAGGATTTTGTTTATTATCATGCTTCTTCTTTGACCCACAACTGACCTTATCATTTTGCATGTACTTAAAGTGGTATAAAATCAGACTGGAAAATAAAAACCCACTTCAGCTTCAAAACTGGCTAGAGTTATATTTAAAAAAAAAGAAGAAAACTCATAGCTCTAAGTGCCACTAAAAATAAATTGGAGAGAACATACACTAGCAGCTTGACAGCAAACCTGAAAGCTCTAGAATAAAAAGAAGCAAATTCACCCAAGAGGAGTAGACTGCAGGGAATAATCAAACTCAGGGGAAAAATCAACCAACTAGAACCAAAAAGAAGTATACAAAGAATAAAAACAAAAAGTAAAAAAAAAATAGGATCTGTTTTGTTTTTGTTTGTTTTTGTTTTGCTATTTTTGGGGGGTGATCAACAAAATAGATAAGCATTAGGCATTAGGCAGCCTAACCAGAAGTTAAGGAGAGAGTATCCAAATTATCAAAATCAGAAATAAAAAGGAAGATATAACTACAGAAACTGAGGAACTTCAAAATATTATCACATCTTAATAAAAAAAGGCTATATTCAACAAAACTGGAAAATCTGGATGAAATGGACAATTTTCTAGACAGAAACTAGGTACTAAAGTTAAATCAGGATCAGATAAACCATATAAACTGTCCCATAACCACAAAAGGAATAGAAACAATCATTAAAAGTCTACCAACCAAAAAACTTCCATGACTAGATGATTTTAGTGCAGAATTCTAACAGACCTTCAAAAAGAACCCAATACCAATACTCTTCAACTATTCCACAAAATAGAAACAGATGGAACACTACCCAATTCGTTCTTTGAAGCCATAATTACACTTATACGCAAACTACACAAAAGACCCAACAAAGAGAACTTTGGGCAATTTCCTTTGTGAATATCAGTAAAAATACTCAATAAAATTCTTACCCAGACCAAATCCAGGACACTTCAAAATAGTCATTCTCCCATGATCATACCGGGCTTCATCAAGGATGCAAGGATGATTAAATATACAGAAATCCATCAATGTAATCCACTATGTAAACAAAATCAAGGAAAACCACATGAGCATTTCATTAGACGCAGAGGAATCATTTGACAAAATTCAACAACACTTCATGATAAAAGTCTTGGAAAGAATAGGAGTCAAGGTTCATTTTCTAAACATAGCAAAAAAGCAATATACATCAAACCAGATAGCCAACATCAAACAAATTGGAAAACTTGGGAAGCAATACCAAAATCCCGGACTGGACTAGGCTGCCCACTCTCTACCTACCTGTAATGTAGTTGAAGGCCTAGCCAGGCAATCAGAACAATAAAAAAAGAAGTCAAGGATACAAATTGGAAAGGGCGAAGTCAAATCATCATTGTTGTAGATGATTAGATACTATGTAAATTACCCCAAAATTCACCAGACAACCTAAAGCGAAAAAACCACTTCAGCAAAGTGACTTGATACAAAATTCGCTCAAACAAATCAGTAGCCTTCTTCTACTCAAAGAATAAACAGGCTGAGAAAGATATTAGGGAAATTGACCCATTCTTATCTCCTTGTACAAGGCTGAAGTCCAAGTGAATCAAAACTTCCATAAAATCAGATACACTAGAACTAATGAAAGGAATATCGGGAAAGAGCTGGGAATTTGTAGGAACAAGGAAAATTTTCCTGAATAGAGCACCAATGGTTAATGCTTTAAAATGAAAAATCGACAAATGGGACCTCATAAAATTGCAAAGCTTTGTAAGGAAAAGGACACATTCATTGGGACAAAACAGCAACCAACAGATTGGGAAAAGATCTTTACCAATCCTATATCTGATAGAAGGGCTAATATTTACTACATACAAAGTTCCAAGTTAGACTCAGAGATTCAAATAATCCTACTCAATTTTAGGTTCAGATCTAAACAAAGGAATTCACAGCTGAGGAATGCGAATGGCTGAGAAACACCTAAAAGAAATGTTCAACATCTTTAGTCGCAAAAGAAATGCAAATCAAAACAACCCTGAGATTCTACCTCACACCAGTCAGAATGGACAAGATCAAAAACTCAGGTGACAGTACATGCTGGAGAGGATGTAGAGAAGTAGGAACACTCCTCCATTACTGCTGGGATTGCAAGTTGGAATCTGGAAATCAGTTTGGATGTTCCTTGAAAATTGGACATAATACTACCTGAGGACCCAGCTCTACCACTCCTGGGCATATATTTGAAAGATGCTCCAATATGTAACAAGGACACATGCCCACTATGTTCAAAGCAGCCTAATTTATAATAGCCAGAAGCTGGAAAGAACCGAAATGTCCTTTGACAGAGGAATTGATACAGAAAATGTTGTACATTTAAAAAAATGGAATTCTATTCACCTATTAAAAACAATGCCTTCATGAAATTCGAAGAGAAATGGATGGAACTTGAAAATATCAGCCTGAATGCCATAACCCAATCACAAAGAAACACATGTGGTATTCACTCACTAATAAGTGGATATTAGCCACAAAGCTCAGAATTCCCAAGAAGCAATTCACAGATCATATGAAGCCCAAGAAGAAGGAAGACCAAAATGTGGATGTTTCATTCCTTCTTAAAAGGAAGAACAAAATTCTGATGGGATGAAATACAGGGGCAAAGAGTGGAGCAGGGAATGAAGAAAAAGTCATCCAGAGACAGCCCCACCTGGGAATACCTCCTACTTGCAGCCACCAAACCCAGTCACTATTGCTGATGCTAAGAAGTGCTTGATGACAGGAATCAGATATGGGTATCTCCTGAGAGACTCTGCCAGAGCCCTACTGATACAGACAAGGATGGTTGCAGCTAACCATTGGACTGAACAAGGGGATCACAATGGAAGAGTTAGAGAAAGACTGAGAAAGCTGAAGGGGTGTGCAACCCCATAGGAAGAACAACAATATCAACCAACCAGACCCCATCAGAGCTCTCAGGTACTAAACCATCAACCACTGATTACACATGGAGGGGGCCATTACTCCATCCACATATGTATCAGAATATGACATTTTCCAACATCAATACGAGGAAAAGCCCTTGGTCTTGTGAAGGCTCATTTCCCCAATGTAGGGTAATGTCAGGGCTTTGAGTTTGGAGTGAGTGTGTGGTAGAATCCTCTAAGAAACAGGGGAAGTTAGGAGGAAGTATGGAAGAGGGGTGAAAGTGTCTAACATTTGAAATATAAATACGTAAAATATACAAGAAAAATAAAATTAATAGACATACCATCCTGTATATATCATCATGAAGTTATAGAAAATATTATTTATATTAGGTTTAAAGTTAGATAAGTAATTGCTAAACCAAGAAGAAACAATGCAGCCAATAGTCAGAAAACTGGATTGAGAGTTCATCTTGGTGGATTTTTCTTTTGATGAATACAAAGTGTCCTTCCTTATCATTTTGATAACTTTTGGTTGAAAGTCGATTTTATTTGATAATAGAATGCCTACTCCAGCTTGTTTCTTGGGACCATTTGCTTGGAAAGTTGTTTTCTAGCCTTTTACTCTGAGGTAGCGTCTTTGTCACTGAGGTGTGTTTTCTATATGCAGCGAAATTCTGGGTCCTTTTACATATCCAATCTGTTAGTTTCTGTCTTTTTATTGAGGAATTGAGTCCATTGATGTTAAAAGATATTAACGAATAATGATTGTTGTTTCCTGTTATTTTTGTTGTTAGAGGTATAATTATGTTTGTGTGTCTCTCTTTTTTCTGGTTTGTTTGCAAGGATATTACTTTCTTGCTTTTCTTTGGTGCAGTTTCCTCGTGTTGGAATTTTCCATCTATTATCCTTTGTAGGGCTAGATTTCTGGAAGATATTGTGTAAATTTGGTTTTATCATGGAATATCTTTGGTTATCTATCTATGTTAATTGATATAATAACCTAGGCTGGCATTTGGGTTCTCTTAGGGTCTGTATGACATCTGCCCAGGATCTTCTAGCTTTCAAAGTCTTAATTGAGAAGTCTGGTGTAATTCTGACAGGTCTGCCTTTATATGTTACTTGACCTTTTTCCCTTACTGCTTTTAACTTCTTTTCTTTCTTTCTTTCTTTCTTTCTTTCTTTCTTTCTTTCTTTCTTTCTTTCTTTCTTTCTCTTTCTTTCCTTCCTTCCTCCCTCCTCCTCCTCCTCCTCCTCCTCCTCCTCCTCCTCCTCCTCTTCTTCTTCTTCTTCTTCTTCTTCTTCTTCTTCTTCTTCTTCTTCTTCTTCTTCTTCTTCTTCTTCTTCTTTTTTCTTCTTCTTTTTTGTGGGTTTGACATTTTGACTATTATGTAGTGGTGGGAAGACTTTCTTTTCTGGTCCAATCTATTAAAGAGACACGTGTGTAAAGGAATTTTCACTCAGCAAAATGGTTGTTCTAGCAAGGGATCACATCCAAAGCATTTCTAATCTATATGATCTGGCTGGAATATAGACATACTCTAGATTATATATGCTCTGCCTAGAATACAAACATGCACTTAGCTCATCCATTCATTCCCTAACAATGAAGGTAAGGTTAGTTTGAAGAACAAAGCAGCCATGGTTAAAAGTTATGTCTAATTGAGGGACAGATAGTGTGATGGATTACAGAAAATTTTGACAGAACACATCAGGGAGAAGATACACCCAACTCTCATGAGAATAATACAGGAAAAAGAGACTAAGAACAGTGCAAGGAGAGAAAAGAAGCTAGACACAGGTGTTGATGTAGTCTGTGTGTGTTTGTGGCAGTTTAATCAGGACAGTTTTACAGAGGCAGGTTGCTGAATAAACAAGCTAGACACAGTTGAAAACAGAAATACAGAATAGAGAAGGAACAAGACGATTAGAACACATTACCAAAGGTTGTTTGAGGCCCAATGGAAAAATTTAGGCAGAAGTCTAGTGAGCCTGGATTGAATCGGTCATTTTGGGAGATTAGAACATATGGAGGCTAAAAACCTAGGAACCCTAGGAAGTCTCTCATTGCTCCCTTTCATCTGAGGAAATAAACGTGACATTTGTACATATGTATAACTCAGTGAAACACTAAAGTATCTCAGGGCTAGAATCACAGAAAATACCCATTAATTATTTTTAATTTTGACAAATAGCTTTGTCTAGAATAGTAGACTGGAGTGGCAACTGTTGTCTATAAAATTTTGAAATATATAATACCAGGACGTTCTGTCTTTGAGGTTTTATTTGAATAATATAGTGTTAGGCGGACAACCCTATCCCTATATGTGATTTATTTTTTTCTCCCTAACTACTTTCAACATACTTTCTTTGTTTGGTATATTTCATGTTTTTGATTATCATATATTAAAAGAAACTGCTTTTCTGTTATCATTTTGTTGCATTATATTATTTCTTTTAGCTTGCTTTTCTAAATTAATTAGGTTATTTATTCTCTTTCTATACCTATCACAGCTTCCCCTCCCTCTTTTCCTCCCTGTCCCTCCCTCTCTCCTCCCTTACCCCATATCTAACCTTACTCCCTTTCTCCGTGGAAAATAGGAATCCTCCCATGGACATCAACCAGCCTTAGCATATCAAGTTTCAGTGAGATTAAATGCTTCTTCTATTGAGACTAGACAATGAAGCCCAATTAGAGAAAAGGGATACAAATGGAGACAATGTAATCAGAGAAAAGCCCTGTTCCTGCCTTAGCAGTCCACATGAAGACCCAGCTGCACAACTGCTAAATATGTGCAGAGGGTCTTCGTCCACCCCATGTATGCTCCACGGTTGGCAGTTCAGTCTCTATGAGCCTGTATAAGCCCAGGCTAGTTGATTCTGTAGGTTTCCTTGCATTGCCCTTGATCCCTCTGGGTCTTCTTCCTCCCCATCTTTGACAGAATTTCCCAAGCTTCACTTAATGTTTGGCTGTAGGTCTCTGCATCTGTTTCCATCAGCTGATGTGTGAAGAAGCCTCTCTGATGACAGTTAACATAGGCTCCTTTCTACATGTATAGAGAATATCGTCAACAGTCTCAGGGGTGGGATCTCCTTCACACAGCATGTGTTGGCCCTTCCCTTAAATTCTGCTTCATATTTTACCGACATATATTTTATAGACATGACTAATTGTGGGTTCTAAGGTTTTGTGGATTGGTTGGTGTTTTAACCCCACCATTGAAAGACTTGCCAGGTTACAGAATATGGCCAGTTCAGGATCTATAGTACCCATTGCTAGGAGTCTTAGGGTCACCCATATAGATTTCTGGCCATTTCCTTTGTGTTTTACAATTCTAATAATCTGTATAAAAGACAAGAAATCTGGATATTTTAATTATAAGCCATATGCCTAGATTGGGGAAGATCTAGGGCTACACTAACTTATTCCCTAGCTATAAGGCCCCTTGCTATTTGATATTTCTCTTGACCACATGGTTCTAGTCCATTGTGGCTTCTCCCTTCCACCATTTTCTTCCTTTCTTTCCCTCTCTTTTCCTACCTGCAACTCTCTCTCTCTCCAGTGTCAAGTCCCACCTTTTCCCTCCATTGTCTAATCATAGACCGTACTGACCAGTTAAACTGGGGAGAAGGTTCACATGGCATCACTTGCATATGTGGTAGTCTGCTTGTCATAGGTAACCATATTTTGAGGAGCCAGTGTTAGCATTAGAATAAAAGCAGCATCAGGCCAACCAACTACACCATTGATCTAGATTTCTAGCTTATCACAGTGATGGTACCCCAATTCAGTTGTGTCTCCAGTGTTCTTTCCCTCTGTCCTCCCTCTCTTTACTCCATCCCTCATGTTCTTATCTACCCCTAATATCTAAAATATTTCATCTTCCCTGTGAGAGTCAAGAATTCCCTATTTTGGCTGTCCTTTTTTTTTTAAACAGGCATAGGTGAAGGTTTATTTCTAAAGTTGCTCTCATTTTGAAGATGGCCAAAATAGAAAAGATTTGAAGGATCTAGTTTTTTTCTCCATCTTTATTAAATTGGGTATTTCTTATTTACATTGCAATTGTTATTCCCTTTCCTGGTTTCCAGGCCAACATCCCCCTAACCCCTCCCACTCCCCTTCTATATGGGTTTTTATCTCCCAATCCTCCCCCCATTACCACCCTCCCCATAACAATCCTGTTCACTGGGGGTTCAGTCTTGGCAGGCCCAAGGGCTTCCCCTTCCACTGGTGCTCTTACTAGGCTATTCATTGCTACCTATGAGGTTGGAGCCCAGGGTCAGTCCATGTATAGTCTTTGGGTAGTGGCTTAGTCCCTGGAAGCTCTGGTTGGTTGGCATTGTTGTTCATGTGGGGTCTCAAGCCCCTTCAAGATCTTTCAGTCCTTTCTCTGATTCCTTCAATGGGGATCCCGTTCTCAGTTCAGTGGTTTGCTGCTGGCATTCGCCTATGTATTTGCCAAATTCTGGCTGTGTCTCTCAGGAGAGATCTACATCCAGTTCCTGTCAGCCTGCACTTCTTTGCTTCATCCATCTTATCTAGTTTGGTGGCTGTATATGTATGGGCCACATGTAGGGCAGGCTCTGAATGGGCGTTCCTTTGGCCTCTGTTCTAAACTTTGCCTCCCTATCCCCTCCCAAGAGTGTTCTTGTTCCCCTTTTAAAGAAGGAGTGAAGCATCCACATTTTGGTCACCCTTCTTGAGTTTCATGTGTTCTGTGCATCTAGGGTAATTCAAGCATTTGGGCTAATATCCACTTATCAGTGACTACATACCATGTGTGTTTTTTTCTGTGATTGGGTTACTTCACGCACCACGATTCGAGGATGTGGAGAAAGAGAAACACTCCTCCATTGTTGGTGGAATTGCAGACTGGTACAACCACTCTGGAAATCAGTCTGGAGGTTCCTCAGAAAATTGGACATTTAACTACCTGAGGACCCAGCTATACCTCTCTTGGGCATATACTCAAAAGATGCCCCAACATATAACAAAGACACGTGCTCCACTATGTTCATAGCAGCCTTATTTATAATAGCCAGAATCTGGAAAGAACCCAGATGTCCTTCAACAGAGGAATGGATACCGAAAATGTGGAACATCTATACAATGGAATACTACTCAGCTATCAAAAACAATGACTTTATGAAATTCATAGGCAAATGGATAGAATTGGGCTCTCCTTTTAACAAAGCTTCTTTGGGTAGGTGTTTTGTAGAATGATTACCCTGTATTTTATCACTAATATCCACCTATAAGTGACTAAATACCATGTTTGTCTTTGATTTTCACAACTCAGTATGATCTATTCTAGTTCTATCCACTTGCCTGGAATTTCCATGATGCCATTGTTTCTAATAGCAATGTAATACTCTGTTGTATAAATATACTACATTTTCTTTATCCATTCTTCTGATGAGGGAAATCTTTGTTATTTCCAGTTTCTGCATACTATGAATAAAGCTGCTATGAACAGAGTTGAACAAGTGTCCTTGTGGTATGGTGGATATTCTTTGGGTATATGCATAGGAGTGGTAAAGCAGGATCATGAGGTAGATCTGTGCCCAATTTTTCTGAGAAACCACAAAATTAATTTCCAAAGTGACTGTACAATTTTGCATTCTCAACAGCAGTGGATGAAATGTTCCTGTTTCTCTATATATATCCTTGTTAGCATGAGCTGTCACATTAGTTTTTTTTTTATTTTAGGCATTCTTAAAGGTATAAGGTTGAATCTCAGAGTCATTTTGATATGTATTTCCCTGATGACTAAGGTAAGTAACATTTCTTTAAGTGTTTCTCAATCATTATATATTCCTCTGTCAAGAATAATATTTAGATCTGTACTTACTTGTTATGATGACCCTAAGCCATAAATTAATTTCACTGCTACATCATAACTGTAATTTTGTTACATTTATGAATTGTAATATAAATATATGATATGCAACTGTATGAGAGCCACGAGCCATAGGTTGAGAACCAGTGCTAGAATCTAGAGTATTTTAGTGGACTTAATATTGTTTATTATTTACAGCATTTCTGATTTCTACCTTTCATTGAACTACACATCCCTATTTTCTTCTACTTTATTTCATTCATCTGTTTGTGAATTTGCACATACTTATAATAAACAATTTCTGTTCACTCTTGGAATTTTATGTAGTTTAGTCTTAACACCATTGTTATTGGGTGAGTTTTTTGCAAGTTGTTTTGGAGTTGTTTGGTGTGTCATTTTAATTTACTGGGCTGGAATTTACACATCTGTCATTTTTGCTTACTTGCTTTTTCAGATGAATTATAGTCTTTTAGATGATGTGTTTCTAGTGTAGAGGTGGGACTTGGTTGCAGTAGTGTTGCATGTGCAGTCCACTAATACTTACTCAGTCGAGAAGTTTGCATATGTCAATGTGTCTGTATTATTTCCTGAATAAGAGGATATTAATTAGAGATCAAGAATATCTATTTTCTATTACTATTATCCACCTGCCAATTAATTATAGTGTCCCCTAAGACTTAAAAAAAACTGGTGTATAAAAAGAAATGGATAGTAATAGGTACACTTGTATGCATTTTAGTTACTAATATAGATGTGAGAGAAATGGAGTGGAGACTGATACAGGTCCACTTTAAAAAGGAAAATCCAGAGTGGGCAAATAAGGTAGAAACAGAGAATTGCATTAACATTTACAGTTTTTAAAGACTGTGAAATCTGTAGACAAGAATAAAGATGTTAAAATAGCATAGGATTAGGATTAAAGAAAGAAGGACATTTCTATGAATAAGAGAAGATTTAGTGAAATGGATGTGAGGACAAACACAAACAATCGTTCTGAAGCAGTTCCATCACAAAACTTATATGCCATTATGAAAATTAAGTAATCAAAAAGACATAAACGGACTACTTACAGAATGAATTGATGTCCTATTTCCATAGAGTCCAAAGTTGTAATTCATAGCTCCCTCTGGGTCTAATAGATTCCTAGGAATGTTATGTGGCAAAAGGGAGAGTGGGATTTGTGGGTCTCTGCATTAATATATTAATAGTGCCTAAGTTCTATTCTAGAACTAAGTTCTAGTTCTATATGCATAAGTTATATATATATATATATATATATATATATATATATATCGAGGGCATTTTCTTGGTTTTTAAATTTTATACTTCTACAATTTCTTTTACTATCAAATTCTCTTAAATTCTTCATATATATGTATATATGAATGTATATATATGTATATATGTATGAAGAATAGCACTTCCCTTCTAGATTCTAATGTTTTATCTTGGGCAGCTATATTCCCACAGAATTTGGCATAATATCTTTATCACACGAAGTAGTGTACCTTAACAACTTAGTATATTGTGACATTTTATTTGTTTGCCTCTTTGTGTACATAGGTGAGTAGAACCTGCAAACTCTCTGAATCTAATGGACACTGTGAGAAATTCACACAATGCTAGCGTGTACAAAGGTAAAGTATCAAAATACAAAGTACGGCTTATGCTATTTCGAGAATCTTGGAAATGCTTCAATTTTAATTAAATAAAAATGTGTACCAGATAATATAACACAAGTAGATTGTATTTATTTCGAGGGCATTTTCTTGGTTTTTAAATTTTATACTTCTACAATTTCTTTTATTATCAAATTCTCTTAATGTTGAAAAATGATTATAAAGTTTTCAATTCAATATTAACGTTTTCACCCAAACTGTTGGCTACTTTTCTTGCAGCCATTGAGAAAATGTTGACAAAGGCAGCTTAAGGAAAGAGTATGTATATTTGTATATTTGTTTATAGTTTGACCAAAATATGGCTGTGCAAGAACAAGGACAGATGGTCATTGTAATCCCATTGAGTAAGCAGAGCTAGCTGAATGGTGGTCACATACTAGATTTCTTCTATTTATTTAGTTTAGGACTCTAGTCAATGGAATAGTGCTTCCCAGATTGAGGGTGAGTCTTCTCTCCTCTGACAAACCTTTCTAACTCAGTCTTATAGACTTATCAGATCTGTGCCTCCATGGTGGCTCTAAATCCAGTAAATTTAACAATGACGATTAACCCATACTTCTCCTTTTCCTTTTAATTGATTTTTAAAATATTTGTGTGTGTGTGTGTGTGTGTGTGTGTGTGTGTGTGTGTATGTATGTATGTAGTCCTTGCGTAGATCAGAAAAAGATGTATCTTTTATCAAGGAGTTATAAGCAAATATGTCTCATTTTGTGTGGGTGCTGGGAATTGAACTTGAGTCCTCTGGAAAAGCAGAAACTGCTCTTAACCATCTTTTCAGCTTTTGGTTTTCTAAATTAAATTTTTATGTACTGTTAATGCTTTAAAATGTTTGTATTACATGAATTGTTTGCTATATCAGGAATAACCATTTTACATCGATATCATTGAGATGAGCAAATAGTATAAATTTTGTAATAAATATCACCTTTCCCATAAATAAGGATCAAGGGTATGCTTCTTCATATTTTCATGTTACTTTTTTTCAAATCCATCATCTTGTTATTTTTCTGAATTTTGATACTGAGTAATATCTCATTAAGTTCTCAAAAGAGAGTAGATATTTAAACTGAAATGACATTTTGTGTTCCTAGAAAATATGTTCCTATCACCACAAATATTAAAAACAAAAGTTAATCACAAAATCATTTGCAATCATAAATTATTTATTTGACCTGTGGATTAAATATATTACTTGCAAAGATTATAGAAAGTTTCAGCTTTTCCTATATCATATATTATCGTATATATGCTAAATTAGTTGAATTATTAATTCATTTTAAGTGCTTCATTGAAACAAATTATAAATTTTTAACTTTTTAGAAACAAAATTAAAACATTAACTAGCAGTTGCACTGTGTGAACTATGTCTTTTTATTGGGATAAAAAAGTAATCACTTTTATTTATAACACTTCCACACTAGCCCAATTATCACAAAGAGAAAGTGAAATGCATTTCAGTTGAAAGGAATAGCATATCTCAGCAATGAACCTTAAGTCAATTTCCTTCTCATTCAACAGATAAATGAACCAAGTGCATTGTGTAACAAAATGTGTTGTGCTACTTTATTACTTTGTGATATCCTACACAGGAAATTGTCTATAATTGGTGCTGCCTGTCAAATCCAGTTTCCAGCTGTGAAGTTGGATTCTACCCATTCATTTAAATGTGGATAATTTTTTATCATCTCTTGTCTTGGGGAGATAAACTCATGGAATGCCTTTTTACATCTCCATTTCTTTTCACTATGAGCATGTAAAAATAAACTGATAAAGAAACCAAAGAAAACTGTTGAACTAATATTACAGAAATGTAAGACACAAAATTGTTGTTGTAGAAATATAAAAATAAAAAAGTTCTGGTGTCTTTTACCTTGTTGGGTCCGCAGTGCAGTGCCCCAAGATATCTGCTTGGCGGAAACACATCTCAGCAGCACACTTTCCTACACTCAAACCCTTACATAAAAGAACACACAACACAATAATCTTAGATCCAATTGATAAGATATAATTGCCAATTAAACATACAAAGCCCGGTACCATCCATCCCTTAGGAACATTAACAACAACCTGTAAATACAAAGAGAAGAATCTTAACATCACCAGCCATGGCTTTTCACCCTCTCCTCTGTCTCTTCTTTCTCTCTTCTGTCTCCTCCTCTCTCCTCTAGTCTCCTCCTCTTCCTTCAAACTTCTCTCCCGCCCATCCTTCCTTCTCCTCCAATGACAGGCCTCCTTCTATCCTATACCTGTCCCTCACCTGTACTTTACAAATTCAATGGGGAGGTGGTTTCTGGTGAAGTCACCTGATTCCTGAGTACTTGACTAGGGGGCTGGACTTGGGGCAGTGGAATTAACATCAAAATATAGACAACTCCAGGGCAAACCACAACACAAAATAAACTTAGTATCGTCACCTCAATGGTTTATTGTAAAGAGCACATTGTATGCTTTGCTGGTGATCTATATACTTTCTCTGATTTATATTATGAAAAATTTAATACCTCAGTAATGGTTTACATTCCTTCTATAATTCCTGAATAGTTATTCCAAATAATGTTCATATAACTGTTTCTCCTTGATTTTCCCTAAACTGTCCGTCTCTTCTGTGGACAAACGTTAGGCCACCATGGACTCTAGTTACAATATTGCTCACCATTTTCCATTCTTAATGCAAGGTATCCACTTCCTTTTCTTTTATTGTCTTCTTCTATAATCATTGTGCATTCGCTCCAAGAGTGCAATTCAAAATTTACAATAGTCTCTCAAACACTCTTCCATAATTCAGATCTATAAATCCTTTCAATTTGGTTTTATATCTTCCAATTATTTACAACTACCCCTTGACTTCCAATGCTTCTCCAGTCTTCTGACAGGCAGTATTCACTGGAATCATCCCATTTTCCAGAATCAGTGACTACAAAATCAAGACCAGCAGTAAAGGCACAGCGCCACCTAGTGACTAAACAAGCTACAAAGAAAAGGGCCCCGTGATAGATGTTCTAATAAAGAAGAATCTGTGGAACAAATGACAAAGTATCCGTTGATAAGCTATAGAAATTTTGTAGAAATAATTTTAACAAAGAATACTAGAGACACTAGTGGCACATATTGACCTACCTGAGTTAAGGTTTATAGAACAAGAATGGTAGTACAAACCCAAGTTCAATACAAAAGCATGTTAATGTTGTGCAGTAAAGACAAATTGGAAAACGATAGGATAATCAATAAAAGTAAATTTGATTTTTAAAAGGCAAATCAAGGGTTGGGGATTTAGCTCAGCGGTAGAGCGCTTGCCTAGTGAGCGCAAGGCCCTGGGTTCGGTCCCCAGCTCCGGAAAAAAAAAAAAAAAAGGCAAATCAATAGTAATGAGACATAAACGACACAATAAAAATTAAAGCACTTGAAGAAAAAATAAAAGTGACTGTGTTACTATGAATTTTATAGGGGTGAGGAAAATTTAATTTAACATTATTCAAAATTAAGTCAACAAATAAGTAAGTTAGATGCATTAGAAAAACAAAAAATCCCACACCAATTGCCAAAATCGATTTATTAAGAATTATAAGGCTTACAAGGTATGTCAGCACATGCCAGTTAAATCCCAAGACCTAGAAGACTGAGACAGGAATATTGTCAGGATTGAAGGAAGACTGGTGTACACAGTGTGTTTCAGGCCATCTTGGAAATGTGATTAGATAATAAGCCCCTCTATCAAAAAGTCATGCAATAGCAAAAATAGGAAAGAAAATATGATTATACTTATAAAAATTAAAGCCTTAAAAACAAAAACGTGTGTTTCTAAATACCATTTCAATTTAGTTGCCCGTTACCTCTGACTTCTAAAATCTTTTCCTTCCATCTTCCATGATGATCCTTGAGTCTTGGGAGAAGTGGATTCTATATAAATTTTCTTTCTAAGATTGAACACACATATGAGCTCACAGTAGTTAGGAGAGCGTGCAAAAAATCTCATCAAAATAAAGACAACCAAATTACCTCATGGAGAAGGAATGTAGTCAAACATCCCACCTTTAGCTGAGGACCTATTAGCATACTGAGACATTAACTGGACTCAGTGGGTTAGAGAGAAATAATTGTGTGCAGAAAAGGTAAACAACTGAAGGAGAAGAAATAAGCATATACTTCATTAAAATACATTACCTGAATTATAACATTCACAAACAATTAAGAGCCAAGATATTATATAAAATGAAAAGTCTAAATAAAGAGTATTCATTTCTATTTTAACAAAGAAACGTATATACAAAACAGTATATATCCATGACTCTTTCTCAATGAATCTTTACTTCTGAACACAGTTGGGAGGTAGGTAGGGTAACACTTTAAAGACCAGATTGGTATCTGAGTTCAATGACTGTATAGAGCTTTGAATTATATTTTCATGGCAAAAGTAAGTGCTTGGTTGATTTGAAGTACAGATGTCTACTCTATGGCATTAATGAATTCTCTTCTGGTTTTTATACTGTTATATTTGCCATTGATTTTCCAATTTCGTAACCCTCTTCCTCATTTCTATCTCTGTCTCTTGCCCATTCCTTTTATCCTCTCTCATTTTCTCTTTTCATTCTTCTAGTGATAAAGTAAACACTCAGAAAAAGAGTAAAATGCTATATTGTGTGTAACTCTATAGAAAAGCCCACTTGATCAGAAATTGATAACAATATTCAGCAATAATATCTGTTATTATTATTGTTAATCAATTTTCAATAATATCAATAAGGAGTGTAATTGTAGAATATGGACCTCCTTAAAGCATTGAAATGAGAATTGTTGCATATTCTGATGCAACAACCAACTAAACTGCATCTGATCTGTAGCAACGGACAGATTAAGGTACTTGTTTCACCATTAAACTTTGTGGCATTTCTATTTTATGTCAATAGACAACCAGAACAGAGGCATTTATTTTATAAGTAAAATCTCTGTTAGTTAAGCCAGACTTGTTTGAAACTACTGTGTCTGAAATTTTAATTTTAGGGCATGGAAGGGGTTGAAGAAAGGAGACATGGGCAACTTAGGAGAGAAGAAGGATAGGGATGTTTTCTCATTTTGGACATATCTCTCTATTTGTTTGCTCATTCTCCCTTCACTAAAATTAACATTCAGAGTAAAAAATAATACTGTACATCTTGGCCTCAGGATCTGGGTATTTAGAATGAAATCTTCCCAAAGAATATTCATAAACAATAGCAAATAACTGAATCCCTATGAAATACAAACAAGAAATTATAAATTAGATCAATTAATATTTACATACTCTACAGTAAAAGAGGATAAAGCTCCTGTTAGGGACAAGATCTCTCATAAAAGAGTGAAGTATTAGAGTCTAACAGACAAGAGAGAAATTATGGCTTGTGTTTAATCAATAATGCCTGTAAGAATATATTAATATTAATGTCTTGAACTACTACTTTTGCTGCAGTGCAGCAAATGTTTTTAGTGGAATAGGGCAGAGTAGAAAGGAAAAACGTATTTTACCTTATCATAGCATTATTGCCAGGATTTATACAAGCATGGAAGCTAGAGATAGGAGTTGATGGTATAAAGAAAGCCTAGGGTGATAAAATAAGCTGAATTGTGTGATAGTTTCAGTATGACATGTGAAGGAATGAGAGGTTCCAAAGGCAATTCATCATCTTCTACTGTGACCATCATTTTGGAAACTTCACAACTAACCTTGCCTGCCTAGTTTCCCTTCTCTTTTGTTCTGAACATGATTCAAGAACAAAACATTTTCAATCTATTAATATTCAATATTTACCTATCTATGATACTTTTCCTTTTTCTTTCCTCAAGCTTCTGATGCTTTCTCTAAATGTAAAAAACACTGAATGGGGAAACATTTGTAATGAGAAGTGATGTAGTCCTGAGAATGGTTAAATTAACCTTTCACTAATTCACCCATTTGATATTTCTGGCAGATGATTATTTACAAGAACCTTAAGCTTATATCATGTAGTTTTTATATATAAAACATTATATATACATATATGTATATATATTATAATATACTTGCTTATATAGATATTGGGCTTAGAAAAAAACAAGTAGGAATTCTCTGATATTTAATGATCAGAAAGAGGTTATAGGACTTACAAATGAAATTCAGAAGGAAGGTTCAGATCTAAGAATATGACATAGTAATACATAAGTAATACTTTGTAATGCACAGTGGTATATAAGAATATTACAAAGTAATGCCTAAATGAAATAATAAGGTTTAGGATATAACTCAAATGCCAATGTAGCATGAAATAATTTCTGAACTGTTTCTACTATACCCACCACCATCTTCTGACAGACTGGCTACAAATAGTTTTCTAGAAGTTGGGGGCCATTGTCTTTGTGTTCCTCTGATGAGCACACCAAATTCCGTGAGATATTTGCTGTTTAAAATCAGTAGAACACAGAATTTTAAAAAACAGGCATGAAAATGACAAAGATGTTGTAGGAAGGATAAGGTTGACAGAGAGGAATAGGAGGCAGTTGAAATGAGCAAATTGTAATGCATTTATGTACATGTACGAAATTGTCAAATTACAAAATTAATGAAAAGCATAGGGCATCTTAACATCTTAAAAAAATAATATGCTTAGTCCCTGGAAGCTCTGGTTTGTTGGCATTGTTGTTCATGTGGGGTCTCCAGCCCCTTCAAGCTCTTCCAGTCCTTTCTCTTCCTTCCACGGGGGTCCTGTTCTCTAGTTCAGTGGTTTGCTGCTGGCATTCGCCTCTGTATTTGCTGTATTCTGGCTGTGTCTCTCAGGAAGGGGAAGCCCTTGATCCTGCCAAGACTGAACCCCCAGTGAACGTGATTGTTGGGGGGAGGGCGGTTATGGGAGGAGGATGGGGAGGGGGAACATCCATCTAGAAGGGGAGGGGGAGGAGTTAAGGGGATGTTGGCCCGGAAACCGGGAAAGGGAATAACAATCGAAATGTAAATAAGAAATACCCAAACTAATAAAGATGAAAAAAATAATATGCTGTGAATGAATTTAGGTTACATTCTGAAACTATTTCATTATAGCTAAACTATATTGCCTGAGTCCCTGTTAATTTTTTTAAAAAAACATAAATACATCAAAATTATCTAAAACACTTTAATTTTGTACCATTGGAATAAATCTACTGACAAAACATTTTGAGTGAAATTCTTTTAACTCAAATTTCTGTTAGGAGTTACAGGAATTTTAAATCATTATTCAAGAGTTTAATTTCTCATTACGGAAATCTCCAGGTTACAATCATATTTATAATTATCAATGAGCCATGAACAATAATTCTTGGGAAAGTTCACCAATCATTAATCCCTTTGTCTTAATGTTTCTGCAAAGCTTGCTAATGCACACTAAGCAATATTTAGCTGTCCCAGAAAAATCACTATTTGCTCTTTCTGATATTGTCTAGACATGTAGATTCATTGGCTTGACTATATGTTTATTATAGTAAAATAGATTATGTATCTGTCTAACAATTTTTATGCAGTGGAGATTTAAAAAGGTATCAGAACAATTTCTTTCAATCGTGCCTTCAAACCCCACTGTCATTTATCAAAATCTAGAGGGAACAGCCATCATCCAAAATTATTGGCTCTGTTCTAGCAATCAAACAACTTCGTATGTTTTTGAATTTCTACTCTATGCCAATATTAATTTCACAGACAGTAAACTTACAAATCTTCACTTAATTATTATCTGGGTTATCTTGTGCATGAATTCAATGTGTGTGCATGTGTGTGTGTGTGTGTGTGTGTATACATATTATATCAGGTAAAATATTAGAATTATAGATACAGGTCATAAAATAAGTAAGATAACCTGATCTCTGACTTTATAATAGCTATATAATAATAAATAAAGACAGTGTCTTAGTTATGGTTTTCATTGCTGTAAAGAGACACCATGACCAAGGTAACCCTTATAAAGGACAACATTTAATTGGGGCTGGCTTACTGTTTCTGAAGTTCTGTCTATTTTCATCGTAGCTGAAAGAATGGCAATGTTCAGATGGGCATGATGTTAGAGGAGCTGAGAATTCTATACCTTGTTCTGAAGGTAAACAGAAGACTTGGTCTCTTCTACATGGGATGAAGCTTCAAAGCCCACCCCACATACAGATATAGTAGTACACTTCCTACAAGAAGGCAAAACTCCTAAGAGTACAAATCCCTATGGACAAAGCATATTCAAACCACCACAGTCACCAAATAATAGACAGTATTGATATTTTTGGTAAAACACAACTCAGAGTAATAAAACAACTCAGAGTAATAAAACAGGTGACCCTTGTGTTCAATAAATTTTCTGACACTCCAATGGGAATTTGATATTTTGAATTTTTCTCCGAAGTTTTCATCTTCTGAACACATTGATAAAGATTATTTTTCATTTAAAATAATTTTTGTATTAATTAATTTATTTGTTCACTTTCCATCATAATTGCACTCCCTTTTATTCCCAGTATCTTCCTCACACAACCACTTCTACCAAATCGCCTTCCCTTCTCTTCTGAGTACGAACCTGCACTGGCACCTCAAGTCATTTCAAGACAAGGTGCATCCTCTACCCCTGAGGCCAGACAAAGCAGCCCAATTAGGGGAACGTTATCCACAGGCAGGCAAAAGAAACAGGTTAAGTCCCTGCTCTACTTGTTTGGTACCCAAATGAAGACCCAGCTGCACATCTGCTAAAATTATGTGTGGTGCCAAGTTCCAAGTAATATGCTTTTTTTGATTGGTGGTTCAGTTTCTGGGAGCTTAGAGAGTCCAGGTTTAGTTGACTCTGTTGGTCATCTTGTAGACTTCCTAATGCTTCCAGTTTCCTCTATCCTTCTCCCAACTCTTCCACAAGAATTCCCGAGCTCTGTCTAGTGTTCAGCTGTGAGTCTCTCCATCTGTTTCAGTCAGATGCTGGGAGAAGCCTCTCAGAGGAAAGTTATGCTTGGCTCCTGTCCACAAGAATAACAGAGTATCATTAGTAGTGTCAGGGATTAGTGCTTTCCAATAGGATGGATCCCAAGTTCAGCCAGTCATTGGTTAGCCATTCCCTGAAATTCTGCTGTATCTTTGTCCCTATACTTCTTATAGGCAGGACAAATTTTGGGTCAGAAGTTTTGTGGATACGTTGCTATCTTTATCTCTCCACTGGGGGTCGTGCCTAGCTACTGTAGGTACTCCTTCAAGCTCCATATCCCCCACTGCTATTAATCTCTGCTAGAGTCACCCTCATAGACTCCCTGGAGCATCCTCCATCCCAGGTCTTTACTCTTAAAGACTGCTGCTTGATTTTAACTATTGTCATATAAAGCTATATATCCTATCGAGCACAGATAAAATTGTACTAGACACTCTAGCAAAATCTTAAGGAAAATTGCCATACTGTAGTCTGAACATGTCCTCCATTTAAATGATTGTCTGACTGTAAATTTCTTTCAAATTCACATTCATTTTGCCTTCACATTTTGTTGGGGGGACTCAAAAAGATAAAGGATAATCTAATATGATAAATATAACAGTTTTACAAATAAAGCCCTTCAAAATGAAGAAAAATAGCTTGAAATTTTAATATAAAGAGTCACGAAGAAATATATATGATCCTTTTGGTTTTAAATTATATTCTTATACTATTTCTCTTAGATATCAAATGTAAGATAATTTTAAAAAGAATAACATGAAAGTTTACCTATACCAAATCCTTGTCTATAAAGTTTATTCATAAATTAAGATATGTCATTTGTTAATGGTCTTATCCTATCTGCTATGCTACACGCCACAACATAGACTGGCCATGTACGATATTTTGACTAGTGAAATAAAGGCAAGACTATTATTTAGTTAGTAAGTGCTTGGTGATTAGATTTAAGGACTGATGCAGTAAGGACTATTTCTTTCCTGGTAACTATCAAAGACTGTTGACGGGAATATCATACTGCATAGCATAGAATCTACTATTGTTATTTAGCTGTATAGTCATACTGCTTTCTAAATATTTATGTTTATACCCATAGACCTGGTTGCTCCTAACCTTAGAGAAGCTTCTGCTTTTGCAGGGGGCCACAGTAAATATAGACTCATAACTGGGCAAAGTGATGAGAGGAATAGACTACATATGCCCAGAATAAAAGAAAAGGATTTATGAAATCCTCACAAAGTCCACCTCTACAAAGGCTTAAGGTACATCATGAAAATAGCATTATCAAAGAAAAAATGTAACAAAAATTTTGATACAATAAAAAATATATTATTTAAAGATAAATTCAAATGAGATCATAGCTATAAATAAAATAAATATAAATAATGCAGCTTTCAAATTAAGGTAAAATTGATATGTGCAAACAAACATTCTTGGGATGATGTTAAAGAATATATTTAGATATTGAGAAAACACATTTCTTCTACTTAGTTTTTCAATTATCCACTTCCTTTTTGTGTTATGAGAAAAAGTGTTTAATTATTTATATAATTATTTTAGTGAATCCTACTCTTTGGTTTCATACTATATATGCATTCACTTGATCCTATTCCATAAATTATGCAATATCACAGTTACATTTTCCTACTTGGACTTCAGAATTTCAAATAATGCCTTCAATTATTCTGAAAATTTGCTGACTTTTTCTTCTTCTCGATTTAATATGATGAGAAGTTCTATTTTTAATATTTGGTTTTTACACTCCAAATTTGTTATTTTTAATATTTTTTGAGAATTTCACATAGATTCCTATATTTATATCATTTACACCAACCTTTTTCTGCAACCTCTCATGAATTCATCCACCGGTGTTCCCCATTTTATTACATTTGTGTGTATACATTTGTTTGTGTTTGTGTGTGTAAATAGAACATCTTGAGTTCATTTAGTGTTAATAATATGCATATGTGTTTTGGATTGTTTATTTGAGCTTGGATCAATTCATAAAATGATTAATCTCCTCTCAGCAGCCATTAATTATGGTAACCCTTAATCTAATGGCAGGGCACTGTGAAATATTCTCAATCATTGTTCTGGTCTTCTTTATGCACTTTTATTTTTGAGGTCTCATGGGTACCGTTTGATAATAGGAGACAAATTCTTGCATCAGATGTCCTGAACTTTTATCTCTTATGATCTTTTCTTCTGTTCTCCATGATGTTCTATTTGCCTGAGGCGTGAGGGTTGCATTGAAGATGTATCAATTAGAGCAGGGAACCCAAGAGTCAGTTATGCTCTGTAGTTTAAGTTGTTAGGATTTCCGCTTGTGGTCTCCTGTTGCCTAAAGAAGTTTCTTTGATGAGGACAGCTACACTTATCTAAGGATATAAGGATTGTTATTTAGGAAGTATTTGGAGCTTATACTAGATTATGAAAATACACAAGTAGGTTCTTTCCTACCCCTGGCCATTCTATTATTGTATGCCATTGTAAGACACTATTACGGAGGAGAGATAAACCAAACTGACATGAGCCAAAAATGTGCATACCAGCAGAGTACAACTTGAAAATCCAGTGCGTTTTATTGGGATTACTTACTGGAATGTCTATGAAGCATTAATTGCAGAAGCAGAAATGACTTGAAGACCACTTGATGCATCACCAAAACCTGTCCCAGCCAGGGTAACATATCCTGAAAGCTGGGATCCTGTACCACAGTGCCCACCATATGGGCAGACTGGTCGATAAGAGAGAATGCTTTCAGGTGGCTCATTTAGTATGAGACTCTTCTAGGCATTCTATCCTGTCTTTGTGTCTTTGAAACAGTTTACCTGGTCCCTTATCCTTACAGACTGCTTGTTTTTGCTTGTTTCTCCTCAAACTTAACTCCCTCCAATAAGAGTTTATTCTTGTCCTACATGGTAATGAACATAGAGATCCACAACTGAACAATGTAAACATAGTAAAAGACTTTGGAACACATAGACCTCTGAAGGAATGTTCAAATCCTGAAAACATAAGCTTTGTTTAACTTTGTTGTTTTCTCTTTCATTTATTCATTCCTACCTAATTATTTATTCATCGCTGCCCTTAGTCTGAACTTTGAACCCTACCCAATTGGTTTCACCATTGAGCTAAGTCTCCATTTCTTTGATTCTGTTTTATTTTGGCACAGTGTTTCACTATGTGTAAAAGCTAGCCTTGACCTCTGTTTATAGGACACAAAATTATGATTTTATTGTCTTGGCCTTGTAAGTAGCTATGAGATCCTTGTCTTTATTATTTTTCTTATTTATTTATTTTTCATGTAGTTTACTGAATTTAAGATGATTATTTTGAATTCTTTCTCAAGAAATTATAGATTTTTACTCATTACTCATTTAATGTTCAAAACTGGATACTTATTTCATTCTTTTAATTCTCTAATTTTCCTCAGTTCTTCATGTTCCTTTTGGACGTGTGTGTGTGTGAGTGTGTGTGTGTGTGTGTGTGTGTGTGTGTGTGTGTGTGTGTAGAAAGAGTATCCTCTTTTAATTTTTTAAAACTGTTTATATAGTTAAAGATTTTCACTACTCAGCTTAATTAGATAAAAACTATTTCTAAATAATTCTCTGTGTGTGTATATATTGGCTTTTCTTCATCCCTTCTGGTAAACAAATTCCAAGATGAGTGCTTTCTCTACCAATCACAGAGCTATAAAGCCCCTCATCCCTTCACTTTACAATAATGCAATACTGTAATGCTCAAAACTAATTCTCCGCTCCCCTCCTAAAGTGCAAAGGCAATCTTACTCCTGCCAGTCCTTCATAGTCATATCAGTTGCTTACTATCATGCACTTCCTTTCCTTGTGGGAGTTCACTAAAATATTCGAGGCTAGATTCAAGTTTCTTTTTCTCTCTGTAGAAGAAATTATAGGATCATTCAACTATCTTCATCTCTGAGATGCCCTGCTGACTAAGGAATGCCAATGATCCTTTTCTTTGTCCTTAGTCACTCTACATAGTGTTTTGGTATTTGCTTTAGTGGTCTGAATGGTAAGAAAAGTAGATTGCCTTAGCAATGCTCAAAGGGCTTAAGATGTCTTTATGCTCTACTCTCTCTTTCCATTATGGAAGAATCATGATGAGTGGAACTTGTTGGATTTAGCATGACTACTAGGAATAAGATGAAGTTGATCTTCTTATCCATTTCAGGAGTATTTATTTTATTTTATTTTATTATTAATCTGAGCTATGGAAACATAACTAGATTTCAGAGTTACATAAAAGTAATTTGATATATGATACATTATCCAGTTAGAAAAGGCAGGGTTTTTTTCCTATTTTAAAGAATGTTATTTATTTTAAAATCTTCTATAAATTTTTAAAATGTTTATAATTATTTGTGAAATTTCATGCATGTATAGAATCTGTTATATTTCTATTAACCACCCCAGGACAATCTCTTATCTTTCCCTCAATCATTTCTACTCACTTATTTCTAACTAGTTAACTCATACCCTTAGTATCTTAAATTTTGATTCAGGTCTTGCTAGAACTCTTGAGTATTCATAATTGTGGCCACGATACTTTATCCAGAAAGCAGTGTGTTATAGTATGTTTTTCTGTCCTCTGACTATTCCAGTTATTCTCCTTCTAGATTATTCTGTATTGAAAGAGGGTGATAAGATGTCCTATTTAAGACTGAGCACTTAACAATCACTAATCCTCAGAACACTGACCAGTTATAAGTCTCTTTGTTAAAGTGTTAAAAACTAGAAAAAGAATTCTTTCTGATTCGGGCTGAGAAGTTCACTAATCTATGGGCATGAATATAAATATTCATGTAATGATTTACCTATATTTCTACTTAGTGAAACATCAGCAGTATATTCTCCTCTAGGGCATGTCCCCATCTATGGACTTTTGAGAAGATTCACTTTACAGTATCCGGAAATCTTTCATATACAGTAGTCCTCAAATCACATTGGAAAGTTCTATTGTGATTACTTTTCTACCGAGCATATATTCTAAAGAAGGGTTGAATACGGCATTCTGAGTGGTGCATTTCTTTACAACAATTAATGTCTTCCTAATCTAGAATTGAACACATGGCTTTCTGACAACATGAATATTAGTCAATACATATGAAACTTCCAATTTTAATTCAGGTTTAAATTTTCTGTGTTATGTACTCAAAGTATTAGAAAATTTTAGCAATATTTTCTTACTATCTCATTCTGGTGGGCACTGAAGAGGTATAGAAAAGGTCTGTATTTTGTAAGGAACATCTAGAGAACTCCCTAGGCAACATATCATAAGCAAATTTCTATACTCGGCACTAAGATTTTCATTTTAAAATTATATATTGTAGCAGCATTACAAATATATGTATCGTTACTTACATTTAAATTTGTATTTTTATTTATATTTTAGTTTATATAGTAGTAGGATTCAACATGTGTTTTCCAAACATTTTTCAGACTCACAATGTTCTGAAGTTATATCTTGCTCCTAACATTGAAACACATGCCTATTTAAATTCTCTCACTGCCAGCATTCCATCTTCTATCTATATAGTATATTTGTTTGGTTATTTTTCCTTACTTCCTAAAGCAGTCCCCTTTAACATATCATAATTATCTTGCTCCATGACTTCTGTAAGAATTTATTCAAACTATTCAGCCATCTTGCTCTAATCATCACATTGGAATTTCTAATGTCATTTTTAAACACAGAAAGTATAGGGAGGCAAAGTTTAGAACAGAGGCAGAAGGAACACCCATTCAGAGCCTGCCCACATGTGGCCCATACATATACAGCCACCCAATTAGACAAGATGGATGAAGCAAAGAAGTGCAGACCGACAGGAGCCGGATGTAGATCGATCCTGAGAGACACAGCCAGAATACAGCAAATACAGAGGCGAATGCCAGCAGCAAACCACTGAACTGAGAACGGGACCCAAGTTGAAGGAATCAGAGAAAGGACTGGAAGAGCTTGAAGGGGCTCAAGACCCCATATGAACAACAATGCCAAGCAACCAGAGCTTCCAGGGACTAAGCCATTACCTAAAGACTATACATGGACTGACCCTGGGCTCCAACCTCATAAGTAGCAGTGAATAGCCTAGTAAGAGCACCAGTGGAAGGGGAAGCCCTTGGTCCTGCTAAGACTGAACCCCCAGGGAACGTGATTGTTGGGGGAGGGCGGTAATGGGGGGAGGATGGGGAGGGCAACACCCATATAGAAGAGGAGGGGGATGGGTTAGGGGGATGTTGGCCTGGAAACCGGGAAGGAGAATAACAATCGAAATGTAAGAAATACTCAAGTTAATAAAGATGGAAAAAAAAGAAAGTATAAATAGTTTAATAATTTAATAATGTTTCTCACAGGGTTGGGGATTTAGCTCAGTGGTAGAGCGCTTGCCTAGCAAGCGCAAGGCCCTGGGTTCGGTCCCCAGCTCCGAAAAAAAAGAAAAAGAAAAAAAAATAATGTTTCTCACAAAAATGAGAAGTTAATTGATACTATCAATACTACAATATTATAAAAATATTACTACTTTCCTGATTTTCTAAAATACCAGTGAATCTCACTAATATATAAATACCAAGGAATGAACACTTGATAAAAATAAGTGATTATATAACATATTTAATATTTTGATATTTATTAATCGTAAGAGAGATTAAACATAAATTTTCACTTCTGAAGAAAAAGTAGGGCTATGGATACAGCAACAGATAATTTGGCCTTCGGAGATTTTTTTAGATTTTCCCTTTGCAACAATATTCATATCAGCATGGTATGATTATATAGTCCATTTTTACTTGTGTAGCTAATTTGAGATATTGATTAGAGGATTTTAAAGTAAGTACAACCATGGAGAAGGAATGCAATACTATGAAAGCAAAATAATTGTACATGGCAGATTGTAATTTACCAAAATAATACAGGCACCAACAGTTATGATACTATTATTTATATAATATATTATATATAATTATATACATAATATTATTTTCTAGCATGTATGTGTAGAGTATAGTTGGGAGAGGCATGGGGAGATGTTGAGCAATAGAAACTAAGATGACGTTATAAATAAGAAAATCTGCATTTTATTACTTATGCCACATGTCTGACAGTATATATTAGATTAGACTATGGCAGTAACATAAAAATCAGAGTATGACACTTAACCCATAATTTTTAAGGACTTAAAGAAATATCAAAGCCTCTAGTCAATAACATATTGGCCACATAGCACTATCAAATTCACACAGAATAAACAGACTCCTACTAATGTATGTGATATTAAAATAAAAAGTAATATTGAAATAATGATCTTTGGCAAGAGTAAAAGTAACAGTAATTTTATATAAAGATCTTAAATAAAATAACAGTTTTTTTAAGAAAAATATAGACCAATAAATTCAAACAAAATACATAAGCGTCTTAAAGGTAAAGTGAATTAATTTTAATGGTGGAAAGATACTCAAAACTATTACTTGCTACTTGCTATTTGAAAATTAAATAATGTTTTTTCTTATTCTTTGAAGATTTCATACAATGCACTTTGATTACATTTTTCTCCTTCACTCTTATAAAATTCTGCCACACAATTTTTCAGGAGAGAAATAAGTAGGAATGGTAAATTGAAGTCTAGTAACTGCAAATACCATATCCATTTAAATTTAACATGCCTATAGGAACAACGTTTCTTAAGATTCCTTTAGAAATGTCATTCTGTCAAATTATCTTTAATGTAAAATTATCTGTGTGATCTTTTGATTGTTACATGATAGAATCATTTTACAGGTAACAGAATAGAGCATTTTTTAAATGTGTTCTCCAAAAGTCGTCAGAACTCAAAAACATGAATGTGAGTTTAAACTTATTGTTCTTGAATGTTGTCTTCAAAATATTTGCCTAAATATGAAGATCCTCATATGTACTTTCAAAAGTCAATTAACATTCATGAAAGAGGACATTTACAGAAACTATTTTGACTTATCCATGGTAAATAACTGCCAATCAAAACATTTTAAAATTAAAAATCTAATGAATACTGTGATAGCAGGCAAAAATGAAATGTTTGATTCTTTATTTACACCTTTTAATTAAAATAGTTCAATGATTTAAATAAGTGGTTTATAGTGTTCTACTCTTCAATACCATTTAAAATAACTTTGCAATAAAATTAATTGTTGGTCTATTGTTTGGTATGTCATAGTTCTATAAATTGCATCATAAATCCCTAATGGTTTAGTTTTAGAAGTTTGATAAGAAAGAATATATCATTAATAAATCAATAACAATCACAATTAAAATATCCAGCTAATATAGGGGAAATTATGGGATATGATGGATAATTACATTAAATTTGATACAAAATCATATTAAATTAAAAATAAGAATTATTCTGTAGATGTAAACATTGTTAACAATGGAAGTTCTACCTAAAAATCATCGAAGATGTTAACCTTAAACAAAATAATTTTTATTCTCCCCCTCAAGACTTTGAAAACACAGTATATGCCAGGACAGAAATGCAGGTTATGAAACTCAATCTTCTGAGATAGTTACAGTCTTGTTCTCAAGAACTCAAAGCTGCTGTGAATATCTGTACTGAATCTGTAGACAATTAAGACTATTATCCAAACCTATGGAGAAAGAAAAAATCAGGCAACCCCACATCTCACTGTTGAATTTTCTGGTAAAAGATTTCAAAGGGAGTCTTGCTTTCTGTGGTGTATCTACTGGTATCCCAACAGTTTCCAATGGATAGTTCCAATTCAGAGCTCACAAAATTGACTGGCCCTGATTAAACTTGATAAGTCACAAAGTAAATCCAACATAATGAACTGGTAAAGAAGCGGTAGCAATAGGGGCCATTTTAACTGAGATAGGAAAATATAAAAAAGGGGGTACAAGAAAAGAGTAATCAATTATCTACATGTATGAAATTATCAAATGACAAAATTAGTCAGTAAATAAATAAATAAATAAATAAATTGCAGGCATGTGAATTATACTCAATATGCTGACACATATCTTTACTTTCAGGTCTCCAGAGACAGGGGGAGGCAGACCAGATCTTTGTTAGTCAAGGTCAGCCCAGTCTTGGTAGTGAGTTATGGATCAGTCACAAATACAGAGACATGTGTCTCAAGGACAAAACAAGACAAGACATAAACATGTTAGTAATAAAATATTATAAACAATTTATATCAGTGACAGTTTCTTAGTAGTGGGAAGCATTGACAACAGCACACTACCCATGTCTTCTTCGAATCAGATCTTTTGAAAAACACAGAACACAGATCTGTTCAGGGAGAAAGTATTTTTTCTTAATGTGTTCCTTTCTCTTCTCAAAAGAAGTTGAAGGAATATTTGATACTTGGTAGAAATTTTTGGTTGAATGAAAATGGTATTCAGAAAATAACCCAAAAACTCTATAAAAATACAATGTAAAGTCTACAGTGTATGCTATCTTAGAAAGTAAAATTATTTAAATATTATAATCGGACACAGAACTAGAAAATAATATATCAATAACTCAGAAAAAGCCACATGAGACAAAGCAGAATAAGTTACTACAGACACATATCAGATATTGAAAAATTCAGGAGCCAGATGAGTTGATATACATACAACTGTCTTAATTATGGTTTTACTGTTGTGAACGGACACCATGATAAAGGCAGCTCTTATAAGGACAACCTTTAATTGGAGCTGGCTTACAGGTTCATAGGCTTAGTCCATTAGCATCAATGTTGGGTGCATGGCAGTGCTCAGGCAGTGCTTGTGTCACACAAGGAGCTCAGAGTTCTTGTTCCAAAGACAAACAGAAGACTGATTTCCAGGCAGCTAGAATGAAGTTCGTAAAGCTCTTTCGCACAGTGCCATACCTATTCTAACAAGGCCACATCTACTCCAAATAGTGCTACTCCCTGGATCAAGCATATTCAAACCAGAATAACTAAACAGGCTTAGGAATTTGGACTAAATATCATGATTTCTTCTAAAAAAATTTATTTCAAAAAGTTCAAAATAGAAGATCTGAACTATAATAGATGACATCCTCAGTATATTAGATAAAACTTGACATGAGTGTGTTGTCTTTGGAGCTGAGTATAATACTCAAGACTTACATATGCTAGGCAAGTGATAGATAACGGAGCCATATCTTCAGCTTGAAAAAATATTGAAAATGAAACAAAAATATGCATAAAGTAACACAAAAATACAAATTACTTAAACCAACAAAACCACTAAAACAAAAGCATCAGAACATGAGTTCCTTATAGGATGTTATTTAGTGGTCCAAAATACGTTTAACTGAAAATCTGGAAATTATGTGTTGATATAAAATGGACAGCAGAAAAGAATAATAAAAACTTTATTTCTGTTCCAAATTTGATATAAACAATAAACAAAACTACAATATTCTAGAAGCAAATTAAGAACAATTTTGTAGTAGATTTTATCCATATATTTATTAGAACAAGCATGGAAACAAACACCTACTTCAAAAAGAGGAAAACATGATAATTGGATTACATGAAAATAAATTTAAGAATATTTTATTCATGTATGTAATATTTATCAGCCTCATGCATGTATATACTGAGTTTGCACCTTTTCACACTCACTACACTCTCTCATCTCCTGCTGTTTCCCGAGGAACCTTTTCTTAATCCCAACAATTCCCCTACTACTTTGTTGTCTTATTATTTCCTTGCTGAGTTTTAATAATTAAGATGGCTTGCATGAGAATGAGTAGAACATGAGTAATTTATCAGCAGCACATCAGAAAAGCTTTTTAAACCCTCAGGAGATAGTGATTAATATATACTCACAACTCATCAAAGTGGAAAAGGTATGTGATCATGGAATATTAAGACCTGGACAGGATATTTATATCATATAAATTCCCCCTGGGACTCAACAAACAACATGGAAGATGAAATAGAACATAAGAGCAATAGGTTGAAAAGGATTCCTGGGAAATTGTCACTCAAACATGGTAAGTTACTGCACCAGATGCACTCTGATAGTAGTTATCTGTACAATGCCTCCTCAAAGTAAATCTGTTACCTGAAGGAAGAACTCAGAATATGCTGTCACTTATTTACTGAAAAATATTAGCAATTAACAAGTAGTGAAGAAAGTGTTAAGCACTTGTTCGATACTGGTAAAGTGTGAAAATACGATCTATACACTGAGTCCATTTTATAATGTGTATCTGCTAAAATTTGTATTTGAAGGAAGACATCTGCATCAATTCATGGGCCCAATGGAGGAGAAAAATATCTGGTTGCTGAGGAAAAAGGAAATTTAATGATTTTAAAAGTGCAATAGGCTTATCACTTTAAATATTTAAATATTAAAGTTTATTCCCTTAAAGCATTTTTTGCTTATAAAGTATAGCAGTAATGCTTGTGATTTTAATAATAAATGTAAAAATCACAAAATATAAGAAAAAGCATGTCTTGCACATATACATATTCTTCAAGACTTATATAATATGTTCTGATTATTTGATTCGATTCCTTGTTCCTCCTAGATTTACCTCCGATTTCCTACTCTTTTGTATCCTATATTTTTCATATATCATGCCCAAATTGTGCTTCCCATATACAACACTTGGATATGTGACCTTCTGCTGGAGGATGGCTACTTCATAGTAGCAACCCTCTGAAAGAAAAACTATTTCACCATGTCCAATCATCTATGGACATGATCTTGCTTGAACTTGCGTAGGGCATACACATACTGCTCAAAGAGCTGTGACCACATATGAGTGTCTGACTTGTAGTATCTGAAAAATTCTGTTTCATTTGGATAATTTGTCCACCACTTTGGGCTCTAAAGTTTTCACCTTCCTCTTCCACCTTGTTTCCTGAACCTTTAGTGAAGAATATCTATGTCTACAGATATGCCATTTAGATCCGAATGCTCAAAAAGTCTCTTCTTCTGAGCACATAGTCTAGTTTTAAGTCTTTTTGCTAAGTGTTATTTATTGCAAGGACATTTGATGATGATATTCCAATGATGTAATGGTCTATATTATGGTAATGTCTTTAGGGGCCGTTTGTTACTATGTTCATTGAACAGAACATTTTTTTTTTTAAATATACATATATATATATTTTTTTTTATTAACTTGAGTATTTCTTATGTACATTTCGAAAGTGTTATTCCTTTCCGGTTTCCGGGCAAACATCACCTTCCTCCCCCCTTCCTTATGGGTGTTCCCTCCCCACCCTCCCCCATTGCTGCCTCCCCCCGACAGTCTAGTTCACTGGGGTTCCAGTCTTAACAGGACCAGGGCTTCCCTTCCACTGGTGCTCTTACTAGGATATTCATTGCAACCTACGAGGTCAGAGTCCAGGGTCAGTCCATGTATAGTCTTTTAGGTAGTGGCTTAGTCCCCTGGGCACTCCAGGTTTGCTTGGCATTGTTGTACATATGGGGTCTCAGCCCCTTAAGCTCTTCCTTTTCCAGTTCTTTCTCTGATTCCTTCAACGGGGTCCTTCTCAGTTCAGTGGTTTGCTGCTGGCATTCGCCTCTGTATTTGCTGTATTCTGGCTGTGTCTCAGGATGGATGTACATCCGCTCCTGTCAAATTCGGCACTTCTTTTGGCTTCATCCATCTGTCTAATTGGGTGGCTGTATATGTATGGGCCACATGTGGGCAGAGCTCTGAATGGGTGTTCCTTCAGTCTCTGTTTTTAATCTTTTGCCTCTCTTTCCCTGCAAGGGTATTCTTGTTCCCCTTTTAAAGAAGGGTGAAGCCTTCATTTTGATCATCCGTCTTGAGTTTCATTTGTTCTAGGCATCTAGGGTAATTCAAGCATTTGGGCTAATAGCCACTTATCAGTGAGTGCATACCATGTATGTCTTTCTGTGATTGGGTTAGCTCACTCAGGATGATATTTTCCAGTTCCAACCATTTGCCTCACAATTTCATAAAGTCGTTGTTTTTTTGATAGCTGAGTAATATTCCATTGTGTAGATGTACCACATTTCTGTATCCATTCCTCTGTTGAAGGCATCTGGTTCTTTCAGCTTCTGGCTATTATAAATAAGGCTGCATGAACATAGTGGAGCCAGTGTCTTTTTATATGTTGGGGCTTCTTTGGGTATATGCCCAAGAGAGGTATAGCTGGATCCTCAGGCAGTTCAATGTCCAATTTTCTGAAACCTCCAGACTGATTTCCAGAATGGTTGTACCATCTGCAACCCACCAACAATGGAGGAGTGTTCCTCTTTCTCCATCCTCACCAGCATTTGCTGTCACCCTGAGTTTTTGATCTAGCCATTCTCACTGGTGTGAGGTGAAATCTCAAGTTTGTTTTTGATTTTACTCATTTCCTGATGACTAAAGATGTTGAACATTTCTTTAGGTGTTTCTCAACCATTCAGCATTCCTCAGCTGTGAATTCTTTGTTTAGCTCTGAACCCCATTTTTTAATAGGTTATTTGTCTCCCTGCGGTCTTACTTTGTGAGTTCTTTGTATATTTTGGATATAAGGCCTCTATCTGTTGTAGGATTGGTAAAGATCTTTTCCCAATCTGTTGGTTGCCGTTTTGTCCTAACCACAGTGTCCTTTGCCTTACAGAAGCTTCGTAGTTTTATGAGATCCCATTTGTCGATTCTTGATCATGGAGCATAAGCCATTGGTGTTTTGTTCAGGAAATTTTTTCCAGTGCCCATGTGTTCCAGATGCTTCCCTAGTTTTTCTTCTATTAGTTTGAGTGTATCTGGTTTGATGTGGAGGTCCTTGATCCACTTGGACTTAAGCTTTGTGCAGGGTGATAAGCATGGATAGATCTGCATTCTTCTACATGTTGACCTCGAGTTGAACTAGCACCATTTGCTGAACATGCTATCCTTTTTTCATTGGATGTTTTTGGCTCCTTTATCAAAAACCATAGGTGTGTGGGTTCATTTCTGGGTCTTCAATTCTATTCCACTGGTCTACCTGTCTGTCTCTGTACCAATACCATGCAGTTTTATCACTATTGATCTGTAATACTGCTTGAGTTCAGGGATAGTTATTCCCCCGGAAGTCCTTTTATTGTTGAGTATAGTTTTAGCTATCCTGGTTTTTTTGTTATTCCAGATGAATTTGCAAATTGTTCTGTCTCACTATTTGAAGAATTGGATTGGTATTTTTGATGGGATTGCATTGAATCTGTAGATAAACTTTTTTGGTAAAATGGCCATTTTACTATATTAATCCTGCCAATCCATGAGCATGGGAATCTTTCCATCTTCACAGGTCTTCTTCAATTTCTTTCTTCAGTGTCTTGAAGTTCTTGTTGTACAAATCTTTTACTTGCTTGGTTAAGTCACTGAGGTACTTTATATTATTTGGGTCTATTATGAAGGTGTCGTTTCCCTAATTTCTTTCTCAAACATTTCTCTTTTTGTTGAAGGAAGGCTACTGATTTATTTGAGTTAATTGTATACCCTGCCACTTTGCTGAAGTTGTTTATCAGCTTTAGTAGTTCTCTGGTGGAACTTTTGGGATCACTTAAATATACTATCATATCATCTGCAAATAGTGATATTTTGACTTCTTTTCCAATCTGTATCCCCTTGATTTCCTTTTGTTGTCTGATTGCTCTGGCTAGAACTTCAAGAACTATATTGAATAAGTAGGGAGAGAGTGGGCAGCCTTGTCTAGTCCCTGATTTTAATGGATTGCTTCAAGTTTCTCTCCATTTTAGTTTAATGTTAGCTGGTTTGCTGTATGTAGCTTTTTACTATGTTTAGGTATGGGCCTTGGATTCCCTATTCTTTTTATCATGAAGGGTGTTGAATTTTGTCAAATTCTTTCTCAGCATCTAATGAAATGATCATGTGGTTCTTATTTTGAGTTTGTTTATACAATGGATTACATTAATGTATTTTTGTATATTAAACAAAATATCCCTGCATCCCTCTGTTGAAACCGACTTGATCATAGTGGATGATTGTTTTGATGTGCTCTTGGATTGGTTTGCCAGAATTTTGTTGAGTATTTTTTTGCCCGATGTTCATAAGGGAAATTGGTCTGAAGTTCTCTTTCTTTGTTGGGTCTTTGTGTGGTTTAGGTATAAAATAATTGTGGCTTCATAGAAGGAATTCGGTGGCGCTCCATCTGTTTCAATTTGTGGAATAGTTTGGATAATATTGGTATGAGGTCTTCTATGAAGGTCTGATGAATTCTGCACTAAACCCCGTCTGGACCTGGGCTCTTTTTGGTTGGGAGACCTTTAATGACTGCTTCTATTTCCTTAGGAGTTATGGGGTTGTTTAAATGGTTTATCTGTTCCTGATTTAACTTCGGTACCTGGTATCTGTCTAGGAAATTGTCCATTTCCTGTAGATTTTCAAGTTTTGTTGAATATAGGCTTTTATAGTAAGATCTGATGATTTTTTTGAATTTTCTCTGATTCTGTAGTTATGTCTCCCTTTTCATTTCTGACTTTATTAATTTGGACACACTCTCTATGTCCTGTCGTTAATCTGGCTAAGGGTTTATCTATCTTGTTGATTTTCTCAAAGAACCAACTTTGGTTCTGTTGATTCTTTTCTATGGTCCTTTTTTGTTTCTTTGGTTGATTTCAGCTCTGAGTTTGATTATTCCCTGCCTTCTCTCCTGGGTTGTATTTGCTTCTTTTTGTTCTAGAGCTTTTAGGTGTGCTGTCAAGCTGCTGACATATGCTCTTTCCTGTTTCTTTCTGCAGGCACTCAGCGCTGTGAGTTTTCCTCTTAGCACAGCTCTCATTGTGTCCCATAAGTTTGGGTATATTTGTACCTTCATTTCATTAAATTCTAAAAAGTTTTAATTTCTTTCTTTTATTTCTTCCTTGACCAGGTTATCATTGAGTAGAGCATTGTTCAATTTCCCGTATTATATGGGCATTCTTCACTTATTGTTATTGAAGACCAGCTTTAGGCCGTGGTGGTCCGATATACGCATGGGATTATTTCTATCTTTCTGTACCTGTTGAGGCCGTTTTGACCAATTATGGTCAATTTTGGAGAAAATACCATGAGAGCTGAGAAGAAGGTATATCCTTTTGTATTAGGGTAGAACATTCTATAAATATCCGTTAAGTCCATTTGGCTCATGACTTCTCTTAGTCTGTCTACGTCTCTGTTTAATTTCTGTTTCCATGATCTGTCCATTGATGAGAGTGGGGTGTTGAAGTCTCCTACTATTATTGTGTGAGGTGCAATGTGTGTTTTGAGCTTTAGTAAGGTTTCTTTTACGTATGTAGGTGCCCTTGTATTTGGGGCATAGATATTTAGGATTGAGAGTTCATCTTGGTGGATTTTTCCTTTGATAAATATAAAGTGTCCTTCCTTATCTTTTTTGATGACTTTTAGTTGGAAATTGATTTTATTTGATATTAGAATGGCTACTCCAGCTTGCTTCTTCCGACCATTTGCTTGGAAAGTTGTTTTCCAGCCTTTCACTCTGAGGTAGTGTCTGTCTTTGTCTCTGAGGTGTGTTTCCTGTAGGCAGCAGAATGCAGGGTCCTCGTTGCGTATCCAGTTTGTTAATCTATGTCTTTTTATTGGGGAGTTGAGGCCATTGATGTTGAGAGATATTAAAGAATAGTGATTATTGCTTCCTGTTATATTCATATTTGGATGTGAGTTATGTTTGTGTGCTTTTCTTCTCTTTGTTTTTTGCCAGACGATTAGTTTCTTGCCTCTTCTTGGGTATAGCTTGCTCCTTGTGTTTGGGCTTTACCATTTTATTATCCTTTGTAGTGCTGGATTTGTAGAAAAGATATTGTATAAATTTGTTTTTTGTCATGGAATATCTTGGTTTCTCCATCTATGTTGATTGAGAGTTTTTGCAGGATACAATGTAGCCTGGGCTGGCATTTGTGTTCTCTTAGGGTCTATGACATCAGTCCAGGATCTTCTGGCCTTCATAGTTTCTGGTGAAAAGTCTGGTGTGATTCTGATAGGTCTGCCTTTATATTTACTTGACATTTTTTCCCTTACTGGCTTTTAATATTCTTTCTTTTTATTTTGTCGTTTGGTGTTTGACTATTATGTGGCCAGGGAGGTGTTTCTTTTCTGGTCCAATCTATTTGGAGTTCATGGAAGGCTTCTTGTATGCCTATGGGTATCTCTTTTTTAGGTTAGGGAAGTTTTCTTCTATGGATTTTTGTTGAAGATATATGCTGGTCCTTTGAGCTGGGAGTCTTCCTCTCTTCTATACCTAATATCCTTAAGTTTGATCTTCTCATTGAGTCCTGGATTTCCTGTATGTTTTTGGACAAGTAGCTTTTCCGCTTTACATTATCTTTGACAGTTAGTCAATGATTTCTATGGAATCTTCTGCTCCTGAGATTCTCTCTTCATCTCTTGTATTCTGTTAGTAAAGCTTTTGTATCTACAGCTCCTTGTCTCTTCTTTTTGGTTTTTCTATATCAGGGTTGTTTCATGTGTTCTTTCTTGATTGCTTCTATTTCCATTTTAATTCCTTCCACTGTTTGATTGTTTTCCTGGAATTCTTTCAGGGATTTTGTGTCTCCTCTCTATAGGCTTCTACTTGTTTGTTTATCCTTTTTCTGAATTCTTTCAAACATTTTGTGATTCCTCTCTGTAGGCTTCTACTTGTTCTCTAAGGGAGTTCATCATGTCTTTCTTGAGTTCTCCAGCATCATGGTCAAATATGATTTTGAATCTATATCTTGCTTTTCTGGTGTGTTTGGATATTCCATGTTTGTTTTGATGGGAGAATTGGGCTCCGATGGTGCCATGTAGTCTTGGTTTCTGTTGCTTGGGTTCCTGCGCTTGCCTCTCGCCATCAAATTATCTCTAGTGTTACTTTGTTCTGCTATTTCTGACAGTGGCTAGACTGTCCTATAGGCCTTGAACAGAACATTTTTAGTGTGTTTTCCACTATAGCCAATAACCAACAGATTCTTGCTTTCTTAGCCTCATTACCTGTGTCAGGTGTAGGCTATACCTCATGGAATGGGCTTTAAGTTTAATTAAAAGGTGCTCATTTATTTTCTAAAACACATGTGGCACTATTGTAGCAGTAGGTATAATCTTATAGTTGATTACTATTATAGTTCTCACTGAGTGATATTGATGATTATTTTTCTCATCTGACAGGATGTATAAGTTCCTCTTAGTAGTATCAACTTTAGTGAGTTGTTATGATTATTCTTCTTAAGCAACAGCCTAAGTTCTCTATATTCATGGACATAAGTATTTGTCTTCAGCAATAGCATATAAGCATCAGGTTGTAGAGTGTAACTAATAACATTTCAATAGCCTGTACTTGGGGCAGGGAGAGGTCTATGATACCTTTTTGGCCAATGACTCAAAATAAAAATAAAGTCCATTTTTGGTATTCCTGTTTTTATTTGGTTATATATCCTCCTTGTGGGTATTCTGAATAAAACACACAGATATACAGACACATTTAAAACTAACATTCCCATTTATTAAAATGTTCATTGTATGCCTTTGTGTATCCTGATTCCTCTTTCTGGATGACTGCTTCTTTATCCATTTATTTGCCTTCAAATATACCTACTTTAGGGCTGGAGACATGGCTCAGCAGTTAAGAGCACTGGATGCTCTTCCAGAGGTCATGAGTTCAATACTCAGCAACCACATGTTGGCTCACAACCATCTGTAATGAGGTCTGATGTCCTCCTCTAGTGTATATGTGGGCAGGACATTGTATACATAGTAAATAAATAAACCTTTAAACTTACATAATTTATTTTTCTTAACAGCTGTATAATATTTGATCATGTAAATGTATGAAATTTTTATTATCCGTTTACAAGTTGATGATCATCTATGCTATTTTTAAATTCTGGATACTATGACTAAAGCAGCTAACTGGGCATGGTGACATACATGGTTAATCCTAGCACTCAAGAGGCATAAGCAGACAGCTTTCTAAGTTCAAAGTGAGCTTGGTCTATAGAGGAAGCTCTAAGACAGACAGGCTATATAAAGATACTCTGTCTCATACAATGAAAAAAGATTAGAACAACAATTTATATTGATTATCTACTGAATCTATAGTAAGATTATTATAGTCTTTTGGGTATATAACCAAGAGTAATAAAGCTATGTCCTGTGGTAGACTTATTTTCTACATTTTAATGTACCTCCATGCTCACTTCTGTAGTGGTGGTAAAAGTTTACAGTCCCACCAGTGATGTATAAATTTTCCCCTTTCCCTATATCTTACTAGCATCAATTACAATTTGTTTTATTAGTCATGGTCATTTTGACTGTGGTAAAATAAAATCTCTATGTAATTTTAATTTACATTTCCTTGGAGTCTAAGGATATTGAAAAGTTTTTTAGCTTTTGTTACTAACAATGTAACAGTAAAATAGCAGATAATTTTAATGAAGCATCAGTATAAAAATTGAACCCACACAATTTGTAGTTTTCCCATATATAAATGAGAAGTATATTTAAAAAAACAATCAGGTTACCATATATTTCAATGTAGCCTCAAAAATATCTTGGAATAAGTCTAACCAAGCAAGTGAAAGATTTATATAATGCAAGCTTTGATATAGGATATTTGATCACACTGGGAACACCAAAATCGGGTTATTTATTATAAAAAAACCTACTTCTAGTTATGATGTGACTTAGTTCTAGCACACATCTTTAATCCAAGAGCTTTCTGTTTATTTTAAACAGGATTAAATAAAGTCAACCATAGGTCAAGAGGCATAGCAAGCAACCAGTTGATAAGGAATGAACATAGACAAAACAAACAGACAAACAAACAAAACATAAAGAGAAAGAGGAAATCAGTAGGACAGACAGAGAGAAGCACAGTAAATAAAGGAGAGGGGCATTCAGTTTGAAGGGTTTTTGAGACAGTATGGAGGAGACCTTTATGTTCTTTTAGGATGATGGGCTGAGGAGGAAGATCATCTGGTGTTTTCTCTGTTTCTCTGAGAGAGCAGGCTTTCACACCAGCATCTGGTTCTTCAATCTTCATTGGTAAAATCAAATAATTGAGATTTTGTTAAAAACAACAAAACTTTTCAGACATTAAAAAAATGAGGAAGACCTCAAAAGATGGAAAAACCTGCCATATGCTTGGATCATAGGATAAATGGCCATCCTTTTCCAAGCAGTTTACATATTCAATGCAATTCCCACAAAAATTCTAAAACATTCTTACACACACACACACACACACACACACACACACACACACACACACACACAAAATGCACAGACACACATGTGTACATACACACACAAGGACAAACATAACAAAAGAGAAAGTAAGGAACAGATTTAAACTCATTAACTCAAGAAAAGACTTTCTGTACAGGACATTGATAATGCAGGCATTGAGACCCACAAACAATTAAAAAGATATTCATGATGCTACAAAGCTTCTGTACAGTAAATGACACCATCATCCAAGCAGGCAGCCTATAGAATGGTAAAAAAAAAAATAAGTATATGACAGAAGGTTAGTATCTAGAATATTCAGAAACTCTGAAACCGAATCATCAAGAAAACAATTTATCTTATCAAAATAAGATATAGAACTAGAGAATGCTCAATAAATGAAACACAAATGGCCAAGGAAAACTTAAAACAAATATTCAATATCTTTGAAAGTAGTTTTTGGAAGCCAATAAAGCTATATTTTCAAAATCAGTGATACTTATACATCATACATTACCATATTGGTAGAATTACTGCATAAAATATAGTTTCATCTGCAGCATCAAGTTAGTAATAAAGAAAACTTTAAGACATTTTGTTCCATTCCAGGGTGTGGAGGAAAAACCTCAGAGGAATATAATTCTAAAGCAGCAGGGAAATACAGACATTGGAATTGCTGGACAAATACTTTAGATGAAAATCTGGTTTAAAAAATGACCTGAAAATGAAATTAGAAAATCAGAGAAGCTCAGCAAAAGAATGGAGATTATCTAGTTAAGTAACAGAATGAAATTTAAATGAAGAAAATGAACAGAACTGAGATACCAGGAAAGAGCCATCAAGCAGAGAAACTATATACACAATACAGGTCACAAGATGCAAGGGGAATGGAAGTGCTAGAAGAAATATTTGAACAAATAATGACAGAGAATTACCTACATTTGTGTAGAATCATTAATATACATAACAAAACTTTCCTCAATTCACATAGAAAAATTCAAAGAGATATACATATACACATATGGTAATCAGTCTGTCAAAAGACAAACACAAAGAGAGAAATATAAAGTGCAGTGTGAAAAGGAATTCTTCATTTACAAAGGAATATAAAAATAGTTCTCAGCAAACTTCTCTCTAGATAACTTGCAAGGCATTCCGGAAGCATTGGCATATGAGAAGTGCTGACAGAGAAATAAAAAAAAATAGTTTCTAACCAAGTACTGGATATCCAGTAAATTATTCTCTCTATATGGAAACATTTAGATGTTCTGCATTTAAAGGAAGAGTGCTGTTTACATACTGTTTAATCCTCTATACAAAAAAATAAATAAATAAATTCATTTAAATGAAAATAAAAGATGATAAAATTAACTTTAAAATGCACAAAGTTGTTTTGTGAAAATTGTTCTGTAATAATAAACTTAATTTACAGAATAATTAAAAGATAATTGCATAAAATAATATAATTATTTGAACGAGCATAGAATACATAAGGATATCATTTGTTTATCATTAAAAATAAATTTTGAGACAGTAAGACTAGATTATGATTTCCTTTCTTCCAACTCCTTGCAAATCTTCCACACTTTCTCACCCATCCAAATCTGCACATATCATTTCTTTGTCATTAAGATATAAACAAGCACCTAAGATGATAATAAAAATATTAGATAAGACAGAAACAAACAAACCAAAGCAGGACAAATCAAATAAGCAAGCAAGCAAACAAAAAGCCAAGGAAAAATGTCACAGAACAGATGTAGATATAGAGACATGCAGATCTGCACCCAAAAATTCCTATAAAAACACAAAACTAGAAACCATAGTATTCATGCAAAAGACATGTAATGTAAACGAAACAGCAAAACAGAAGACAGGAAAAGAAAGAGCAAAAGAAAAAAGAAAGAAAAGAAGAAAAGAAAAAGTCTTGAAATGCGTTATGAGACAAAATACACAGCCAACTATTGTACTGAAGTTGGGGCCCCCATTGTTGAATCAGGGGAAGCATTGAAGAAGAGCTTGAAGGGGCTTGAGACCCCATATGTACAACAATGCCAAGCAACCAGAGCTTCCAGGACTAAGCCACTACCTAAAAGACGATACATGGACTGGACCCTGGACTCTGACCCATAGGTAGCAATGAATATCCCAGTAAGAGCACCAGTGGAAGGGGCCCTGGGTCCTGCTAAGACTGAACCCCAGTGAACTAGACTGTCGGGGGAGGGCAGCAATGGGGGGAGGGTGGGGAGGGGAACACCCATAAGGAAGGGGGAGGAAGGGGATGTTTGCCCGAAACCGGAAAGGGAATAACACTCAAATGTACATAAGAAATACCAAGTTAATAAAAAAAAAGAAGCTGTAAAGGAGAGCAACCCCTAAGAAAGAACAACAGTATCAACTAACTCTGACCCCAGGGAGCTCCCACAGACTAAACCACCAATCAAGGTCATGTATGTGTTGGTGCTTCACCCCTAGGCACATATGTAGCAGAGGACTGCCTTGTCTGGCCTCAGTGGGAGAGTGTGTGTTTAATTCTAAGGAAACTTGATTCTCCAGGAAAAACCGATGCTGGCTGAGGTAGGGTTGGCTGGGCAAGTTGGGGGAGCACCCTCTCAGAAACAAAGGGAAGGGATGATGGGGTGATGAACTTGGGAAGGGGAAACCAAGAAGGAGGCAACATTTTGAATGTAAATAAAATAGTTAAATAATAAAAAGGGCAAAAATAAACATTGAAATCATTCAGTCTCAGGGGGAAAATGTGTTTTGTATTTGCTGTGAAACTCTCAGAGAAAACTAATAACCATTTACAAGTGATTATCAATTAGAGATAGCTTCTGTAGTGTTTGAGTTATGCTTGGGGTCTTAAGTCTACTCTCAGAGTTTGGATCCCATCAATTAGGGAACTGTACAAGTCATGTGTATGCTGCCATAATCTCCATGAATTTATATGTGCATCTGTACTGCTGTGTTTAGAAGGCCTTGTTTCCTTGTTGTTCTCCATTCCATATGTCCCTCATTCCACCTCCTCTTCTTTAGGTTTCCAGGAGCCCAAGGATGGCAGTTTGATGGAGGCATACTATTTAGCATTAAAAGCATTCTAAGGTCTCTTACTGTCTGCATATTAACTGTTCGTCTCTGTTTTTGTTCAAATCTACTGCAAAAAGAAGCTTCTCTGATAGTTGAACAAGGTACTTATCTATGAGTACAGTATGCTGTTGTTAAAAGTCATTTTATTGCTATGTTCCTTTAGCAGTATAGGAGCATTTTTTGCTAGGTCCGTGGTCTATCTTTTCTCAGCTTCTTTGCCATCTGAACAATGTCAGACATTCTATCTCATGAATTGAACCTTAAATTCAATCTGATATTCATTGGCTATGTTCACAATCTTTGATCTACTCTTACATTAACAAGTCTTGCTTACAGGACACCATTGTGAATAGAAAGGATTTGTAGCTCTTGGTGTTTACTTTTGGTGGTATGCAGAGTACTTTCCAGTGCTATAAGCACTAGTCCACAAGGATGAAGGCTCTAGGTTAGCACCACCTCGATTTCTTAGTGTTCAATGAGTTGTGTAGGTGTTGTCTCCAGCAATATGGCCTTATTATGAGTTTGTGGAGAGCGACCAATAGTCATGCCAATTGGCTGGGTTGTTAGGGGTTCCCTTTGACCAACCACCCATTAGATGTATTTCATTCCTCACAGGGTAATCTTCATTTAGTGACAAGAGGTGCATACTTGGGTGCTAAGGACCAGCCTTGGCTTAAAGATGGATTCTGAGGAAGGGAGGTCTGGGAGCACTGAAACAAAAGACTCAAAGTCAAACTGTCAGTCCAAGTTGGAGGCCTATGGCTAGAGACAGCTTTTCAGCATGATTTCTCTCTGTTCTTCTTTCTTTCTCTCTAATCAACTTTTTTTTTTCCCCATCTCCAGATCTCTTTTTATTCTGCTTGGGACAGTTCTACAAGTCGATCCCTCTGGTTATTCTAAAAAATTATCTGAATAGCTCATTTCCTGGAGATAGGAAACCCAGTATTTTATTTTACAAGTCGATCTAGTCATTTACCTTTGGCTTCCTTTTGATTATTTTATGAATGAGCATCTGATAACTACAGCCACTTAATTCCTAGGAGACAGCAAGCACATGTTTTCTTTGAACATTGTAAAAGAATTCAGAGATCTGATTGCCTCTGTTAAGCACAGATAATAAGCTAGCTGGGTGGGACCACATCCAGAAATTACCATTTGTACCACACCTAGACCTAAATAAGCTCTGTCTCAGGCTGATCTTGAACTCAGGAATTTCTCTTCTTTCGTAAGCACAACCAAAAATATTATCTGGTTGTGATCTCCTAGCACCACCCTTCCCTAAATCTCTTTATCTCCTTCCTTAGTATCTTTCTGACAAGGTGGCCTACAGTGCTGCCATTGTTCCTTTAGATCCACGAAGGACTCATAATTAAAATCACATCTTTTTATTTTGCATAGTTGGTTGAAAACTATATATTTTTCGGATTATGTTTTCAAAGTTATTTCCACAGCCTTAAGGGATGTCCTCAAGTTACCAGCACTTACTATTTTACCGAGACAGCCACATCTTTGACTTCCAGATTCTTGCTGTCTCTGATTATCATGTAGTCATTAATGTTAACAGGGAGGACATTCCTCGAAGGAGCATATGAACATAAAATATATACATTATTATATAAAATTGTCTTATGCCCACAGCAGCCATCAATACTTGTGGAGGCACATGCCTACTAGCTTTGTCCTAGGGGCAGAAACCATGTAACTTTGTACCCACCAAGGTCATGCCAGACTTTTGATATTGTCTCCCTTATTGTATGGTGATTTCATTTAGATCACCTTCATACATGTATATATTTTAAGAGCTTGTACTATATTAAGTTTCCATATAACCCCTTAAATGGCTATTAACTTTAGCCATTCCTTTCCCTAGTCCCCCTCTTTCTATGATTGTTTGATTTTTCTCTTCCAGTTACCATTTCTTCCACCCACAACTATTTATTCTATTTCCCCTTCTGGGGAGATCCAATAGCCTGAGTTGTTTATTCTATACCTCTGTGGCTACATGGGTTGTAGCTTGGTTATTGAAGACTGATGAGATAACCACAAATAATCTAATACCATATTTGTCTCTCTGAATCAGGATTTCCTCAGCCATAGTGATTTTTTTCAAGTTCTATTTATTTAACTGCAACATTTTTTAAACCACTAAAGAATATTTCATCATGTAAATTTATCCATTTTTCTGTTGATGGGTATCTTCTGTTTCCAATTTCTGAATATTATGAATAGAGCCCCCCAAAACATGGTTGATCAAGAGTTTTTGTAATAGGAGGCAGATTCTTTTCAGTATATGCCCAAGTGTAGTGTGACGGTTTGAATATGCTTGGCCCAGGGACAGGTACTATTAGGAAGTATGGCCTTGTTAGAGTAGGTGTGACCTTATTGGAGAAAGTGTGTCTCTGTGAGGGTGGCCTTGGAGACCCTTCTCCTACCTGCTCATAAGACAGTCTGCTCTTGCCTTCCTTTGGATGAAGATGTAGTACTCTCAACTCCTCCAACACCATGCTTGCTTAGACACTACCATGTTTCCTGCCATTATGATAATGGACTAAACCTCAGAATCTGTAATCCAGCCCCAATTAAATGTTACGTTGGTCATGTTGTCTCTTTATGGCAATGAAAGTTTGGATGAAGACAGGTTGGATCTTGAGGTAGATTTATTCACAGCTTCCTAAGGAATTTCCACAATGATTTCCACAGTGCTTTTATAAGTTTGTGCTTCTATCAGAAATGTATGAGTGTTGCCATTACTCTACATACTTGCTAGCATGAGCTGTCATTTGTTGTATTGATTGTGGCTATTCTGAGAGTTGTAAGATGTAATTTCCAAGTAGTTTTGATTTGCATCTTTTGATGACTAAGGACATTGAACATTATTTAACATTCTTTAAAATGTATTTTCTTTTCTTATTGTTTATTTATTAACTTTAAATCCCAATCACTTTCTCTGCTCCCAGTCTCCCTTCCAACACTTCTTTCCCCCTCCCATCCTCCCCTTCTTCTTTGTGACAGCAGAAGCCTCCTTCCAACCCTGACAGATCAAGTCTCTGCATCATTGGGTCTTTCTCCTTACACTGAGATAAAACAATCCATCAGATTTAGTGGAACAGGTTCCACAGACAGGCAACAGTTTTAGTCATAGCCCTTGCTCTTGTTGTTCAGAACCCACATGGAAACTGAGCTGCAATCTGCTAGATATGTGCCTCAGCACATGTATGCTTTTTTGTTAGTAGCTCAGTCTCTGAGGGCTCCCAGGAGTCCAGGTTAGTTGACTATGTTGGTTATCCTGTGGCAAATTTATCTCCTTTGGGCCCTCAATTCTTCCCCCAACTCTTCCATAAAAGTCACCAACTTCTGTAGATCTCTGCATCCATCCATGTCAGCTGCGGGATGGAGCCTTTCAGAGGACAGCTCCTGTCTGTAAGCATAACAGAGTATCATTAATGCTGTTGACTGGCGCTTGCTCATGGATAGATGGATTTCTGGTTGGACTTGTTATTTCTTGGTCACTCTTCTCAGTCATTTGTGCTTTCTCTTTTAAGGTTTATGCCCTATTTTAAAATTAGATCGTTAGTTCTATTGATATCTAGTTATCACAATTCTTTGTATATTTTAGATGTTAGCCCTTTATTGAATGTGTAGCTTATAATAGTTTTTCCTATTCTGTATCCTGCTTATGTATTCAAATGATGTTATATGTAAGAATGTACTCTGTGACATCAATAATATGAAATAGAAGATTTGAAGCTATGTAGCAATACAGATTTATATGCAATTGTAGTTAAGTGGTGTCAATTCAATTGATTATCGAGGCATTCAGATTATATTATATTACAATGCCACTAGCAATCAAAGATAAATTTATATATAAAATATATAGAAATATCACTGAAAAAAGTTTTACAACAAAAATTAGCCAGATGGAAAAATAAAATTAATGGTTAAAAGGAAATAAAACTAAAAGAAAATACAGAAATAATAGAAATATTTTCTTTATCATTTTTTATAAAATTAAGTATATTGAACTTAATTAGAATATATATTTTGAGTTAGGATAAGAAATACAATTCAAGTATATGTTGATTGCAAGAAATTTCTTCATATATATTAGATAATAGTTTAAATTGAATGGATTTCAGAAGGGTATTTTTATGATATTATTAACTGGAACGGTAATGTAGCTATTTTGATATCAGAAAAAAATAGACTTCATGTCAAATCACTTTTAAGATGTATACATTACAACAGCATTAACAAAAGGGTAAATATCAGAATATGTAATATCAATAAGCATCTATATTCTTAATGTCAGTGCCTGCAACTATATAGAAATGACTTTAACAAAATTGGAAAGAGAAATAGATGTATAATATCACTTGGAAACTTTTAATAGGACAACAGTGAATAAAGCATTCAAACAGAATCAATAAAACAATATGTATAATAAATAGAATATAGGAAGCATCTACATGTACAGTAAACTATGCTGCATTTGTTTTCCTGAGCCTGAATTTTTTTACTTATGATTCTCAGATCTATATTTTTTCCAACTACATAATTGCCACTTTTTGGCAGTATTTCTTTTTTTGCAGCTATTCTGTTTTTGCTCTTGAGTATATGTGTAGGTTTCTTTTTGTTGTTTTTGTTGTTGTTTTAAGACAGACTGGCACCATTTTCCTCTGTAATTTTTGCTGCTTGAAAGTCACTATGATGATTAGACTGGCCTCAATCTCAGACCCCTGTTTTTACCGTGTGGAATGGTGGAGTTAAAGGTATGCAGGGCTACGCCACACCTTGTTTGTAATTTTCTGAGAATTCTGTTAAGTTCCATAAGTGTTGTGCCAGTTTACAATCATTCCAAAAATACTTTTCTCCCATCTTAATGAACATCTGTTATAGATGTTTTTCTTTATGCTATACTTTCTGACTGGAGTAAGGTAGAATCACAAAATATTTTTAATTTACATTGTGCCTGTTGCTAAAACATGAATTTGTAATTTGTGAGAAATATCCATTAATTTGTCACCAAAGTTGAAGTCTGGCAGTTCGTGATGTTTGGATTTATTATTTATACTTATTTGTGGTGTGTGTGTCTTCCCACATACCATGCCAGTAATCCCTTTACTAGAATCATGGCTTTTAATGTGACTTTATGACCAATCCTGTATAACCATAGATTAATTATGGTCATTGTATTGGAAGTGCTTATAGGCCTAATGGGGTCACCAGTTGAAAAAGAAATTAAAGGCAAAGTCTTCTCCAATCCTTGCCTCTCTCAATAGCATAATTCAATACTAAGGTGTAAGGTCTTGTAATTCATTCAATCCTCAATGCTTGAATTTTATGCTTTTACAGTTTACTTTTAGGATTAAATTCCCTTTATTCTCTCCAAACCCTTACATTTAACTGGTCCCTCTCACCTTCAAATTTATGGCATCTTCTTTCATAAATTATTATTGCATGCGTTTATAATAATTTATAATACATATATTAGACATATGTATTATTAAATATATCCTGTTCTATAGAGGAATTTTAATCCAGAAAAAATGGTTGCTTTGGCATGAGATCACATCCAAAGGCCAGCTAGGTCTGTGTGATCCAGCTGAAATGACACACCTTTAACCCCTATAACTGGAGTACAGACATACCCTTAGTATACAATTTTAACACATTGTTGGAGATTAATGAAGGTAAGGTTAGTTTGTAGAAGGGAGCATCCATATTTGAAAATGATATCTAATTGAGGGGCAGACAAAGTGATGGATGAGAGTAAGATTTGACAGGATGAGTTAGATATAGGATATGCCAAACTCTCATGAAACATGCAGGAAAGAGAGAGTACTTGAAAAAAGTGCACAGTGAGTCAGGCATGAAGAGAAGCTTAGTGAGTGTAGTTCATCTGAGTTCAGTTCAGTGCACTTCTGTGCAGTTCAGTTCATGGAATTCGGACCTAGTTTGTCCAAGCAATTCAGTGATAATCCAGAGAAGCCAGTTTGGATCAGTCTGCTTGGAGAGGAGTTTTGAACCAGAACATCTGAGTTGAACCATCCTACCCAAGTTCAGAAATAACTAGAAAGGGTGAGCTTATTTAGCAGTCTCAGTCTGAAAGCATTCTAGGCCTAGGTTAACATATGGAGATTGGAAGCAGAAGTATTCAAGGGTCCAGGATTATAGAAGTTTACATTTTATGAAGGCTAGAAGGTTCCAGACGTAGAACTATGGATAGTTAGATAGAAATGCTCTTGGCTCAGCCCAAGCCCTATAATGGCAAACCCTGTATATGGCTCTCCTCTCATCTACTTATCTGTAGAAATAAAAGTTACATTAATTCTATTAAGCCTATTTTTTCACAGACCCAATATAAGGGTTTGAAGCTGCTTTGAGTTTACAATTATAATGACAGTGTCTTGCCAAGAAGATGATATTTCATAACCCTTCTTCCTATCTTCTGATTCTTACTTTAGTTCCAATTAGCCTTCTACAATATTTTCTGAGGTAGTGGAAAACATAAACGTCTTATTTTGAGATGAACAAGTATTTGTCTCTTCTTACCATGTTTTGATGCAAAGCCTTTCTGTATTATCTACCACTCATTAGAAGGAAATGCTTCTCTTATTTAAGGCTGATAGTAAGGTTTATATATGGTTATAAAAATAAGTAATTAGAAACAAACTTGACATTAGGCCAATTTTTGTTCCCCACTAGGGACAATGATATCATTTACTTTGGATATTTATGAGATTGATAATACTAAGTGTAGACTTGCTCCCAGAGAACTGGTCTAAAATTGATTCAGAGAACAATAGAGCCACTGTTTTACAAGGAATTATCTCTTTCCTAGCAGGATTATACCTTGTACCATAGGTTTCATAATTGGACAAGAGTATCAGTGTCTTTTCTACTCCAGAGATCTGCAAAGCATTCTCATGGACTTTTAAAGCTATCTGGTAGGGAGGAAGCTTTCAGTTCTTTTCTACCTTAATTTGCTTCAAACTCTTTTATTTAAATAATTTTGTTTTTAAACTTGATAATGAGATTCTGGGTTTCCACACAGTATTTTTAATATCCCTTCATTTTGGTTGATTATTCTCCTACATACCCCTTTCTCATCCCTAACTCCCCAAATAAACCCTGGTTAAACCTTCCCACTTCTTGTATTCACCATCTTTATTTTAATATTCCACATGTTCTATTCTTTCTAGTACCTTAATGCATCACCTCATGTTAGTTTTCAGGTTTCTCTAAATGCAAGTTGAATATATAAAATTGAAGTTTGAATTCATATTTGAAAGAATCATTTGTTTTTCTGTGCCTAAATTACTTCACTCAATATATTTTTTCCAGGTCCAGCCACTTCCCCCCAAATTTCATGACTATATTTTTAAGTAAAATTCTGTTGTATAAGTCAATGATGATTCTGTTATCTATCATTTGATGGGGTTCTATGCCAGTTTTATTTCCGACCTATTATAAATAGTGATTATAAATATGGCATGTGCTGCTTGTATTTTTTGAAAGTGGATGCTGTAAATGAAGAAGACTCTGAGATTCAAGCATGTATATTTCAAATGTCGTCCAAATCTTCCTACCCTGTGATAATTTCATATAAAATTTACTCCACCATTTGTCTCTCTCTCAGTTACTTCTTATACCCCAGAGAGTGTGTTAAGGTTAGTGTCTTGAATTTATCTCAGAGTTCTTAGATATTTTGTTATGTTCATATAATATAATATAATATAATATAATATAATATAATATAATATAATATATTAATGAATTGCTCTACTTCCCTGAAATGTGTTCCTCCACTTGGTCTGTTAAAGCTACTTTCAGCCTGATTTTAGTATAATTGATTCTTTTATTTCTAGCAGTTCTGATTGGCTGTAGTCTACTACTTTAATTTCTTCGCTGAAACTCCAAATCCCTTTGCTAATTTACTGATTATTGTTTTTAGTCATAACTATATTGTCAAGGTCTTGAACTTGCTTTTATCATTTATCTACTTCAGTGCTCTATATTGTCATTGATTCTTTTTGAAGATGACAAATTGGGATTCTTCTATAAGTGTCTTTGGGTTATATTATTGAAGAGTTATAATATTGTGAATATGTTTTGGTTTGACTTTATTCCGTAGTTTTGTATTTTATGCTTTGTTTGGCAAATTGGTTGGAATGGTTTACTTTCCAATGTTAATTTTCATATTTTCTGAGTCATGTTTTTGCTGTTGTTGTTGCTGTTTTGTAAGTCCTCATGGTAAGTTTTCTTCACATTGAATTCTCTTTCCTTCTGTTATTTTAATAGAAAAAAATTGGATGCAATTCCAGCAATGATTTCTTTTATCAGGAGATTTTACTTGCAAAAGGTTGACAGTATATAAAAAATAACATGGAAAAAGACTGGAAATAGAGGAAAATTGTGAGAAGGAAAGTATTTTGATAAGAAGTGAAAGCAATGGTAGAAGCTGTTGTAGAGTCAGTAATGTACAAATGAAGGGAATTATTGTAGTTGTAGAAAAAGAAAGGGCTATCATAAAAATATTTTACTCTGAAGTAAAAGTTATAATTTACTATATTAAACTGAAAATTGTAAATAAAAATAAGTTATATTTCATAGAGAAATTGAAATTTAGACAGCATGAAATAAAAGGCATTATTACTTTAGTTAGTATTTCTTCTTCATTAGAAGAGTATGGTTCCCCCCCTCTATTGGATTATCTCTTGTACCACTACATAGAAGTGTTTTTGAAAACTACTAGTTCTAGTAATTCATACGATTCAGTTCAAATAAAGATTTTTGTCAGAATAGATAATATTCTAGCAACAACCCCTGGCCGGAATCCTATCACATTCTCACCAGGTTACAGTTTTGCTTCTGGTATTGAGGGATGAACATTTCTTGCTGCAAAGCTCTATGACTTAGTCTCTGAAGGTGAATGGAAATCTCACTTACTCAAAATACTGTTCTAGCTTTCAAATCACATGTTCAGGGATTTTATATAGCATATCACTAGCAATTATGGAGCAATAGAGTTGTTTTTCTGGCTACATAACTCAGGTTTGGACTTTCTGACCAAACTTTTCTTATTTTTTTAAATATTAAAAGTTCAATTTGTGATACATGGGCAAATATTTCCTCTTTATTAGTTACATTTTTCATTATTTTAAACTTTTCTTTTTCTCTTTTTCACTTATAATTGAATCAAAACCAAGCATAGAAAACATCATGTTGTGGAAGCAGTAGCTTTTCATTGTATAGTCCACAGTATAACCCATTGTCGACATATATTCACTTGTAAATGTTCATTACAAGGAGTCATTGTTTAATTTAGATCAGACTCATCTAATAGTTGGTCCCTACTTGACCATATCTTCTCTGGTATGTACTGCAAATTTGCTTTATTTGTTTGTATGTGACAAGGTCTCACCCTGCAGCACTAACTAACCTGGAACTAACTCATTATGAAGATGAAACTCACCTGGTACTCATAAAGATCTACCCGTCTCTGCCTCCCAACTGTTGGGATTAAAAATGTGAGTCACCAGATCCAGCTTCCAAGTTTACTTTTCAATGGTCCGGACCTTGGCTCTCCAAATTCTGTTAGCTCTCCATATTTGACTTTCAAAAGCTTGGACCAAATTTCCCACCTGACCTTTTAAAGAAAGTTTCTGATTACCATAGTTAACACTGAATTGTGTGGTGGGGGCAGTGGCAATAGCTACAGAACCTTAGTTGTAGGGTTCAGTATGCATTTGCATTTTCCTAATCAGAATCTCCTAAATTTGATGATGGGGATTCACTTGTGTATGAATATAGTACCACTAAGTGTTTAGCATTCAATAAGAAGATCAAGTCAGAGTAGTACATCAAAGATTTATATTCTCTTGATTATATTGATCTTATTTCTCAGATGGTAAAAATAAAGATGCTTCTAATCCCCATAGTCTTACCATAATATCATCACAATAGAGAAGCAAATATAAGTAACAAATAGAAAGAAAACCATGAAGTGTGTGTGTGTGTGTGTGTGTGTGTGTGTGTGTGTGTGTGTGTGTGTGTGTGTGTGTGTGCGTTTGTGTGTGTCTGTGTGTATATGGGACAGATGAAAATGAGTATATAGCACTTAGAGTTGAAAGTTATGAAACACATGGAATACAACACAAAAGTGGAAGGTGAACAATAAGTCTTATATATAGCTAAGGAAATATTGGAAACTGACGGCTACTAGGAGAAGAGAGTGCCCACACTGCTTGACAGCAATCCAGTGAAAGGCAACTCACACAAAAGTATATGGCAACCTCAAATTTTAATTTATGAATTTTAAAGGGAAGAGCATAAACTTGCATAGATATGGAAGTGGGAGATCTAGGAGGAGTTGGGGAATTGATGAATGAAATAAAAATAAATGACATGAAATACTCAAAGAATTAATAAAATATTACATTAAGAATACCTAGATCCCTCTCAGGTCATAGGTCTGAGGTTAGACAAGTCATTGGTTGGCTACTTCCACAAGTTCTAACATGTAATTTCCCCAGTGCATCTTGAAAGGAGGAGAGGTGGTGATTCACTGATTTTGTGGCTAGTTTGATGTCCCAGTACTACCACTGAGAATTTAACCCGGTTACAGAAGATGGCTGGCTCAGGCCTCATAACCTACACTAGTTGGAGTTTGTGCTATTGTCAACCTCATAGGTTCCAGGAAATTTTCATTGCATCATGTTTCCATAGAACCTCAAATCATCACCAACTTCAATCTTCTGCCCTAGCATCCTCTCCTTTTGTCCTTCCAACTCCAACCACAGCTAAACATTAGGCATAGGTTGGGGAACTCTGCTAAAGTCTGGGAGAGTAGACTGTAGAACCAGTGGGTTCAGGGACACCAGGAGAAGACAGCCCACAGAATCAAATAAGCAGGGCTCAGTGACTCACATAGACGGAAGCAGCAACCACAGATACTATGTAGGTCTGTTCTAGGCCCTCTGTATAATGCTGTGGTTATTTAACTTGGAATGTTTCTGGGATGCCTAAGATTGATAGTAGGGTTGGCTCTTTTACTTTTTACCTGCTTGGGACCATTTCCTCCTACTTTACCTCTTCCAGCTTTGATATGAAAGTATATGCTTAGTCTCATTGTATCTTGATATGCCATGTTTGGCTGATAATAGCTGGAGGCTTGAACTTTTCTGAAGGGAATAGAGGGTCAGTAGATCTGAGGGACAAGGGAGATGTGGAGGATTTGGTATGTTGGAGAGAAAGGAAGCTGTGATTAGGGTGCATTATTTGAAAGAAGAAGATAGATAGATAGATAGATAGATAGATAGATAGATAGATAGATAGATCATGCCAAAATCAAAGGAAAAGGAGAAACAAAGAGATGAAAACACAGTGAAAATGAAGGATGATACCAAATCAGCAATCTTACATTGGAGGGACTCTAGGTAGCTAGAAAAAAAGAAACAAAATAGAAAATCGATAAGATATTGAAAGCATATTGAACATGAGCAAACTAAAATAAGAAAAAAATAAGGAAAGAAGTGGAAAAAATCACCTGTGAACCAAGATCAACAAAACTGGAAAATGTTAGTTAAATTTACAAAGAAAAATGAAATATTCAAATTATAAAAATCAAAATTCAAAATAGCATTATAACTGGTATTAATGAGATAAAATATTGCAATAGACTTTCTATAAGCAATTCTATTCAATCAAACTGAATTACCTTTACTACAATTAAATTTGTTTTGAAAATAAAATAAACATCGTTAGATTTTAAACAGAAAGTTTTGACATAATAATAACAGAGATTGAACTGGTCATTTAAAACATCATATTAATCCTTTGAAAGGCTAGGATAATATAGTTTTAAAATCGTCTCTTTTTGTTAATTGATGTAAATGACATTTAAATTCTTTGAATCAATTTACAGGAAGAAGAATTTAATTCATACTATGAATCAAGTTTTAGTCTTATATAATAAAAGACTATAGACTTATAAAATATATCATTAATATTTGTATAAAAATACTAAAATTAAAAAGAACAAAATAGTAAAATAATTACCTACTACATTATAGTATGTAATACAGACATGATTAAATATCATAAAATAAGTCACTTTGCGTAAAAGATACAAAATGAAGAGGAAGAGCCTAACATCAGATCTCAATTTTCATGAAAATATTTAATTAAAAGATACTTTTTCAATATAACAAATGACATTTCTATGGTCCATACAATGGCATATCATCAAGTTAGTCCTTTAAACACATTAATGACTAAAGTGAGAGTAAAGCTGCAAGTAAATAAATAGATCTTAAATAAAATATTCACTTATTGACATACTGCTTAGAAAAAAAAAAAAAAACAGAAAGAAGTCATTGTATCTACTCCTGTGTGAAAAGACTGGATATTTTGCTTTGAAAAACAATGCAACGTCTTATCAGACATTGAATCTGTCAATGATAAATTACGACCTTCTATGGCTTTAGAATATAGAGCTACTATTAATGATTTATTCCTTTATGGCATTTTGTTTTGACTACAGGACCAAATTCTAAATTAAGGGCAAAGGCATAAATAGATGATTTTTACCATATGCTTTGCATTTGTCCTTATTCAGATGATAACTGAAGATTCAAGATCGTGTTCATATTATTAAATTTCCATATAAATTTTAATGATGATAAGTATCTACCTTTGAAAATGTAGTGAAATGCCCTCATTATTTTTATTAAAATAATTAAAATTAAAATTAATGTTTTATATAGACTTATTTTAGTGGTATAAATGAGGATGTACTGACATACTGTTATAAATGCAACATGACCATTTGTGGTAGTACATGTTTCTAGATATGCAGAAGATACAATGAGAGGATAATACAGATTTTGAGACCAGCCAGGTCTACAAACGTCTAAGTTCATTGCTCTGAACTTTTTTTTTTCAGTTCTCTTCTAACCAGTTACAGTCCAAAACACCTTCTACAAGAAACCAACGATGGACACACTGGGATAACAGTAGATTTCCACTCTCATGATTGCCCTTTATTCTTGTCTTTCCATAATTACTCATAGTCCTGTAGCATCTTGCCTATAAGAATTGTTTCTCCCATCCTACAGCCACTCACCAGGGAATCTACATTTTAGTGCAGACTTTAGTTATCCTAGCTCTTTCCTATGGTTCCTCTCAATGCTCCCCCTAGCCAATCTTCTTTATTCCTTTGGGTCCCATCATCCACAGAAGCACTCTCTATCAGAGACTCCATTGACCACCACACATGACCCAAATACAGACTGGGCAACAGTAACCAAAAATGGAACCCAACAAAGACAAGGCTAAATATCAAAACAAGAAACACCTGGCACATCATAACTCCAAATGTCTAGATCACAGAACAAAGACAACCATTAACAAGACACTATTCCTCATCTAGAAGCCAGTGATCTATTGCAATAGGCCCTGGGAAATGCATTACTGGTGAAGCACAGGAGAGCGACTTCAAAGTAGTAAGTATGAATACGATCAAGGTCCTTAAAGAGAATATGAATACTTTAATAAAGACCATGAACATTTGAACCATGAGTTTAAATGAATAATAAAACATATTAAGATATAATGATAGAAATATAATCACTAATGAAAACTAAAACTGAAATAGAACTAGAAGTCAAAACATAGAAGGTTAAACAAAAACTTCAGATATAAACCTCATCAACAGATTAAAAAACAGAGAAGAGAGAATTTCAGATTTGAAAGACAAGGTGGAAGAAATAGATAGCATAGTCAAAGAAATCTTTAAATCTAAAAATAATCCAGGCACAGAATTTCAGGAAACCTAAGACACTAGGAAAAGACTAAAACTATGAATAATTGGAATAGGGTATGAAAAATAAAAAGTCACATAAATTATTTTTTAATAAAATCATAGATGAAAATTTCAATATAAAAAGGTAATGCTTTCAAGGTACAAGAAACATACAGAGTTTATATAGCAGATGGTACCAAAAAAGAAAATCATACAACACATAATAATTAAAATATTAAATGTATAAAACAAAGAAAGAATACTAAAGGTTGAAAGGCAAATATGGCAAGTCATATTAAAAGGCAAACCCATTACAATAACATCTTACTTGTCAGTGGAGATTCAGAAATCTAAAAGGACATGGATAAGCATTCCAAAAGCTATAGTTGATCAAAGATGCCACACTTCAATTTTTAAATTTTTTCTTAAATATTTTTATATTTACATTTCAAATGTTATCCCTTTCCTCCCCTCTCCCATACCCCCTTCCCCTGTCTCTATAAGGATGCTCCCACTCTCACCCACCCCATCCCCATCTCAATGCCCTGGCATTCCCCTATATTGGGGAAATAAATGTTCACAGGACCAATGCCATTCTCTGCTACATATGTGATGCTACATTTCTGTTCCCACTTAAATTATTTATCATAATAGAGAAAGTAAAAAAATTCCATAATAAAACCAAATTTAAGCAATTTCTACTTACTAATCAGGTCTTCAGAAGGCACCAGAAGGAAATTTTAAAATAGAGGAGATTAACTACAATCAAGAAGACACGAGGAATAAATGATCCTAGAACATTAATTCAAGGAAAGGGGAAATTCAGACCATAATAACACAATAATAATAATCAATAGACACTGCTTATTGGTAGGCTTAATATTAATGGTCTTAATTCTACAACAACATGGCATAAACTAACATACTTGATTAGATAACAGGATCTATCTTTCTGCCATATCAAAGAAACACACCTCATCTTCAAGTATAGATTTTGCCCCAGGTAAAAAGATAGAAAAAAATCTTCCAAGCAAATGGATCCAAGAAGCAAGCAGATATAGTTTTTTCAATACCACAAAAATTAGACATCAACCCACAACATTTCAGAAGAAATAAAGGTATCACCTACACACAAAAGTAAAAATCTACCAAGCTGATATGGTGATTTTAAACAGCCATGTACAAACCACAAAAATATCTGGGTACTTAAGACAAACAATAGTACAGCTAAAATCACATATTAACATCATGTAATGATAGCAACTTCAATTTTCCACTCATCAAACAATACTTCACCCATCCAGACAACACTTGGAAAAATTCTGGAGACAATTAATGCTATAAATCAAATGGACCTAGAAAACATCTCCAGTATATTTCATTTAAAAACCAAATAATATACTTCCTTCTGAGAAGCTCATGGAACTTACTCCAAAATTGACAGCATACTCATACACAAAGCAACTCTCACCATATATAAGAGAATTGAAACAGCATATGATGTATGATCAACATGGATTAATGTTGGATAATACAACAGAAAAAATGGGAAGTATATAAAATGTGGCAGCTGAACAACTCACTATTGAATGAAAAAGGGATCAAGATGGAAGCCAAAAAAGAAAAGTAATATAAGTGTATTTCAACTGAAATGTTCAAAATTTGAAAAGGGAAAACCATAGTTTCAGATTATATAAAATAAAATCACTATATTCTGTCAAACTATCCAATTAATCATATCCCAAGTTTACTGTTATCACAATTTAAGAGTGCAATGTTCCTGTTATCTCTAGAAGATAGTGTGGTAAACTCTGGTACTTCCTGACTTTTGGATCTTACAATATTTCTTCTCATTTTTTTCCCATAATTGTCCTTGATCCTTGGGGATTGGGAGAAAAGTGCTGATGTTTGTTTTGTGGTATGGTCCTCTAATAACAATCTCTTCCCTTTGAGAAGCATTCAATGTAGGCATTTGCCACCATCCATCCACTGCAGAAAAAAATACTTCAATGATGGCATCTGAAAAGTATACCTTATATAGAGATCACATTTAAAGAGAAATTTGACATAAACCAGTCATATGGGGGTATTCCAGTTTTATTCAGTATCTGCAGAATCCTCACATGAATAGTTCTTCAAAGTACATGTAAATTTTACCTTGTTTGGATATAAAGTATGTTCAGTATCAATTCAGTCTCTAAAACACAGTCATGCCTGAAGTTTTTGTTACTGGAATTTCTGGGTCAATAAACTCTGTTATTTTTCATTTGACTTGTCTCCATTTATTTTCTTTTCTTTTCTTTTCTTTTTTATTAACTTGAGTATTTCTTATTGACATTTCGAGTGTTATTCCCTTTCCCTGTTTCGGGCAACACATCCCCCTAATCCCCCCTTCCTCTTCTTTATGGGTGTTCCCCTCCCGATCCTTCCCCCATTGCCGCCCTCCCCCCAACAGTCTAGTTCACTGGGGGTTCACTCTTAGCAGGACCCAGGGCTTCCCCTTCCCCTGGTGATCTTACTAGAATATGCATTGCTACCTATGAGGTCAGAGTCCAGGGTCAGTCCATGTATAGTCTTTAGGTAGTGGCTTAGTCCCTGGAAGCTCTGGTTGGTTGACATTGCTGTTCATAAGGGGTCTCGAGCTCCTTCAAGCTCTTCCAGTTCTTTCTCTGATTCCTTCAACGGGGGTCCTATTCTCAGTTCAGTGGTTTGCTGCTGGCATTCGCCTCTGTATTTGCTGTATTCTGGCTGTGTCTCTCAGGAGAGATCTACATCCAGCTCCTGTTGGCCTGTACTTCTTTGCTTCATCCATTTTGTCTAATTGGATGGCTGTATATGTATGGGCCACATGTGGGGCAGGCTCTGAATGGGTGTTCCTTCTGTGTCTGTTTTAATCTTTGCCGCTCTATTCCCTGCCAAGGGTATTCTTGTTCCCCTTTTAAAGAAGGAGTGAAGCATTCACATTTTGATCATCCGTCTTGAGTTTCATTTGTTCTAGGCATCTAGGGTAATTCAAGCATTTGGGCTAATAATCACTTTCAAATGCATGTGTTATTGTGAACACTGCTTCCTAGAAAAAGAAAGTTAAGTCTTACCTCCAATAAATATTAAACCTATTCTAAACATGTACATGGAAGAAAGATTCAAGGAAAGTGGTCTAATTACAATATAACATTGGGTTAAGTACCTTCTAAACAAGTAAACTAAGTCTGGTGTATAATCTAGAAAGAGAAATCATGGTTCAGTGAAAGAATTGGACAGTCTTCACTCACTCCCTGTGTTTTCAGTTATAATAGCACTAATGAATGACTTTTTTAGAGTCTCAATCAAACAATGATAATAGGAATAGTTTTAACATTTTTATTTCTACCAATGCATATTTCCAAATCTGCATTTTAGTGCTTTTTTTTAAGCATGATCATGTTATGTCACATAAGTTAACTTTGAACTTGTGTTTATGCTATATGGACATACCAATTGCTGAAAACTATAGTGAGCACTGCTGCTTCAACACAACTAACTATATAGCATTTCATCCAAAGGTGGACTACAAAACCTTCTGCCTGCCTGTAATATGTTCTGTGATATCATTTATATCATAAAATATACTTTCATGCAACTATGTTAACTTGCCTTAAGTGCCATTGAGGCAATGGTCTCATTGATTTTTATACCCTGATAGATGTGGATAAAGAATCAAAATTCACTAACTTATTACTTATAGAAAAAAATAAATTGTACATAAAACATTAAGAATTTGATCCTATAATTCAATGAAAATCTGGTTAAATATCAACTTGCCTTTACTCACTAGACTTGACATTTAATTGTCCACATTGGATGAAAAAGATAATGATTTTTTTTTTCTTTTTTTCGGAGCTGAGGACCGAACCCAGGGCCTTGCGCTTGCTAGGCAAGCGCTCTACCACTGAGCTAAATCCCCAACCCCAAGATAATGATTTTTAAATCTATCATTTATTACCATAAACCTTAATATGCAGCATTTATTTAAAAATGTAGATTTTGGTGATGAAATTATTTTCCATCGGTTTTGGCTATCTGATTAAGAAAATCAAAATTCTAAAAGGGGTCTTTGACCTATGCCTATTTATTTGAAATGATTTGATACACAAGGAAGCTAATGAGGCATAAGAATTTTTTTCTCATGTCTATGGCTACTGAGATTGTTCAGCTGGCAAAGGTGCTTCTTTCATGCCGATGAAATCCGGAATGTTGAGAAAAACAATGGTTTATGCAAGTTGTTCTCTTACCTCCACACACATGAACCATGGGACATGTGAGCCTGTCAACACATATCCACACAAATTTATGATTATTTTATCATTAGTTATGTTACTATTGTTATTATTTTTTATTATTATTAAATTTAGAAAATTATTAAGCATGATAAAATGACTTTGACTATGATATTGCTGTTCTTGCTTGCAGTTTATTAACAAGGATTAATTTTAGGGCATTTTAGTAGTATTTTGTTCCTAGAATATTGAGTGTACCAACATCTTTCTGCCAGACATATTAGATAAAAGTTAAGAATTTAATGACATAGTAAATTGTACAGTTACTCATTTTATGATTAACAATAAACTCTCATTGTGAGAATTGCTAACCATTTCCCTGGTATCAATTTGAAACAAAAAAAGTGTTATAGATATATGTATAGTGTTGTTCCTGTGAAAGAGAAAGCTGTATTTACCCTTGCTAGTTTGAGATATTGTTCAAATTAAATAATATTTTAAATTAATCCATCAAAATGAGAGAATAAAATTTATTTTTATATACACAGTAAAAATATCCATGGCATTTGCTGATTGGTAAATATGTCTGAGAAAAGAAAAAAACATTCTGTTTTCCCAGATAGAGACATGAAATCTTCATTTATTATTTCAGAATAAATATTTAATTCTTAATAACATGAATCCCTACTTGCCATGTACTTTCTGTGTTTAAAATAAAGCTTGTCTCTCTATAAATATAGAGAATGCCAAATGTTCATTAACATTAACTTTTAGTTTCATATTCATAGCAATATTTACTATACCATACACTGAGGTTTCAAAAATGGTTTCTGAACATAGTCAAAATATTCATACATATTTTTCCTATATTGTATCTTTTTCATGTTAAGAAAATGCTATACATTTGTTGTTAGAAGTGGAATTATGGTTTTGTGTCCCTCTTCTTTTGGTTTCGTTGCAAGAAGATTATTTTCTTACTTTTTCTAGGATATAGTTTCTCTTCTTTTGGTGAAGTTTTCCAACTATTATCCTATGTAAGGATGGATTTGTAGAAATATATTGTGTAAATTTGCTTTAACATTGAATATCTTGGGTTCTCCATCCATGTAGGAAATAAGAATCACTATTCCTTAATATCTCTTACTATCAATGGACTCAGTTCCCCAATAAAAAGACATAGACTAACATTCTGGATATGTAAAGAGGACCCAACATATTGCTGCATACAGGAAACATACCTCAGTGACAAAGACAGACACTACCTCAGAGTAAAAGGTTGGAAAATAATTTTGCAAGCAAATGGTCTGAAGAAAAATAGAGTAGCCATTCTAATATCGAATAAAATTGACTTTCAACGAAAAGTTATCAAAAAAGATAAGGAAGGACACATGATATTCATTAAAGAAAAAATCCACCAAGATGAACTCTCAATGCTTAATATCTATGCTCCATATGCAAGGGCAAAAAATTCATAAAAGCAACCTTACTAAAGTTCAAAGTGCATATTGCGCTTCACAAAATAATAGTAGGAAATTTCAATACCCCATTCTCATCAACGGACAGATCATGGAAACAGAAACTAAACAGAGACATAGTGAAACTAACAGAAGTTGTGAACCACGTGGATTTAACAGATATTTATAGAACATTTCATCCTAAAATCAAAAAAATATACCTCCTTGTCTGCATGATGTGGTTCCTTCTTCAAAACTGACCGTATAATCGGTCACAAAAACAGGCCTCAACAGGTACAAGAAGATAGAAATAATCCCATACATCCTATCAGATCACCAAGGACTAAGGCTGTTCTTCAATAACAACAATAACGACAGAAAGCCCACATACACATGGAAGTTGAACATCACTCTACTCAATGATAACATTGTCAAGGAAGAAATAAAGAAATTAAAGACTTCTTAGAATTTACTGAAAATGAAGGCAGAACATACCCAAACTCATGGGATACAATGAAGGCAGTGCTAAGAGGAAAACTCATAGTTCTGAGTGCCTCCAAAAGAAACTGGCGAAAGCATATATTAGCATCTTGACAGCACACCTAAAAGCTCTAGAACAAAATGAAACAAATACACTGAAGAGGAGTAGAAGGCAGGAAATAATCAAACTCAGAGCTGAAATCAACCAAGTAGAAGAAAAGAGAACTATACAAAGATTCAACAAAAGCAGCAGCTGGTTCTTTGAGAAAATTAAGACGATAGATAAACACTTAGTCAGACGAACCAGAGGACACAAAAAGTGTGCCCAAATTGACAAAATCAGAAATGAAAAGGGAAACTTAACAATAGATTGAGGAAATTCAAAAAATAATCAGATGCTATTATAAAAGCCTATAGTCAACAAAACTGGAAAATAATTGATAAAATGGACAATTACCTAGACAGACATCAGGCAGGATCAGATAACCATCTAATCAGTTACATAAGTACTAAAGAAAGAGAAGAAGGTATTAAAATTCTCCCAATCAAAAAAAGCATAGGACCAGAAGGGTTTAGTGCAGAATTCTATCATATCGTCATAGAAGAATTCATATCAATACTGTCCAAACTATTCCACAAAATAGAACCAGAAGGAGCACTACCCAATTCCATCTATGAAGCCACAATTACGGTTATGCATAAACAACACAAAGACCTAACAAAGAAAGAGAACTTTAGGCCAATTTTGCTTATGAATATCAACAAAAAAATACTCAATAAAATTCCTGCAAACCAAATCCAAGAACACATCAAAATGATTATCCATCATTATCAAGTAGTCTACATTCTAGGGATGCAGGACTGGTTCAATATCTGGAAATCCATCAATGTAATCCACTATATAAACAGACTCATAGAAAAAAGACCACAAGATGATTTCATTAGATGTGGAGAAAGCATTTGGCAAAATTAACACCACTTCATGATAAAAGTCTTGGAAATATCAGGAATTCAAGGCCTATACCTAAACATGGTAAAAGCAATATACAGCAAACCAGTAGGCAACATCAAACTAAATGGAGAGAAACTTGAAGTAATACCACTAAAATCAAGGACTAGACAAGGCTGGTCACTCTATCCCTACTTGTTCAATTTCCTACTCAAAGTCCTTGCCAGAACAATCAGACAACAAAATGAAATCAAAGGGATACAAATTGGAAAGGAAGAAGGCAAAATATCACCATTTGCAGATGATGTGATAGTATACTTAAGTAACCCCAAAAGTTCCACCAGAGAACTACTAAGCCTGATAAACAACTTCAGCAAAGTGGCTGGTTATAAAATTAACTCAAACAAATCAATAGCCTTCCTTTACTCAAATGATAAATAGGCTGAGAAAGAAATTAGGGAAATGACACCCTTCACAGTAGTCACAAATAACATATAATTCCTAGGTGTGAATCTAACCAAGCAAGTGAAAGATCTTTCTGACAAGAACTTCAAGTCTCTGCAGAAAGAAATTGAACAACATCTCAGAAGATGGGAAGACATTCCTTGTTCATGGATTGGCAAGATTAATAAAGTAAAAATGTCCACTTTGCCAAAAGCAATCTACAGATTGAATGAAATCCCCATCAAAATTCCAATCCAATTATTCATAGACTTAGAAAGAGCAATTTGCAAATTCATTTGGAAAAACAAAAAACAAAACAAAAGAAAACAAAAACAGGATAGTGAAAACTATCCACAATCATAAAAGAACTTCTGGAGGAAAAACCATCCCTGACCTCAAGTAGTATTACAGATCAATAGTGATAAAAAAAAAAAACTGTATGGTATTGCTACAGAAACAGAGGTAATTCAATAGAAGAGAATTGAAGACCCAGAAATGAACCCATATACCTATGGTCACTTGATGTTTGACAAAGTAGCTAAAACCATCCAGTGGAAAAAAACACAGCACTTTCAACAAATGGTGCTAGTTCAACTGGAGGTCAGCCTGTAGAACAATGCAAATGGATACATTCTTATAGCCCTGTACAAAGGTTAAGCACAAGTGGATTAAAGATCTCCACATCAAACACTCAAACTAATAGAAGAAAATGTGGGGAAGAATATCAATCACATAAAAAACAAAACAAAACAAAAAAACAGAAAATTTACTGAACAAAAAATAAAACACCAACGATTTATGCTTTAAGATCCAGAATTGACAAATGGGACCTCATAAAACTGCAAAGGACACTGTTATTAGGACAAAATGACAACCAACAAATGGGGTAAAGATCTTTATCAATTCTACATCCAATAGAGGGCTAATTTCCAAAATATACAGAGCAAAGCAAAGAATTCTCAACTAAGGAATGTTGAATGGCTGAGAAGCACCTAAGGAAATGTTTAACAACCTTACTCATCAGGGAAATGCAAAACAAAAAACACTGAGATTCCACCTCTCACCAGTCAGAATGGCTAATATCAAAACTCAGCTGACAATAGATGCTGGAGAGGATGTGGAGAAAGAGGAACACTCCTCCATTGTTGATGGGATTGCAAACTGGTAAAACCATTCTGGAAATCAGTCTAGAATTTTCCTCAGAAAATTGGAAATTGCACTACCTGAGGACCCAGCTATACCTCTCTTGGGCATATACCCAAAAGATGTCCCAACATATAACAAAAACACATGCTCTACTATGTACATAGCAGCCTTATTTACAATAGCCAGAAGTTGCTAAGAACCCAGATGCTCTTCAACAGAGGAATGGATACAGAAAATGTGGTCCATCTACACAATGGAATACTACTCAGATATCAAAAACAATTACTTCATGAAATTCATAGGCAAATGGATGGTACTAGAAAATATCACCCTTAGTGAAGTAACCCAATCACAAAAATCACATATGATATGTACTCACTGATAAGTGCATATTAGACCAAAAGCTTGATTTACCCAAGATAGAAACCATAGACCACAAGAAGCTTGAGAAGAAGGATGACTTAAATGTGGATGCTTCAGTCCTTCATAAAAGGGGGAACAAAATATTCATAGGAGGGGATGTGGAGACAAAGTTTGAGGCAGAGACTGAAGGAATGGCCATTCAGAGCCTGCCTGACCTGGATATACAGGATATATATATATATATATATATATATATATATATATATATATATATATATATATCTCAAAACCAGATAATATCAATGAAGAAAAAAGTACATGATGACAGGAGCCCGATGTTGCTGTCTCTTGAAAGACTCAGCATGAGCATGGCAAATACAGAGGTGAATGCTAGCAGCAAACCACTGATCTGAGAATAGGACCCCAGTTGGAGGAATCAGAGAATGGATTGAAGGAGATGAAGGGGCTTGCAATCCCATAAGAACAACAATACCAAACAATCAGAGCTCCCAGGTACTAACCCACTACCCAAAGAATATACATGGCCAGAATAATGGCTCTAGCTGTATACGTGGCAGAGGATGACCTTGATTTCCACCAATGGGAGGAGAAGCCCTTCCTTCTGCCAAGGCTAGACCCCTCAGTGCAGGAGAATATCAGGTGATTGGAGATGGGAATGGGGGAGGTTCAGGATGGAGAGCACCCTTATAGAAGAAGGGGAGGAGGATGGGTTAGGGGGCTTATGGCTGTGAAACCAGGAAAGGAGAAACATTTGAAATGCAAATAAAAATATCCAATAATAAAAGAAAATGCTGAATTTTTAATGCATAATACACAGATGTTTCCAGCATAGGATGTCCAGACTTACTCTTTTGATGGTTACCTTGAAATTGTAATAAAATAAGTAATTTGTCCATAATTACCATATTGTACAGAACTCAAAATGTGAAATCTCAGAAATATGGCTCCATAAAGGTGAAATGAACAATGAAAGCACAAATTGATATACCAAAACAGTTAAGGAATGTCTGTCAAAGATCACTACTGAAGATAAACGGCTACAGCAAATTAACATATGCTGAGAGAAGGAGATTTAGGCTTTTCCAGGTATGAGTTACCAATTTGATTATTAAATACCAAGTGGTCAGTTCTAAGAACCAATACCCACATATATACAAAACTAAACATAATCATTATAACATTTAGAATATATACATATTATGATAATAGAAAGATAATAATGATTATTGAAAAAAAGAAAGCATGGATTTAAAAGGTATTGGAGAAATGTAAAAGGAGTTGAAGGGAAGGAGTACTGTAACTATATTTTAACTAAATAAAAGATGCTCCAACATACAACAAAGACACATACCCACTATGTTCATAGCAGCCTTATTTGTATAGCCAGAAGCTGGAAAGAACCCAGATGTCTTCAACAGAGAATGGATACAGAAAATGTGGTACATCTACACAATGGAATATTACTCAGCTATCCAAAAACAACGACTTAATAAATTGTAAAAATGGATTTAACTGGAAAATATCATCCTGAGTGAGCTAACCCAATCTGAAAACACACATGGTATGTACTCATTGATAAGTGGTTATTAGCCCAAAATGCTTGAATTACCTAGATGCCTAGAACAAATGAAACTCAAGACGGATGATCAAATGAATGCTTCACTCCTTCTTTAAAAGGGATCAGAATACCCATAGGAGGGGATAGGGAGGTAAGGTTTATGACAGAGGCAGAAGGAACACCCATTCAGAGCCTGCCCCACATGTGACCCATACATATATAGCCACCAAACTAGATAAGATGGATGAAGCAAAGAAGTGCAGGCCGACAGGAACCAGATGTAGATCTCTCCTGAGCGACACAGCCAGAATACAGCAAATACATAGGCGAATGCCAGCAGCAAACCACTGAACTGAGAACGGGACCCCTATTGAAGAAATCAGAGAAAGGACTGAAAGAGCTTGAAGGGGCCTGAGACCATATGTACAACAATGCTAAGCAACCAGAGCTTCCAGGGACTAAGCCACTACCTAAAGACTATACATGGACTGACCCTGGGCTCCAACCTCATAGGTAGCAATGAATAGCCTAGTAAGAGCACCAGTGGAAGGGGAAGCCCTTGGTCCTGCCAAGGCTGGACCCCCCAGTGAATTTCTGATTCTTGAGGGGAGGGCAGAATGTTGGAGATGGAGGGAACACCCAGCTGAAGGGAGCGGGAGGTTAGGGGATGTTGCCTGAACAGGGAAAGGCAATACCAATTGAAATGTAAATAAGAAATACCCAATTTAATAAAGATGGGGAAAAGAGAAGTACTTTAAAATTTAAGGTATAAGTCAAAATCAGAAATTTCATGGGATTGGGGATTTAGCTCAGCGGTAGAGCGCTTGCATAGCCAGCGCAAGGCCCTGGGTTCGGTACCAAGCACCGAAAAAAAGAAAAAAAAAAGAAAAAAAAAGAAATTTCATATTGCCAAATGAAATTTATGATAAAAATTAGAGGATTGAATGAAGTTATATAAATTTTTGTCCTACCTCCGATGATATGCTGGTATATCCTAAAAATGTAACTGACTTTCTAATTATTTTTATTTAAAAACCCTACCATGCAAATTATCCTTATGAAAATTTTCATAGTTGTAATAGATATGTATTACATATTTTTACATAGTGTATCATATATATATATATATATATATATATAGTCCATAGAAGAAAAATAGTAAATAAGACAGTAAGTTACAGTGACATGGATATATTTTATCATGAATATATTTTATCATATCATAAAGCAACAAAAATAAAACATCATTAGGGCTAAAATAAAAAAATGAAAAAAGAACAATATTCTTAAACACATTTTCTACTTTTTAACATAAATATGGTATTAAAGCATTTGAAAATAAAATAAAAATGATGGGTTTATAGAATATGAGAGAATATCAATTAAAAAGCTATATTTAAGATACTGTTCATGTGATTGGAGGTAACTCCTTTGATTTAGGCATAAGGTGTAAAATACCTAACCACCCACTGGAAGGAAATATTTTGCTAGCTTTATTGCTATCATAAAGAACACTTAAAATATTTTAAGTCTTAATGTCTTGTTTTAAACCTTTGCTGTCCTTAATTAAATTTATAATGATAAGGATTCACAATTTATTGTAGCAGAAAAATTTACTTTTATGCCTGAATGATCCATCCTAATAAATATGCAAAATAGAACAACAAATTTGCTGTATTCTTCATTTTGTCTACCTTCATTACTCATGTTTGTTTGTATGTTGGGCACTCAGTATTAACTTAGAATGCATCCTGTTCCTTATAGCATATAAGGACACCTGCATTTGAAAGTAGAACATGTATGCTCTTATTATGAGGCTATGCCACTGCAAGGCTTTGTTGTTAGCTTTCTTTAGTGACATATATTTATTCTATGTAGGAATGCATTTTATAACGTTATTCTCATTCCACCATATAATGTGCATTTTGAGATTCACCCTTAGCGTGTTTCTTTTTAACCTCACACCACTGATATTTTATGTAAGTTTGGACCTGTTTTCATATTATACATTAATAGACATATATAAGCTATATTGTGACTATAAAATGTAGGAGCCATAAATAAAAGAAAAATCATATTTTCTTTCTGATCCTGAGCATTTTCTTGATATGATCCCCAACAGCATTCATTTTCTTGCAAGGAGATTAATTTCATTCTTTATTATGACTAAAACACCATCATATATATATGATTATATATATACATATATATACACTATTGTGAATAACAGTACAGCAGACATAGATATGCTTATGTTTAAACAAACATCTTTATCAAGATTACTGATGATACGGTTGAAACAAAGAAACAAGATATGGATGAACACAGAGTAAAATAAAATAATTTTGATACATGTTTATTTCTTTTTTAAATTAGAAAATATGAAGTATCCTTTTATACTATTTATAATTAGATATTTAAAGTTCTATACTTACAAAATGAGTGCTTAATATGTGAGACTATGTAGTAAGCACTGTATGAATTTTACCCACTTTAATTCTCAGAAGAATGCTATAACTCCTTATCACAGTTAAAGTGAATAGTATGAGAACATAATTTTGTTTATGAAAGATAATCCTCTTGAAAGTCAGACCAAAGTTATTTTAGACTAGCTAAAGACCAAACCACTCAATTATATATTTCCTAAATTTATAGCCTGGGGAAAGCCTTGGTCTGTGAAAATTAAACATGTCTCTCTCTGTTTCACTAAACTGTAAAATCTGATGGCAAAATGTCAAATTAAGCTGAATATATTTCTGTTGTTACCATAAATGGTGGTCATAATATGCACAAAACTGAAAAGAAATGTTAAGACCAATGGTTGACAGATATTCGTTTCTTTAAGCAAATATTTTCAAAGTTAAAGTTTTTCACAGATTGCTACCAATTTTATGTAGTAACTATTCATAAGCATAACAGTGTTTGGGGATTATATATATACAAATAGCTCTTTTAAAAAATTCAGCATAGCAATAAATATAGATAAGCAAGTATATGCATAGTAGAATATATAGTAGTTGGTGTATGCTCAAAGGAGTCTTGTAGCTAGGTCATATGGGACATCTAGGTTTTTATTTTTTTAATTTTGAACATATACACTGACTACACTGACTTCCATAGTAACTGCCCCAATTTTCACCTGCAAATCGGTATGCGTGTTCTATTTTACAAGTACAAAAGTTTTTTTTGTTGTTGTTGTTATTTGTTTTGTTCTGACCTTAGTGATACTGAAATGTTAGCTTGTATTCCCCGATGGGTAAGAATACAAAATATATTTTACAAGCATTTTATGTTTTTGAAATCTATTTAACTCCATGCCTACTTGTTAATTGAGTTGTATGTTTGCTTGAATAGTGTTCAGTTTTTTGCATATTTTGCATATTCTAAATATGAACCTTTTACCATATATGTAATGTAAAGGTTTTTATTTTATTATCCAGTAGACTTCCCCTTCACTCAAGTGATGGTACACTTTTTTTTTAACAGATGATTTCTGTTTCAGGGAGTCTCAGTGTTCATTTTTTGCTCAATTTTCATGAATTACCTGCCTACTAATCAGAAAGTTTTTTTTTTACTAGACCCATAAGGTAAATGATAGTCCCTACATTTTTCTATAATGAATTCTTGGTATCAGGTCCTTGATTCATTTGGAGTAATTTCATGTGCAGAGAGAAATAAGGTTAATCTTTCTTCTACATGTAGTCATCCAGTTGTCCAGTTGTCCAGCACTAATAACTGAAGTTTTTTTCTCTTCAATGTCTATTTTTGCCCATTTGCTGAAAATCAGGTAGCTGTAGAGTCATGAGCTTATATCTGCACCTTCAATTCTATTTTAATTTGTGATGTTTCTATCTCTGTGATTATAAGGAAAACATACTATTAATATTCTATTAAATGAACTCATAGTTAAACCATCCCCTAATCACTTATCTTTAGACCTGTATGTAGGGCTTCTCTCAATTCTTCTCAGAGGACTTCTATTTGTAGTAAATGGTGATTAATATAGATACTTATAAATGGTTAACATGCAGAGGATTTGAGACTATGTAGTGCTCAGTTCTAAATGGACCATCTATATTACACCCACTCCTGCCAAGACTAAGGGATCATGATGGATGAAGAGGTGGAAACATTGTAAGAACTTGTGTTAGTAAACTTCAGTGAAGCAGTATGATCCGGACATGATAAGGCCACTGAAACATGAAGTATCCACTTCTGCGATGGTTTGCATATGACTTACAAAGTGTCAAGTAGACCAAATCCTAGTATGGACTAGGTAGTGCAATATAAATTATCTCCATTAATAAACGAACTACTGGACATTGATGACAACTAAGAATTGAAAAGGAAGTTTTCTTCAGGAGTACTGCCCCTGAGAAACTGGCACTCTGAGAGCTACTCATTGATTATTCAAACTATGAATTTTGAAATAAAAATTCAAAGTATATACAGTTTGAAATATATATGCATATATATGTGTATCTGGAGTATACATATGGATCTATATATGTGTATATGGAGTAAAATCAAATGAAAAGATGAAAAGATTCCTTTATATCCACTACTTCAACAACTGCCCTCAGTAGGAATGATAACTGGTAATAAATGGAATTGATCAAAATCCAAAATATTCAAAGTCTTTTTAGTCAGAATATTCATCCTACAGAATCTTTTTGGGAACTATAATGTACAATGTTAAATAATCTCAATGACAAAAGTAACACACTGTTGTTTCAACATTGTTGCTACAGGATATTTCCTTCATTCCAATATCTATAATTCTAAATCAACCTCTTGCTTTAGACTATGGCTGATTTTCCAAAGTTCCAAAGCATATGAAACATGGACCATTCTGAATGGACTCAAAATCTCATCATTTTAGTTTCTGGTTAAAGCACTATAAACATTATTTTTCTCTGCTATTATTCTAAACCAATTTCTCTCTAGTGCTATTGAGGCAATTAGTGCCCATCTTCTTTCAATGATAGTTATAGTGTAGATCTCATTGAGATTCTGTTTCAAAGCTACATTGAATACAAACCTTTGTTTAGTGTCTTCATTTAAAACGAATGCTTGTGCTACTAAAATTATTCATTTTACCATTGTTCTTCCTGTATTATCATATAAATGAAAGGGGTTGTAAATTAGCAATAGGAACCTAATTTGAGGATGATCATTCAGAATGCATCTTACATCTATAAAATGGCTATGTTACAAGGTTTTTTTTTTTGATAGTTTTTGTTGTTATGATTTCCTATTGAAACAAAGTAGTAGTCTAAAAAGGACAGTTTTATCCTAGGTTATTCTACTAGGACAGTGTTAGACATGAAGCTCTTTCTCATTCTCATGTATACTTTGTCTAAATGAAAGTATGTCAATTAAAATAAAAAGTGGCTTAGATATTTCAAGTTAGAATCCTAAAATAAAGTGGGTTTTGTAAAATTATATTGTAATGTATCAATACCATTGCTAGTATCTAGGGTTTGTTGAAATGTTGAACCAATTTTAAAATATTTTAATGAATTTTTAAAGTAATTAGAAACTAAATAATAAAATAAGTTACACATGAAATAATATCTTTTTATTGAAACATTGAAACTGTATAGTTGGTTGTTAAATTATCACAATTTTATGAAGACCTGAGAGTTGATTAGTACCAAATGAAAACAATAACCAAGTAATAATAATACCTAGATATAACTATCTCTTGTTTAACTGCAAAAGTATAAACTGTAAGCTTACCTAGGTAGAATCTTGTCCTGAGGTCACCTCTACATTAATTTCTTTGCCTCCTTGAATACAGAATTTAGCTCCATTCCATTTTCTGGTACCCATTTAATTCTTGAACCATGTATTTTGTATTTTTCCCTTCTTGTCTTGCTCATTTTCATTAAAATGCCTGTTATGAGAATGAACTTTTGTAACCACATAGCAGAAATTTTATCAGGCTGTTTTGAGACTTCCTTTGGCAATACAGTTATTCTAAGTCTCTTCTCCTTATCCTCAGGCAGACTTTACAGACAATGGCAAAAATTAACCAAAATGTAACAAAACCAGTCTCTAGGCCATATACTAACATTCTTCTCCACTGAAAACTCTTGGGCTAGGTCTTTATAACTCAAATAATCCTTGTCACCAATGTCTTCCACATTCTTACTAGGATGGTTCATTAAGCCTCACTTAAACCATTCCTCCTCTTCCCAAATCCAAATTCTTAAAACACTCGTTTTTCAAAACAAAAACATGATCGGGCCTATTACAGCAATACCCCATTCTCTGGTACCAACTTGTTAGGTTTTCATTGTTGTGAAGAGACACGTGACCAAGATACTGTGATAAAGCACAACAGTTGGGGCTGTCTTACAGGTTCAGAGATTCAGTCCATTATTTTCATGACAGAAAGCATGACAGCATCTAGGCAGACATGGCTCTACATATTGTTCTAGAAGCTAACAGAAGACAGTCTCTTTCAGGCAATTAGACATTTCAAGAAATTAATCTTCTTGCAAAGATCTCCAAGGAAGAGAGCCACACAAGCATAATTCCCCCTCTGACAACAAAATTAATAGTAAACAACAATCACTGTTCCTTAATATCTCTTAATATCTATGGATTTAATTCCACAATAAAAAGACATGGAGTAAAACACTGGATAGGTAAAATTCTGCATACAAGAAACACACCTCAGTGACAAAGACAGTTACTACCTCAGAGTACAAGGCTGGAAAAGAATTTTCCATGCAGATGGTCACAGAAAGAACATGCTGGAGGACCCATTCTAATAATTGACTTTCAATGAAAAGTTATCAAAAAGGTAATGAAGGACACTTCATATGCATCAAAGGATAAAACTAACAAGATGAGCTCTCAATCCTGAATATCTATGCTCCAAATGCAAGGACAAAAAAATTCATTAAAGAAACCCTTACTAAAGCTCAAAGCACACATATCATACTAGTGGGAGATTTCAACACCCCACTCTCATCAATGGACAAATCATGGAATCCAAAACTAAACAGAGATATAAAGAAACTAGCAGAAGTATGAACCAAGTGGATTTAACAGATATTTGTAGAACATTCTATCCTAAAGCAATAGAGTATACCTTCTTCTAAGCACCTCATGGTACCTTCTCTAAAACTGACCATATAATCAGTCATAAAAACAGGCCTCAACTGATACAAGAAGATTGAAATAATTCCATGCATCCTATTAGCTCACCACGGACTAAGGCTGGTCTTCAATTACAACAATTAGTCCAGAAAGCCTACATAAACATGGAAATTGAGCAATGCTCTACTCAATGATACCTTAGTCGAGGAAGAAATAAAGGAAGAAGTTAAAGACTTTTTAGAATTTAATGAAAATGAAGGCACGACATACCCACATTTATGGGACACAATGAAAGCAGTTCTAAGAGGAAAACTCACAGGTCTTAGTGGTTCCAAAAAGAAATTGAAAAGAGAGCATACATTAGCAGCTTGACAGCACAAAAAGCTATAGAACAACAACAACAACAACAACAACAACAACAAAAAAGCAAATACACCAAAGAGAGTAAAGCAGGAAATAAAATCAAACTCAGGGCTGAAATCAACCAAGTATGAACAATAAGACCTATACAGAAAATCAATAAACCAGGGCTGGTTCTTTGAGACAATCAAGAAGATAGGTAAACCCTTAGACAAACTAACCGGAGGACAGATAGAATGTGTCCAAATTAAAAAAAAATCAGAAATAAAAAGTGAAACTTAACAAAGAGATCTGAGAAAATTCAAAAAAATCACCATATCCTACTACAAAAAAGTCTGTATTCAACAAAACTGGAAAAGTTTGATGAAATGTAAAATTTTCTAGACAGATCCAAGATACAAAAGATAAATCAGGATCAGATAAACTATCTAAAGAATCCCATAACTCCTAAAGAAATAGAAGCAGTCATTAAAACTCTCCCAACCAAAAAAGAAAAAAAATCCTAGGACCACATGGGTTTAGTGGAGAATTCTATCAGATCTTCATAGAATACTTACTACCAATATTGTCCAAACTATTCCATAAAATAGAAACATAAGGAGCACTACCCAATTCCTTCTATGAACCCACAATTAGACTTATACCTTATACCTAAACCACACAAAGACCCGACAAAGAAACAGAACTTCAGACCAATATATAATATATAAATATCGAAACAAAAATACCTAAAAATTATCGCAAACCGAATCCAAGAACACATCAAAATGATCATCCATCTTGAACAAGTATTCTTCATCCCAGGGATGAAAGGGTGGTTTAATATATGGATATCCATCGATATAATCCACTATGTAAACTCAAGAATAAACCACATGATCATCCCATTAGATGAGATACTGAGAAAGTATTTGACAAAATCCTACACCCCTTCATGATAAATCCTGGAAAGATCAGGAATTTGTGACCCATACCAGAACATAGTAAAAGCAATATACAGCAAACCAGTAACCAACATCAAACTGAATGGAAAGAAAATTGAAGAATTTGTTAAGCCTCTGTTATAACTTTTAAAATGTAAGATTAAATGCATATATTTCTCAAAATATTATAGGTAGATGAAATATACAAAATGTAATATTTTGAACTTGTGTAATTCATACATAAGAAGGGAAGAACTTTGATGATAAAACTGTGTATCTATTATCAGTATTATATTTACAATATAATACTAAACAGTGCCGGATAATAGGTGATTGAACCTCTTATGTGTCATCTGCTGATTTCCAATGTCCTTTGGGGAGAAGAACTTGACAATAGCCTGTGGGCATTTATTGGAAAGATACTAATATAAAAGTTCAATAGAATTAAACATTTTTATATTATTTAGATAAAAATGAAGAGCCTACAATAAGAACAAGTGAGGCTAACAAAGACATTCATTTAAAGTCCTGAAATTCATATAAAAGAACAGTTGCTCTGTTAAGAATCTTAACAGAAATTAAGCAAGGAAAAGATAGTGCAGAAAAGAGATATTATATTACAGGGAATGCCATGAGTTAGGAATTCAATTATAGACATGGGCCATGTTTTTAACATGTTATAAATTAGTAAATAGGAGAATTATGAAGGTATAATAACTTTGCTAAACTCCCACTTCTTTTCAAGTATTCTGGATTAATAAATTAAATGTGAGCAAATAAAATCAATATTAAAATCTATACAAATTAAAAAACATAATATCATTCCCACAGAAACATTTTTATTTTAGAAATATGCTTTAATATGCAGTCAAACTGCATCCTACTGGCCTTTTCTGAATAAGGAAAGCTTAAGAAAATAATATAATACATTAAAATGAAACATAATTATGAAATCACAGAGAGAATACAGAGTTCATAAAATATAACAAACTGCAACAGCGAGATGCATTAGAGGATGATGGCACTTTCTTCAAGCCTCATGGCCTCAGATTAATCCAGGAATCTGCATAATAGAATGGAAAAATAAACACCCGAAAGTTCTCTTTGGATTTCCACACACATACTCCATGACATGCATATTTGTACATGCAAACATGTATACAACATATAGAGAGAAAGCCATTGATCGATTAGCTAATAAATTAGTCAATTAATTAACAAGGATGGGATAACTAGCTCAGTGGTAGTGAACTTATTGTTATTCCAGAGGACCCAGGTTCAGTTATCAGCAATCCTGCAGTGGCTAACAATTATCTATAATTTTATTTTCAGATGATGAAATGCAGTCTTATAAAACTTAGTAGTTTAATATGCTGTAGTGCATAAGAGGCAATATTTATAGAAGCCTAAGCTCTGTTTTTTTTTTTATTTCAATTTATTAATAATGTTTTATTCTTTTTGAGAATGTCATATAACTTTTTTATTATTTCTTTTATTGTTTGAGATTGTAATAAAATTTATTGTTTCTCTCTTCTCTTTCCTCTCTTCAAACATACCCATATACTTCTCATTGCTCTCTTTTCAATTCAGTCTCTTTTTATGTTAATTGCTACTAGTTCTGTAATTATGCATATGCATAACCCAGCTTGCTTAATCTGTATAATATTACTTATCTGTATCTTTTCAGGACTGAACATTTGGTATTCGATAACCAATTGGTATACTCTTCCATGACAAAGAGGCTTTTCCTACACCCAACATTTCTTAGTTGCCCCTGGTTTCTTGGGTAGGGTTGAGGTCTCATTAGCTTTCCCCTTCCAATTTAGCATATCTATTATTGTCCTTACTTAGCTCTTCTTTATGCAAACATGTTAACAAGACTTCTCCTTTCAAAACATAGAGACAAGTACAGACAATCACAACAATCCAAATTCAGAGTTGGAGAGCACAGCCACAATTCTTCCAAAACTTCTGTACCTAAGGCTCAGAGAACATTGCCGAAAATGGAACAGAAAGATCATAACAGTAGGGGGCTCAGAATAGTTTGTTGTAAAATTATATATCTGCAGAATGTCAGAAAGCTATACCCATAATGTCTCATTTCTTTTAGTTATATTCTTTTCCTTCCTCCAAGTCCTCCGAGGTCCTGTCTAAATTCCCTACAGCAGAACTTCATTGACTCTAGTATGTAAGCTATCTATTTTTGAGCAAGAGGTCTTCCCTGGAGAATTGTGGATTCATTTGTGTTACTTCATTGAATAAAACTGATGTTTTCCTCTCAAAGCAAATATCAATTCAAATGGCTACTTTGCTAGTGATGGGGCTTTGTTCCTACTGCTCCTTTCACTGTTTTTACCTGGCTTAAACTTAGGCAAACATTTTTGCATGTTGTCATAGTCTCTGTGAGTTCATCTATGTACATACACGGTTGCATCTGGAAAATGCTATTTTCTTGATACCATCTACTACTTCTGAATCTTATAACTTTTCCACCTCTTTATCCTCAGATTCCTGAGCCATGGGACAAGAGATTTAATATAGACAGCCTATAAGGCTGCATGTCCCAATAAGTCTTTTGTTGTCCATTTTTGGGTCCCTTTATTAATTATTATCTACAGAAAGGCTTTTTTCTGATGAGGGATGAGTAATATACTGATATATGGGTATAGAAGCATGTCACTAGGAGTTGTCTTATTGTTTTGTCCATTTAACAGAATATTAGAAGTAGGTGTTTTTCCTAGGGCACATAACAACCAGTCTCAGCTTCCTGGCCACTTTGGCAATGTTTCAGATATAGAGTACATCTCATGGGGCAAGCCTTAAATACAATCAGAAATTGATTAATTTTATCTATGTCATCTGTGTCACTGTTGCACCAATGGACATATCATGCAGACAAGTCATTATTATAGCTCTCATAATAAGTCAGTTATATAAACAATTGTATTAATAGTAAATTCTGAATCACCAATAATGCCTCAACGTATTAAGGAAAGAAAATAAAGCAATTCTAACCAAGTGTGACCCTAGATTTGAATTCTCTAATTCATGCTTCTCATGTCATCCATTTTTCTGTCTGTTGCACTTGTGTTCTGTACTTACCTGAAAGTTATCTAATGAATCTGTCTTTGTCTCTGCATCTGTCTCTGTTTATACTATGTATTTGTGTATCTGTTTTGTGCCTGTTCTTTGTGTGATTGTGCGTGCCTATATATTCTACATTTATTGAACAGCACAGAAAACATCATATGGAACAAAGAAATGAGGGACATTAATAGAGATTTTTAACATTTTTACAAGGGATTAAGTAACTGACTCCAACCGACCTCAACTGACCTAGATAGCAAACACTATTACAAACATCATTGTTCATCAAAAATACCTAAATGTCATTCAACGTTTTGGTGGATATTAATTTTTATAAGAGTGCTTTCAACCTTTATATTTGCTGTTTCAGCAAATTAAACAAATCTATTACTCAGGGTCAGGGGCAAGGAAGAGAATTTAAGATTATAGCTATGAACTATGTTAGATTGTAAAAATGGAAAATTCAAGAGAAGTTTGATTGTTATGTTCTTTTCTTAAAAGCAGGTGAAAACAGCTAAGCATAGTAGGATAGGAATCTTAAATTTTAAGTGACCTGAGGATATATTTTTAACTCTCTTTCTAATGTCTAGCAAAATTCCAAGACTGTTAGGTTGTAAGGTATTTTTACCATAATTCATCACCATAGCAGAGCTCAGAGCTCAGTGAGATTGATTCATACTTTTCTTCTCTGGTGGCATCTATAACATCTTCCCACATTATGAACACAAGACAGTAAAGATAAAGCTTCTAGTTAAGCACTATCTCAATTATTTCATGTTCTATGACAAAGGTATATGATATTTCCAACAATAGTGTTTTGCTATCAAGATGTGGAAGGTAACCAATAGCACTGGCAGCAGTCTGCAATACATTCAGCACAGGTGGGGAGGTTGGCTCTTTGCCTAATAGCTCAACAAATATAAGCTATCCCTAGTATTGGAAGATTTATTTGGTAGCATATGGTATCTATTTGAGGTAATGCAACCTCTGTTATACATTAATTACATTTCAGAGATAGAAATCTCTGACAGTATTAAGTTTCCATAGAGTTTGGCAAATGTCTGTATGTGTTAGTCATCTCTCCTTAGGGCATCTTCTATCCTGTCCTCTCCTCCCCATCCCTATTCAACACTTCTGTCTGAATTTCTCCTTTATCCCATTGTAGCATTGTATTCTAATTTACTTTAGACTCTGGATTTTAAAGTACCAATTGAAAATAGGAAGATTTTTTTAGTAGCTATATATATGTTTATGACAGGTAGAAGAGAAAATAAATTTTGCCAATGTTGTGGTAAGTTCTCAGGTGAATACAAGCAAAGTAAACTTGGAAAATATCTAATGAATTTTCTAATAACATTCCATATATATTTCCTGGTAAAAGAAAGGTAATAGCACAATTTGTCTCAAGTCATCATTGAAATTTAAATAACAAAGGGAGGCCTGTCCACATATACTTTCCTTTGAATGTATTTTGAATTACACTGCAGACAAATTCCCTTTTTGCTTAGAAAGAAAAAAATGATGAGTAGTCTTATATGATCATCATTATCTTATACTACTCCTTTTCAAACTCTCCTAAACAAAAGCCTGTTTGTTAGACATACACTCTTGATTACTCATTAGACTAGATTAAACTAAACAGCTTAAAATAAGTATTTTTTGGATGTAGCATGCAACAAGAAGAAAAAAGGAAGTGTTAAGTCACACTGGACTAAACAGAATGCTGTATCCTGTGTGCCTTGTCTGGACTCTTTAGCTCACCTCATCAGTTTCTTTGTTGTCAAATGTAATGAAAGAATTGCATATTTATGGTATGGACAATGGGTTGCAAGACAGCAGATATAATAGGTACTCAATAACTTGGAGTTATTATTATCTTCATTTGTGTTCTCTGCCTGGATGTTAAAGAAAAGAATATGTCTTAAATAGTTACAGCTTTTAAATCACTTGAACAAATGGTAATTGCTTCTCAAATTGCATCATCTCTTTACTTCAGTCACTAAAATGACAGCCAACTATGATTTCCACAAACAAAAACATGATGCAACAATATTGTGAAGTTGGGAAAGTATTATAGGTAAATACTATGTTAGGCTTTCTTTTTGTTGTTATTTTCCCCATTCTCCCTGTAACTCTAAAGTCTCTTTTCTCCCTGCTACCAAAAGTTTGGTTTCTCTCAATTTTGATAAAACTGTGTAATGTGGTCTAAGACATTTATGAATTTTATATAGTGTTGCACACAATACAATAGAATATTTAACTGTGTTTCTTTCTAATTGAATGTCTGCTCTAATGTCCACTTGACTTATGTTGGTAGTGTTAGCATAATCACATTTTACTATAAAGAATAATGAACTCTGGAGTGACGACAAAATAAAGCCAGAGGATGCCTTTTAGTGCTACATAAGAATATATTCCATAAACATCAATTTATATGAAAATCACTTGTTTAGTGCTTAACCTGAAGTCAATATAAAATATTAACCAATTCTGTAACATCATCACTATACTTTTATGGGTTGTATATGTGTGCTTATTTATATATGTATGCATGTGTGCTCCTTCTTTTTTCTATTTTTTAATTCTACTTTGTTTCATTTTTTTTGTTTGCCTGTTTGTTTTCTAAAGAGAAAGGACATGGAGTTTGTTGGGTGGATACATGTCTGGGGAGTCAGGGTAATATCTGGCTGGATTTGAGGAAACAAAAATTGTGATCAGAACATAGTAAATGAAAAGTTCAATAAAAAACAATATTGAATGACTTAAAATAGATCTTTGAACATTTAGAAGATAAAATCCTAAGTTTTGAATATGCTGCAATTATTTTCTAGAATTTCTAATGTGAAAATAAAAACTATTCTTTTCACAAGGGACATTCCGTACTACAAAGGTATTAATTATCTTAAATTTGCCAGAATTAAGAACACAGCTAGATGCCAAGTTGCTATCAGTTGCTTCAAATTGTCATACTGCTAACAAAAGAACTATTTTTACAATATGTACTTTTTATGCCTCCAAAGTTGTACCATTCAAAAAAGAAAAGAACAAAATAAACTTTTGTCAACTTTTATATTTGATATTGAAGAAGTGAAGAGCAATTTCCTTCTCAAAACCTGTATGATTAATATAATCGATCATATGTTAGAACTCAAAATCAGAAATTCATCTCAAACCTAGGGTACATAGATGTTTCATATGAAAGGAAGAAAAAGAAATTTAAACTCTAAATTCACTGGGTCTCAAATTTTAAGTTTTAGAAATACTTTGTTCTTAATTTTAAATCTTAATTTTAAATTTTATTTTAAAATAGCCTAATTTTAATTTATTTTAGTCAATGTGTTCAATTATTCTTATTATCAGTTGTATATCTTTACTCTCATATGCAAGAGAGTTGTATACTCATAAAATTCATTTTAGAATAAATTTTAACATAACCATGAAATTTAGCGACGATTCAAGACATATAATAAATGAGACAAAGGCAAAACCATCCAGTGGGAAAAAAAACATTTCAATGAATGGAGATTGTTCAACTGGCAGTCAGCCTGTAGAAGAATGTGAATTGATCCATTCTTATCTCCTTGTACAAAGTTCAAGTCCAAGTGGATCAAGGACCTCCACATAAAACAAGATACACTGAATCTAATAGAAGAAAAAGTGGACAAGAACCTCAGACACATTGGCAGAAGGGAAACACAAATGGCCCATGCTCTAAGATCAACAATTGACAAATGGGACCTCATAAATTGAAAAGTTTCTGTAAGACAAAGGACACTATCAATAGGACAAAATGGCAACCCATGGATTAGGAAAAGATCTTTATGATCTCTATATCCAGGAGAGGGCTAATTTTCAAATTATACAAAGAACCCAAGAAGGTACACTCAAATAACCAAATAACCCTATTAAAACTGGGGTAGAGAGCTAACCAGAGAATTCTCAACTAAGGAATCTTGAATGTTGAGAAGAACTTAAAACACCCCAGAGCTCCCAGGGATTAAACTACCAAGCAAAGAGTACACATGAAGCGACCCATGACTTCAGCCTCATATGTAGCAGAGGATGGCCTTGTTGGGCATCAATAAGAGGATAGGCCCTTGGTTCTATGAAGGCTTGTTGCCCCAGTATAGGGGAATTCCAGGGCAGGGAAGTAGGAGGGAGTGGGTGGGTAGGGGAGCACCAGTTTAGAAGCAGGGGGTGGAGACAGGTGGTTTACAGATAAGAGACCAGGAAAGAGGATAACATTTGAAATATAAATAAATAAAATATCCAGTAAATAATAAATTAAAAAAGAAATATTCAACATCATTAGTCATCAGTGAAATGCAAATGAAAGTTTAATCTTTTAAAGGGGAACAGTAGTGGTATGTTAAATATACAAAGATTAGTGGAGCCTAAGGATGTCTAAAAATGTACTACTGTTAATGTGAAAATGAAGATGATAGTAATAAAAACATTTAGGAAGGAAAATAATATATGACCAAATCAGCCATAGACATTGTCCTAATATTAACATATGTTTATTAGTGTGCAGTGGATTTCCTGACTTTATGCCTCCTAATAAGATAAAGGGGGAAAATGGCTTAGGATTTTGAAAAAAGGAGTAAATTTAAAGTATGCCCCTCTAAAGTGGATCTATTAATTTATAAGGCTAGTACTACTCTGCTATTAAAAATGATGACTACATGAAATTCTTAGGCAAATGGATGGAACTAAAAAATATCATCCTGAGTGAGGTAGCCCAGTCATAAAAGAACACACGTGGTATGCACTCACTGATAAGTAGATATTAGCCCAAAAGTTTGTGATACCTAAGAAAAACTTCACAGATCATATGAAGCTCAAAAAGAAGAAAGATTGAAATCTAGGTGCTTCATTTCTTCTTAGAAGGGAGAACAAAACACAGGAGGAAATATAAGGATAAAGAGTGAAGCAAAGACTGAAGGAAAGACCATCCTGAAACTGCCACACATGGGGATCCATCTCATATGCAGCCACCAAACCCAGTCACTATTGCTGATGCCAGGAAGTGCTTGCTGACAGAAACCAGATATGGCTATCGCCTGCAAAGCTCTGCCAGATCCCTACTGATACAGATGATGATGGTTGCAGCTAACCATTGGAATGAACAAGAAGACCTTAATGGAGGTGCTAGGGAAAAGACTGAAGGAGCCGAAGGGGTTTGCAACCATATAGGAAGAACAACAATATCAACCAACCAGACCCGACCAAAGCACTCAGGGACTAAATCGCAAGCCAATGAGTACACATGAAGGGACCCATGACTCCAGCCACATATGTAGCAGAGATGGCATTGTCCAGCATCAATAGAAGGAAAAGCTTTTGGTCCTGTGGAGACTCTTTTCCCCAATGTAGGGTAATGCCAGGGTGATGAGGCTGGAGTGGGTGGACAGAACTGGGAGCATCCTCATAAAAGGGGGAGGGGAGGGGATGGAAGAGGGGGTAAATATAAATACATAAAATATCCAAGAAAAATAAAATAGAAAAGCAAAAACAAACAAATAAAATAAATTTATAAGGATAGTTACTGGCATGAATACTTTACAAAAATGTCTGTAAAAGATGCTATTACTTTGTAGCTTGAGAGAAAATGTAATTTTAGCATGGTTGAATAATGATTGAACTTCAGAGTTAGAGTGAAGTAAGCAAATATCTAGATACCCTAATTTCTCTTCATAGAGTCCAAGTTTCCTATAATCTCATTTTATACTTTTTTCTGGATCCATAAGAAAGCAATCACAGGAGGTGGGAGGGAGGGTCCTGGGTAGGAAAGGGGACAGAGAGGGGAAGAGGAGAACATGATCCATAGATTGAAAAGGACTCATGTCAATTTCATCTGAAGATTTAAAACTATAATAAAATTTTTGTCAAATTTTCCCAAACGTGAATTTCTTACTTTTGAATTTCTAAATTAACTCAACTTTACTTTGCATTCATGACCATCATCTGATTTGAAACACCTTCCTTGTATTATAGAGAAAAAAGGGCATGAAATATAGTACTTGGTGAAACTACACTGGAAATGTAATTTCAATACAAGTATTAGTTAAACTAGTGCCTACACTGAGTCAGGGTTCTGGGACTTATCTTCCAGTGACTTGAGTCAGTGACAAATGATTCTTGTGTACCAAGATGGATGCCTAATCCTGGAAGATAAGTTCCCAGTAACCCTGATTCAGTGACCCCATATAAGTAGGTATAGCCATCACTATCTACTTGTTATGATATGACTACTTTGGTTCTTGTTTCTGTAACTGGCTTATGCAGATACCCAAAGAATGTTTTGAGTTCCTAAATTGGTTAACTTGGCAGAACAGATCTGTTTTTACTTGCTTGTACATATATTCAGTCTTCATGTGGTGTTTCCCTTTAAAAGTCTTTTCCCATGATTTTCTGGCTGATACTTACACAGTCATCTCAAATTTAGCATAGAGATTATTCTTCTTGCTAGAAGTTAAGCAATAATTTATTATTTTATTATTATTTATTATTTATTATTTTATTATTTATTATATATATATATATATATATATATATATATATATCCTACAACTAAATCCTAAGAGGAAATTCAAGGTTTCAAATCTACATATGTTCTGTGAGAAAAAATCATGTGATATTTCTTTCTTTCTGAATTTGGCTTATTTTATTTAAAATGATGATGGCTAATTCCATTCATAGCTTTTAAAATGGCATAATTTAGAACTTTATGGCTGACTAGTAATTGATTATACACACATGTATATTTTTTCATGATTTTTCATTTCTATCTAAAGTTTAAAAAATTAATATAGATCATAATGGAGTTCGTTATGACACCTTCATTTACAAACACTTTGCTCTTATGTAAGCCCCTAATCACCCTTCCTTTTCCTCCCCTCGTATTCTTATTGGCCCTAATATCTTTCCCTTTCCTTTTAAGTCATTTAATCTCTCTCTCTCTCTCACACACACACACACACACGCATATACACACAAACACAAACACAAATATTATGTGTTTACATCTCACACATGAAAAATGTGTTTATAATTGGCATATTTCGCTTCTTTTGGTTGACACTGTGATTTCTATAATCTCTAGTTGCACCCATTGTGCACTGAAATGATACAATTTGTTTTTTCTTTACAGGTGAATAGTACTCCATTGTGTGGGAGGGCACATTCCTTTTATTTTGTCAGTTCTCCTGAGGACGCGTCTTTATACTTGTGAATAGCTAAATATAAATGCAATAAACATGCATGTATGATGTCTGTGTGCTAATGTAGATTCCTTTGAAATATGCCAAGGAGTTAACAGTAGTATAAATGCTAGTTCTTTGTTTTTAATGTTTAAAATAGCCTATGTGCTTATTTCTGAAAATTAATATTATTCTTATTAGCCAGGTAACAGTTCCTTATTTCCCATATTTGTCACAAAGTTTCTTTCTTTTTCCCTTTTTTCCTTTCTTCTTTTTAAATTGGAAATTTTTTAATTTACATTTCAAATGTCATCTTTCCTCCATCCAACCACCCACCCCTTCCGGCCTCCCCACCCTGACATTCCCCTACATTGAAGGGGTCCAGCCTTGGCAGGACTAAGGACTTCTCCTCCCTTTGGTGCCCAACTAGGCCACCCTCTGCTACATATATAGCTGGAGGCATGGGTCTGTGCATGTGTACTCTTTGGATGGTGTTTTAGTCCCTGGGAGCCCTGGTTGGTTGGTATTGTTGTTCTTATGAGATTGCAAGCTCCTTTAGCTCCTTCAATCCTTTCTCTAACTCCTCCAATGAGGACCTTATTCTCAATTCAATGGTTGGCTGAGAGCATTCACCTCTGTATTTGTCATGCTTTGGCGGAACCTCTCAGGAGACAGTTATATCAGGCTCCTGTCAACATCTACTTCTTAGCATCAGCAATATTGTCTGGCTTTGGTGGTTGTATGTATATGGGCTGGATCCCCAGATGGGGCAAGCTCTGAATGGCTCTTTCTTCAATCTGTACTCCAAATTTTGTTTCCCCTTCTAAGAAGAACTGAAGCATCCAAACTTTGGTTGACCTACTTCTTGAGATTCATGAGGTCTGTGGATTGTATCTTGGGTAATTTGAGCTTTTGGACTAATATCTACTTATCAGTGAGTGCCCACCATGTGATTTTTTTGTGATTGGGTTATCTCATTCTTATTGTCTCTTTTCTGAATATTTCTGATTATTGATTCTGATGAGAGAGGTAAAATTTAATCTTAATCTTGGTTTGCATTTCCCTAATGGCTAACAATATGACAAGTGCTTTTGGAGATTCATCATCATTTGGAATTATTTGAAAATACTTATTTGTGCATTTATTTATTATGCAATTTGCACTTGGGATAATATTTCATTTTATATTTCGTTTAATTTTTTACAATTTATTCTATATTATATTAAATCCCAACCACAATTTCCCCTCACTTCTCTCATCCTAGTTCCTCCCCGTTTTCCCATCTCTTCCTCTTCCATTTTCTTTCAGAAAATGGTAGGCCTTGCAGAGAAACCAATCACCCACTGCATATCAGGTTTCAAAAGGACTAGGCACCTCTTCTTATTTTAATGCTTAACAAGGAAACCCAGAAGGGTCCCAAACACATGCAAAACCATCAGAAAGAGCCCATTTCCTCTATTGGGAGTCCCACAAAAGCACAAAAGCACTAACCAACACAACTTGTATCAGAGAGAGAAAAGAGAGAGAGAGGAGAGAGAGAGAGAGAGAGAGAGAGAGAGAGAGAGAGGAGAGAGAGAGAGAGAGACCTGTCCTCAGAAAGTTTGTGGTGAGTTTGTGTCAAAGGGCATTGAGATAGTTATGGGAATTTTGTCTCAATGCAAAGCTAGACTTCATTTAGTTTTGGTGAAAAATTTATGGTAAATATCTCAAACAGCAAATTTCAATTATTTTAATACAATAATCTAAATATGTGAAAGAATGACTCTAAGAGGTTGTTATTATAAGTCCTTACTTTGGGTATTTAAACCATTACATATACCGAAAACATGCAAAACTATTATTCATTACTTGTAATAATCTCAAATCTGTGAAAAGTTGTTTCAGTTTGTTTATGCAGGATGCCATACAGCATGAGAGCATGCAAAGTAAATAAATGTATTCACTATCCATACAGACCCAAATATGCAGTGAATTTGCATGGTGATGGTGCAGCAGAGGTGAATGCTGACACAAACTCATTGAATTCCTTATTTGTCTTTTTAATTAACTTTTTTTGTTGGTTGAGCACTTGGAATGTGTTTGCTGTTGGGACATGTTTCATATCCTCCATGGTTTAAGAGCCTGAGGAATATAATTATTGTCTTCTTCCATAGATGAACATGAAACATTCAATCTTTCACTTACTGAAAGAAGAAAATTTCAGAGTTCCCATCACTTACAGGATTTCTAGCAACATCTTATCTATGCATTGATTTTATTTTTAGCTCAAGTTTCAAACAAAACAATTTTCCATAATATTGGATGTTAATAGAGGATCTATTTTCAAAAAAAACATAAATTATTATAAATTTTTAAATCTAAGTTTTGGTATTCACATTGCTTGATTCACATCTGATTTTCACAGACAACTGCTTATTTTCTAGGTTTCACTTTGTCAAGGAGGATTAGTTCATAGAACCCCGTTATTCTCAACTTACTTCAAATCTTAGTTAAAATTTAGCTCATGGGGTTTTCCTCCACCTTTTCCTCCCTTCAAATCACCACTTCTGTTCTGATCTCACAAAATACCCCAGATACTTCACACATTCATCTATATTAGAATTATCTGCTTAAAGATGGAGATTTGTCTGGCCAGCCTTCAGCAGCCAGAAGAAAAACAATTGGGCATCTGCTTAAGGTACCACTTCGCGCAAATACTAACAACAAACCACTCAACTGAGAATGGGACCCCCATTTGAGGAATTAAGAGAAAGGATTGAAAGAGCTGAAAGGGGCTTACAACCCCATAAGAACAACAATGCCAACCAACCAGAACTCCCAGGGACTAAACCAGCTACCCAAAGACTATACATGGACTGACCCATGGCCCAACTGCATATAGGGAAGTAGAGAAAAGATCTTCTGACACACCAGTGGAAGGGAAAACCCTGGTCGCTTCCAAGGATGGACCCCCAATCTAAAGGGAAATGTTGAAGGCAGGAAAGGAGAATGGATGGAGAGGGAAACACACCCTTATAGAATAAGGGGTGGGGGATGGAATAGAGAGCTTATGACCGGGAAACTGTGAAAAGGAATAACATTTGAAATGTAAATAAAAAATCCAGCAATAGATAGATAGATAGATAGATAGATAGATAGATAGATAGATAGATAGATAGATAGATTATGAGAAAGAAAACAGAGATACCACTTCACTGGATGAAAGTATGGTGGAGAGATCAGAAAGACGGAGTATGTAGTGGTAAGATGGAAGAGATTGCAAAACGGAGGGGTTCATGCCCTATGGAGAGAGGTGAAACTGGAGACTCTACAGTAGTGAGGAACAGGCAAATATGAGGAGGCATGGTAAGGTCCTGGCCCTGGGGTGCCACTGAAGGACTATGTCTGGGTCACTGGTCCTACTTCAGCTAGGTTCTGCATCAATGTCTGTGGCTTGAGAATGTGTGAAGATCAAAGACCAAGCAGATATCCATGGTCTAGGCTTCCAACAGAGACCCTGAGGCTATCTGAGGGTTGTGCTGCCAGAGAGGATCATGCTGACATGAGTGACCTAAATTGCCACCTGAGGCCATGCAGGCAATGTCTTGGTCTGTGGCTATATGACATTGAAGCCCTGTGTTGATTTCCCAGTCCCATGTTGCCACTAAAGAACATGCAGATATCCCTGGTCTGAACTACTGCTTGAGGCACTGCTGTGCTGGCTCCAGTTGTCACTGCCCACCACACAAGGGATGCTGCCTTTTCACCTTGACTGGGCAGCACACTAGAGCTGAACTTGATGACAAGGGAGCAGGTGAGCCAGCCCTGAGGGTATAAGTATGAGAGAGCTGTCTCTATCCCTTATCTGCCATGGGGCGACTTGGGGACAAGTGAAGCCCTTCCCCCTCCTCAACCTTTAGTACCTGTGGCATGTGGGAAAGTTGGCCCTGAGGTCATAAAATCTGGAGAGCTAGCCCTGTCCATCAGTGGCTGCAGCACTTGGGACAGTAAGCATTGAACCTCTCCTCATTTGGACAGTGGAGCTGGTACTCGTGGTGAAGGCACAGGTGAGAAGGCCTGAAGGGATGAGATAAAGAGAGTTGTCCTGCATCTGCAGGTTATAGTATTGGATATATAGAGGACAGTGCTATAAAACTCACCCTGGTGGTACAGGGGCAGGAGTGCTGGATGGCTAACAAAATCAGCTACCAGCCAGGCACAGACCAAGGCCTTTGAGTTGGCGCATCCCAATATATACATTATGTGTGACCTGATGAAGAAGTTGAAGGCACCAGTACTATATATCCAGAGCTACAGAATTTCATGACACATTGAAACAGCATGATATCCAAGAGGAATCCCTGTGCGAATCCAGTATTGTTGGTGGAAAAGTAGACACAGGTCTCTAAATAGACTGATAACTTGTTGCAATGATAATTTGTGACCAAAAAAAAAAAAAAAGGAAAAGAGGGAGTACCGTGTGAAACACTACAACTTCCACAATGAGATTCTGTTTTTATTCTAATATATATATATATATATATATATATATATATATATATTAGAACAGTATATTGATGAAAGTTGCAAAGGTAGAGGGTGGATATTGAAGGATGAGATTGGTGGGACTGTGGTATTTGATGTGATAAAATCAACTCCTGAAAACTGTCCCCTACATTGCTTATGTGCAACTCCCAATAAATAAATGAAGTTTAGGCCAAAGCTCTATACCCAGATCTCGCTGGGAGAGAGTCAGTCTCCAGGAGTGCTGACACACTTGAAAGGTGTAAACCACCACTTCTGCTCCAAGGGATCTGTCCTGAATCCTAAGGACACAGAAACTGAGGAACAGTCTGGGACATGATCCTTCTGGTTTTCACCTGCACCTGGTGCTGACACAGCTCTCTGTAAGCAGATACTATGGGGAAAGTGATGGATTCTCAGAAGTGTGGACAATCCTAAGAGCACAGGGGAGAACACCAATCATGCTCATATTCCTGGGCCAAGAGGAACCCTCCTGGAGCCCTCTGAACACAGGAAACAAGGAATAGTCTGGGACAGGATACTTCTAATTCTGTCTGTGCTCAGAACTGACCTGTGTTGCAACTCTCTGTATCCAGATCCCTCAGGGAGAAAGCCATCTTCAGGAGTGATGACACAAAAGCTTAAAGAAGGGTCAAGCCAATCTCAGAGACAGCAAGACCAGCTAACACTAGTGGTAAGAAGATGGCGAGGGGCAAGGGCGAGTTAAGCAATAGAAACCAAGGCCAATGAAATCATCAGAACCAATTCCCACACCACAGCAAGCACTAGATTCAGCAACACACCAGACAAGATAGATGTGGATTTAAAATCACATCTCACGATGATGGTAGATGACTTTAAGAAGGACATAAATAACTCCCTTAAAGAAATACAAACAAAATGGCAATTCAACAGAGTGGGAAAAGATCTTTACCAATCCTATATATGATAGAGAGCTAATATCCATAATAAATAAAGAACTCAAGAAGGTAGACTTCAGAGAGCCACATAACCCTATTAAAAATTGGGTACAGTGCTGAGCAAAACATTCTGAGCTGAGGAATATCGAAGGCCAAAAAGCACCTAAAGAAATGTTCAATATCTTTAGTCATCAAGGAAATGCCAATCAAAACAACCCTGAGATTCCACTTCACACCAGTCAGAATGGCTAAGACAAAAAGCTCAGGTGACAGCAGATGCTGGCAAGGATGTGGAGAAAGAGGAACACTCCTCCAATGTTGGTGGGATTGCAAACTGGTACAACCACTCTGGAAATCATTGTGAAGGTTCCTTGGAAAATTGGACATTGCACTACCTGAGGAACCAGTAATACCTCTCCTATAATCCACTATATAAACAAACTGAAAGATAAAAACCACATGTTCATTTCATTAGATGCTGAGAAAGCATTTGACAAAATTTAACACCCCTTCATAATAGTCCTGGAAAGAACAGGAATTCAAGGACCATACCTAAACATAGTAAAAGCAATATACAGCAAACCAGTAGCCAATATTAAAAAAAAATGGAGAGAAACTTGAAACAATTCCACTAAAACCAGGGACAAGACCATGCTGACCAATCTCTCCCTACTCATTCTATATAATTCTCAAAGTATTATACAGAGCAATCAGATATCAAATGAACATCAAAGGGATAAAAATTGGGAAGGAAGAAATCAAAATATTATTTGCAGATGATGTGATAGTATACTTCAGTGACCCCAAAAATTCCACCAGGAACTCCTAAACCTGATATGCAACTTCAGCAAATTGGCTGGATATAAATTTAACTCAGACAAATCAGTACCCTGCCTCTAGTCAAAGAATTAGCAGGCTGAGAACGAAATTAGGAAAATGACACCCTTAACAATAGTCATTAATAATATAAAATACCTCCTTGTGACTCTAACCAAGCAAGTCAAAGATGTGTATGACAATAACTTCAAATCTCTGAAGACTGAAGAAGACCTCAGACGATGGAAAGACCTCCATGGTCATGAATTCGCAGGATTAATATTATAAAAATGGCTCTCCTGACAGAATCTATCTACAGACATAATGTAATCCCAAACAAAATTCCAACTCAATTCTTCATAAAGTTAGAAAGAGAAATTTGCAAATTTATTTAGAATAACATAAAACCCAGGATAGAAAAAACAATTACGACAATAAAACAACTTTAGGGGAAATCACCCTTGCTGATCTCAAACTGTATTACAGAAAAATAGTGATTAAGAACTATATGATTTTGGTACAGAGACAGGCAGGTAAATGAATGGAATAGAACTGAAGACCCAGAAATGAACTCACATATTTATGGTCACTTGATCTTTGACAAAGAAGCTAAATCCATCCAATGGAAAAAAGGTAGCATTTTTCAACAATGGTGCTGGTTCAACTGGAAGTCAGCATGTAGAAATGCAAATCAATACATTCTTATAGCCCTGTACAAAGCTCAAGTCTAAGTGGACCAAGGACATCCACTTAAAACCAGATACACTCAAATTAATAGAAGAAAAAGTGGGGAAGAATCTGGAACACAAGGGCACTGGGAAAATTTCCTGAACAAAACACCAATGGCTTATGCTCTAAGATCAAGAATCGACAAATGGGATCTCATAAAACTGCAAAGATTCTGTAAGACAAAGGACACTGTCATTAGGACAAAATGGCAACCAGCAGATTAGGAAAAGATCTTTACCAAGTCCATATTTGATAGAGTGCTAATATCCAATATATATAACGAAGTCAAGACCTTAGACTACAGAGAATCAAATAACCATATTAAAAATGGGGTACAGAGCTAAACAAAGAATTCTCAACTGAGGAATATTCTATGGCTGAGAAACACCTAAAGAAATGTTTAACATCCTTAGTCATGTGGGAAATGCAAATCAAAACAAACCTGAGATTCCACCTCACACCAGTCAGAATGACTAAGATCAAAACTCAGGTGACAATAGATGCTGGCAAGGATATGGAGAACAAGGAACACTCCTCCATTGTTGGTGGGATTGCAAACTGGTACAAGCACTCTTGAAACCAGTCTGGATGTTCCTCAGAAAATTGGATATTGCACTACCTGAGGTCCCAGCTACACCACTCCTGGGCATATACTGAAAAGATCCTCCAACATACAACAAAGACACATGCTCCTCTATGTTCATAGCAGCCTTATTTATAATAACCAGAAGCTGGAAAGAACCCAGATGCCCTTCATCAGAGGAATGGATACAGAAAATGTGGTACATCTACACAATGGAGTACTACTCAACTATCAAAAACAATGAGTTCTGAAATTCATAGGCAAATGGATAGAACTAGAAAATATCATCCTGAGTGAAGTAACACAGTCAAAAAAATCACACACATAATATACACTCACTGATAAGTGGATATTAGCCCAAAACTTCAGATTTCCCTAGATAAAATCCACAGACCACATGAAGCTCAAGGAGGAAAACAAAACTGCAGATGTTTCAGTTCTTCTTAGAATGGAATAAAAATATGAATAGATACGGTGGCAAATTTTGGAGCAGAGACTGAAGGAAAAGCCATCCAGACTCTGCCCCATCTATGGATCCAGACTATATACATACAATTACCAAACCCAGATAATATTGCTGATGCCAAGAAGTACATGCTGATAGGAGCCTAATATAGCTTTCTCCTGAGAGTTTCTGCCATAGCATGACACATACAGAGGTGGATGCTCATACCCAAACATTGCACTGAGAACTGGGTCCCCATTGGAGGAGTACAAGAAAGGATTGAAGGAGGTGAAGTTTTGCAACCCCATAAGAACAACAATACTAACCAACCAGAGCTCCCCGGGACCAAACTACCATCCAAAGAGCACACACCAACAGACTCATGTCTCCAGCTGCATATGTAGCAGAGAATGGCCTTGTTGGACACTAATGGGAAGAGTAGCCAAGGCTCAACCCCCTAATGTAGGGGAATGTCAGAGTGGAGTGGCAGAAAGTGGTAGGTGGAAGGGTGGGGAACAGCCCCATAGAAGAAGGGGAGGAGGGAATAGGAGGTTTGGGGACAGAAAACTAGGAAAGGAGATAACATTTGGAATGTAACTTTAAAAAAATCCAAAAGACAGAAGTTTAAAATTTTTTAAAAGTTTCTTTTCTTGTGCTTTTATTCCAGGAAAGGAATCATAGTGTTATTTATATTTGTATAAGAAGAGTTTATTTTGCTTAATGTCTGATGCTAATTGGTACTTTATAGTAAATGGGCTAAGCATGTACTATAGAGAATTCTTATTATACTACTAAATATGCAAACCAATGTCAGATTATCTACCTAGTTTTTAAATGAAAATATATGTATTTTCTATGCATATCATTCTATTACACTTTTCTAATAATAGATGAAATGGTAGAATTATCATTTTAATCATAAAAAATGTAGAGCTATAGAAGCTATCACAATCAGTTCCTAAGTGGCATTCTCATGCATGCTTCAAATAATTTTCTGATTTTTATATCATTTATATCTAATCTGCTGTTTTTATTACAGTATACAACTCAAATATATTTTCTAATGCCTGATCCAACATTTTTAAAACTCAAAGGTGTTCCTTACATCTGAATAATGCGTAACACATAAACAGGAAGATGAGACTCATCTGGGACATGATATATTTTTAACATTTATTTATTTATTTTCTATATTTGAGTATGCTGTTGTTCTCTTCATATATGTCAGAAGAGCATATCAGATGACATTACAGATGTCTGTGAGCCACCACATAGTTTCAGGTAACTAAACTCAGGACCTCTAGAAAAGCAGTCACTATACTTATCTGCTGAGACATCTCTCTAGCCCCAAGTGATATGATACTTTTAAATAGTGGAGTAGGGTCAAGATATTGAAGGGGTTTACTGGTATAACTGAGAAATATGCTTGTTCAGAAAATCTTACCATTTCTGTAATCTTACCACTTTTGGCTGTTTATTATGACTATAACCCCAAGAATAATGTTTTGTCAATGGCCCAAAGTTTAAGGACTGCATCACAATCGCCATGGTAAAGCAAAAGAAGGAAGTACGTTTTTTCAAGGTGTGGTTTAAATTGAAACTAGTAATGCTTAGTCACTGAGATAAATGTAGTCATAACAAAGAGAGCTTTAACTAATTTTAGTATTAAGGTTGTATTTAGAACAGAAAAATATGTAACACATAAACTACACATCCATATGTTATATCCAAATTGTATCTTCTTGTAAACAATTATATAAAATATTATTGGATTGGAAAGATAATACTACTCTGCTACAAGATTTTTTAAAATATATGCCTACTTGATTAGCAGAAATTTAAGTACATTTTAAAGTACACAGAAAGAAATGATGGCTGAAGAATCAAATTCTTTGAAAAATTTACTAAATATACACTTTCTAAATACAACAAATGCAAATGAGAAATTTTGCTATGAAGAACATTTTCAGTTGAAATTTGTGGGGCTTTTATGAAATGTGCTTATGGAAGCATTGAGTATATAACTATGGGATATATGTTTACCAGGAAGATTGGACAAAAACTGATATTTCAAAATAAGCAAATAAATAACAATTGAAGGGAAACTATTCAAGTAAATTTTATGACAAGAAATCTTTGATGTTTTGGTATGGTATCATCTACATCAGAGAAATCAGACAGCTCTTTGTTCCACTGGAAAATTATTTACAAGCTATAGTCATGAGCACAGTGAAGAAATAAATTTAAAAAGATAACACATATTCTTTACTTTTGGAGACATTTCATCATGCTTATTTTTCTTGCATAACACTGCATTCTCATTTAGTTCCTAGGATATTTTACTTATGATTAATTTTTTGTTTGATATTATACTTTTACTAATAACTGTTTATTCTTGAGGATCTCATATATAGATACAATGATTTTGATGATATGTCCATCTCAATCTTCTATAATTTTTCCTGGATCTCTCTGAATAGCACTAAAACAACTTTCTCCCTTCTTTTCTAATTACCCTGTCCACACTGCCTGCATGAAATCTGGCTAGCCTTCCACTAGATTATAGAATACATACCAGAGGCCACGATGTTGAAAAGGAAACAAAGACTCTCCATTCCCCAGGAGTGATCAATTCCAAATTGCTATTTAGCTAATTATACATGTTGTCCATCCATGCAGGAAAACTGATTGGCTTGATTTTGATTATGTGTAGGTCTTGTACACATAACCACAGAGACTATGAGCTCATCAATGCAATGACCTTGTTTCACAACATTCCTACCCCACCTCTGACTCTTACTACGTCTCCTCCATCCTTTAAGCAATGCTGCCTAAGCCTTGGCAATGGGGATATTATACAGATATACTTTTGGAGATGAACTCTCTATAGCCACTTATTTCTTTTATTTTTATAAGTTATGAGTCACTGCATTAACTGCTATCCACAGAGTAAAGAAAAATTTTCTGTGAAGCCTGAGACCTATACCAATCTATAAAAATAAATATTGAGAAGGTAATAGGATATTGTATTCATTTAGCAAAATAATGGTAGGAGCTATACTCCTTGGGCCTATGACACCCCTTGCTATAGCAACATAGTTCACTATTATGAAACAAGCATTGTTAGTTGCTTGATAACAGATGTTCCATTACTGTACCAATGGATCTTTTTAGCACATTAGCATTTCTTCTAGGCTTTGCCCAAAAGTTACTTAGCAACAGTCAGGTAGGAGGTTGGCTTGTTTTAAAAGGACTGTTTGGCTTCATATTCTCCATTCACTCTGAACCCCCAACTCTCAGTTCCCCCCTCTCTGCTCTCTCTCTCTCTCTCTCTCTCTCTCTCTCTCTCTCTCTCTCTCTCTCTCTCTCTCTCTCTCTCTCTCCTCCACCTCCCTACCTCCAGGTATTCCCACCTGGCCTATTCTCTTCTTTCTCTATCCTATCTTTCTCTGCCCTTCTCTATCCCATTTTTATGCCTCTACTACCTTCTCAACTCCCTTTACCATGAACCCAAATAAACTTCATTTTACATTAGACTGGTCATATGGCTAGTACCTGGGGGGTGTGCATGAACATGAGTCTGCTGAGGTACTCCCTCCTGCCACATCATGCCATAATTTACAAAACATATCTGGTATATTTTACTAGGTATGCTACTATTCTAGGTCATATATAGATGTATAGGTGAAGTGTTTTATTTCTTCACTCCGTATCTAGCTGTACATCACTATCAAATACTATGAAATCAAGCCAATACAGGGGAAGCTTCCAGATCACTACCAACTTGATTCCTACATTATCCATGACCAAAGTATGTGATATGTTGAGCAAAATATCTTACCATCAATTTTCATGGGAAGCCAAGAACGATGACAGTAGTGTTCATTGTTTGAAGGACCTCTGTGATCTTTGTGAACAAAACTATAAAGGAAGTACCCCATTCATGGCACTAGATTATTATTAGATAGTTTTTACTATGTTTTGCAGGTTTATCCAGCTATCACTATAAAGAAATTCAAGAGTAATATGCCGACGAGTGGTAGAGGTGGGTCTTGAGGTAGAATCCCAATTTTCTGAGAACCCTCCATATTGACTTCCAAAGTGGCTGTGCAAGTTTATAGTTCCACCAGCACTAAAGGATTGGTCCCTTGCTCCACACGCCCAGCAACCTGAGCTGTCACTAGCATCTTTTCTCCTTAGCCATCCTAATAGGTGTGAAACGGAATCTCAGTCATTTTAATTTCATTTTCCTGATAGCTAAGGATGTTGACTATGTCTTTAAGTGTTTCTTGATCGCTTGATATTTTTACGTTGAAAATTCTGTTTAAATCTGTACCTCAGTTTTCTAATTGGATTATTTACTTTTTTGATATCTAGATTCCTGAGTCCTTTATATTTTGGATATTAACCCTATCAGCTGTGAAGTTAGTGATTTTTTTCACTCCAGGCTGATATTTTGTCTTATTAATGGTATCCATTGCACTACACAAGTTCTTTTTAGTTTCATGAGGTTCCATTGATTAGTTGTTTATCTTAATTCCTAAACTATTGGTGTTCGTTCAGGAAGTTGTCTCATATGCCTATACATTCAAGACTATTCTCAAATTTTTCTTCTATTAGCATCAGTATGTCTGGTTTCATGTTGATGTCTTTGATCCATTCGAGCATGAGTTTTGGGTAGGGTGATATGCATGGTTCTATTTGCAGTCTTCTACATACCAACATTTAGTTAGACCAGTATCACTTCTTGAAGATGCTTTATAATTTTCATTGTATTCTTTATCAAAAATCAGGTATCTTTAGGTGTGTGGATATATTTCTGGGTCTTTTATTCAATTCTATTGATCAACCTGTCACTTTTTATGCGACTGCCATGTGGTTTTTACTACTATTGCTTTGAAGCACAGCTTGAAGTGAGAGATAGTGATACCTTCAGAAGTTCTTTTATTGTACAGAATTGTTTTGGCTATCCTGGGTTTTATGTTTTCTCCATATGAACTCAAGTATTTTTATTTCAAGATCTGTAAAGAATTTTGTTTGAATTTTGATGTTAATTATACCAATGCATGATTATGGGATATTTTTTCATCTTCTGATATTTTCAATTTCCTTATTTAATGACTTGAAGTTTTTATCACACCAGTCTTTTACTTGCTTAGTTTTAGTTATTCTAAAATATTTGTGTTATTGCTTAGTATTGTGAAGGTGCTGTTTCCCTAATTTCTTTCTTAGCCTGTTTATTGTTTATATAAAGAAGAACTACTGAGGTTTTGAGTTAGGATTGTATCCAGCCACTTGCTGAGTGTGTTTATCAGCTGTAGGAATCCTCTGGTAGACTTTGTGGATTGTTTATAATATGAATTTTTGGATTTCCTCTGTGTCTATTGTTATATGGCCTTTTGAGTTCTGATTTTATTAATTTGGATAATTTTTCTCTGCCTTTTAGTAATTTGGGCTAAGGATTTGTCTATCTTGTTCATGTTCTCAAAGAAAAAGTTCTCTGTTTCCTTGATTCATTGTATTGTTCTCTTTCTTTCTAAATTATTGAGTTGAACATTAAGTTTTATTAATTATTGCCATCTAATCCTCTTGAAAATATTTGCTTCTTTTTGTTCTAGAGCTTTCAGGTGAGCTGTTCAGTTGCTAGTATGTAAGCTCTGCAATTTCTTTTTTATATTGGATACTTTGTGTATTTGCATTTCAAATGTTATCCCCTTTCCCAGTTCCCCCTTCTCTCACACCCCTCCTCCTGCTTCTATGAGGATGCTGCCCCTCCTATCTTCTCCTACCTCAGCACTCTGGCATTCCCCCTACAGCTGGAGCCATGGGTCCTCCCATGTGTACTCTTTTGTTGTTGGTTTAGTCTCTGGGAGCTCTGGTGAGATCTGTTTGGTTTATATTGTATTTCTTGCTATGGGGTTGCAAAGCCCTTCAGCTCCTTCAGTCCTTTCTCTAACTCCTTCATAGGAGTCCACGTGTTTAGTCTGATAGTCTGATGTCTAGCTACAAGCATCTTAATCTGTATCAGTAAGGCTCTGGCAAAGCCTCTCAGGAAACAGCTATATCAGGCTCCTGTCAGCAAGCACTACTATACATTAGCAATAGTGACTGGGTTTGGTGGTTGCATATGGGATAGATCCCCAGGCAGGGCAGTCTCTGGATGGCCTTTCCTTCAGTCTCTGTTCTACTGTTTGTCCCTGTATTTCCTCCGATGAGTATTTTGCTCCCCCTTCTAAGGGCTGGTGCATCCACAGGTCTTCTTTCTTCTTGAGCTTCATATAGTCTGTGATTTGTATCTTGGGTATTCTGAGCTTTAGGGCTAATGTGCACTTATCAGTGAGTGCATACCATGTGTGTTCTTTTGTGACTTGGTTACCTCACACAGGGTGTTATCTAGTTCCATTTGCCTATGAATTTCATAAAGTCATTGTTTTAAATAGGTGAGTAGTACTCCAATGTGTAAATGTACCACATTTTCTGTTACCATTCCTCTGTTGAGGGACATCTGGATTGTTTCCACCTTCTGGGTATTATAAATAAGGCTGCTATGAACATAGTGAATTATGTATCCTTGTTATATGCTGGAGCTTCTTTTGGGTATATGCCAAGGAGTGGTATAGTTTGGTTCTCAGGTAGCACAGTTTTCTCTGGAACCACCAGACTGATTTCAAGAGTGGTTGTACCAGTTTGCAATCCCACCAACAATGGAGGAGTGTTCCTCTTTCTCCACATCCTTGCAGCATCTGCTATCACTTTAGTTTTTGATCTTAGATATTCTGACTGGTGTGAAGTGGAATCTCAGGGTTGTTTTGGTTTGCATTTCCCTGATTTCTAAAGATGTTGAACATTTCTTTTGGTGCTTCTTTATGAAGGCACTTAGTGCTATTAAATTTCCTCTTAGCATTGCTTTAATTGTGTCCTATAAGTTTGGGTATACCTTCATTTTCCTTGAATTCTAGAAAAAATCTTTAATTTTTTTGTATTTATGTCTTAACAGTTATAATTTAGTACAGGATTGTTCAATTTCTATGGATTTGTTCTTTATGTTTATTTTCTGTTGTTGTTGTTGTTGACATCCAGCTTTAATCTGCAGCAATCTGACAGGATATAGGAGGTTATTTGTGTTATTTTGATTCACTTGAGACTTGCTTTGTGGGTATGGAAGACATGTTCATTGGTGAGAGTGGGTCATTGAAGTCTTCTCCTCTTAATGTGTGAAGTTCATTTGTAATTTAAGCTTTAGGAAGGTTTCTTTCACAAATGTCAGTACTGTTGTGTTTGAGGCATAAATATTAATAGTTGATATGTCATCTTAGAGGATTTTTCCTTTAATGAGTATGTATTGTCCTTCCTCATCTTTTAATTTTAGTTGAAAATCTATTTTGTTAAATATTAGAATAGCAACACAAGCCTGCTTTTTGGTTCCATTTGTGTGGAAAATCTTTCTCCAGCCCTTTATTCTGAGTTAATGTCTAATTTGATCTTGAGGTATGTTTCTTGCACGTAGCAGAAGAGTGGTTCTTGATTTTGTTTTGTTTTCTCTTTCAGAATGAGGGTAATATTTATTTGGCTTATGCTTTCACTTAGCAGTTCATCATCAGAGAAGTCAGAACAGGAAGACAGTCAACCAGGGCAGGAACCTGGAGGCAGGAGCTAATGCAGAAACCAGGGAGTGTTGCTTACTGACTTGAACCTAATGGTTTGCTCAACTTTCTTTCTTATAGAACTCAGGACCATGAGCCAAGGGATTATACCATCACAATGGGCTGGGTATGTCCACATCAATCACCAATTAAGACAATCCCCTGGACTGTTGAGTCTACCAATTTGCCTACAGCTTGACTTAATATATTTATTTACATAGTTATTTAGTTATTTGCATCCCAAAGTCTGCCCTCCTCCTGCTCCTCATTTACACAACCTCACTCCCCTTTCCCCCCTCCCTTTCTCCTCTGATAGGGTGGACTACCTCCTGGGTATTCCCCCACCTTGTTGCTTCAAGTCTCTGCAAGATTAGGCATATCACCTCCCGCTGAGACCAGATAAGGCAGCCATCTTGGGGTTACAGTTTCCACAGTCAGGATAGGGACACAGCTTTATGAAGAGCCCCTGCTCCAGTTATTGGGGGAACCCACCTGGAGGCTGAGCTTCACATCTGCTACATACGTGCTAGACTCCTCAGTCCATTATAAGACAAGGATATAGTTTCCACTATGTTCAGAGCAGCTTTATTTGTAAGAGCCAGAAACTGGAAACAACCCAGATGTCCCTCAATGGAAGAATGTATACAGAAAATGTGGTTCATTTATACAAAGGGATACTATTCAGCTATTAAAAATGACGACATCATGAATTCTGCAGGCAAATGGGTGGAACTAGAAAATTTCATCCTGAGTGAGTTAACTCAGACGTAAAAGGACATGCATTGTATGTACTCATTGATAAGTGGATATTAGCCAGAAAGTAGAGAGTACTCATGTGGCAACCCACAGACTAGGAGAAGTTTAACAAGAAGGACGGGCCAACCAAGCATGTTTGAATCTCACTTACAAGGGGAAATAAAATAGTCATAGTAGGTAGCATAAAGGAGTAAACAGTGTGAGAGAGGGAATACAGAAGGGAGTAGGGTGGAGACTATGGGGAAAGACAGGAGTGAGGGCCAGAAGGGCAGGAGAATGAAGGGAAATCTACAACTGTCAGGGTTAGAGCATTATTATTATTAGGTACTACTTCCCCCACCATTTTTATTCTATCCTCCCATCCTGGTCCTCTGAGATGGCTCAGTGCTCTTCAATGTGATGACCACAGTTTGATCCCCATTACCTGCAAAATACAATGACAGAAATGAGTGTTTTCTAAGCTGCACACTTATTCAGTAATATGCATGAAAGCAAGTATAAGTGTTCCACTAATAATATTCATATATATAATGAATATATATATATACATACCAATCAAAACACCATAGTACACGCTTAAATAAAGACATAATCCAGTAGAATTCATCATCACTGTGAACAAATTACTATTTCACAAAGGCTCCAGTAAAAAGTACTAAGAAACCTAGAGGCATAACTAAATGTTACTTGACAAACTGGGCATCTACATAAACAACACAATTGTGTATTTCACCACCATATAAAAATGAACTCAGTGCCTAAGAGGCTTAAATATGATATCTGAAACTGTAAAACTATTTAAGGAAACGAGAGAGATGTGTCAGGACACTTGACTAGGTAGTGATTTCTTAAATATGACATAAAAAGCATAAAAAAACAAAAAATAAAATAAAATGGGATCAGACTCGAAAAAGCTTTCACATAGTCAAGAAAATAAATAAAAAATTAAACATAAATCATACAGAAAGAGAAAAAATATTTTCCACTTCTCTACTTTATAGGGCCCTAAATATTCAAAGAAGATAATAGTTAGAAAAGATAACAATAATAATTGATAAGTACCATGCACAGATATTTCTACAAAGAAGATCTACAAATAGGTAGCATATAAATTAAAAGTAGAATTAAGATGATCTAGAAAGCAAAGTTCTTGGTTTAAACTCAAAAGAATTAAAGTCAGCATTCCCAAAAAAAAATCCAAATAAAAGATAAAGAAAGGAAGTGGATCATTCTAACAAGAATTTTGCAGAAATTTCCTTTTTTAAATTTTATTACACTCCAGATTTTATTAACTTCACTATCCATTCTCCAACTGTTCCACATCCCATACCTCCTGCACCCTTCCCCCTGCATGTCTCCACAATGATGTCGCCACCCCACTCACTCCACCAGAACTCTAAACTTCCGGGGACCTCCAGTCTTTTGCGGGGTTAGGTACATCTTTTCTGACTGAACCCAGACCCAGGAGTCCTCTGTGTTGGGACCTTATCTCAGCTGATGTATGCTGCCTGGGTGGTGATGCAGTATCTGAGAGATCTCTGGGTCCAGATTAATTGAGACAGCTGTTTCTCCTGCAGGATTGCCCTCCTTCTCAGCTTCCTCCAGCTTTTCCCTAATTCAACAAGTAGGGTCAGCAGCTTCTGTTCATTGGTTGGGTGCACATATCTGCATCTGGCTGTTTCAGCTGTTTGTTGAGTTGTTTGGAGGATAGTCATGATAGGTAGCTTTTTCTGACCACCCCATGTCTTCAGTAATGGTGTCCTGCCTTGAGCCTATCCTTGAGCAGGATCCCACTTTGGGCCTGCTGCTGGACCTTTTTTCCTTGGGATTTTCTCCATTTCTATCCGTGAATTTCTTTCAGACAGGAAGAATTATGGGTGAGAGTTTTGAGTGTGGGATAGCAACCCCATCCCTCACTTGGTGCCCTGTCTTTTCCACTGGAGGTGGGCTCAACAAGTTCCCTTTTCCCACTGTAGGGCATTTCATCTAGGGTCTTCCTTTTATACTTACATTGCACATTGCAAATAATTCAGATCAAATAGTTACCTGATATTGGAGCTTCATCTCAGGAAACAGAATTATGTCTCTAAATTCAATGAAATTCATTAATTAAACAAAAAATATCATCTGAGTTGTATAACACAAAATCCAGAACTTTGCCAGAAAAGCATGCACAATGTTGAAAACACAAACCAACTTAATCACATCTCAAGAGAAATGGAAGTCATTAGAAACTGACTATAGAATGACCCAGGTGTTTGAATTAATATAAAAGAGTTTAAAGAGTATGCTTACTAACTAAATAATAGGTCCTTCATGCAGGATGTATTAAAAGATATAAGATCAGAGAAGCTATGAAAAAATAGAAGCTGTCAATTTCAGAAGCATAGCATCAGAAAGTACATTTTGCGAATAAAATGTTAAAAATTTTGCATGACTTAAAAATGATCAGGTGATTAAAAGATATAAAAATGGATATTATGCATTATTGAGAAGAAATGAGCAATCATATTTAAATATACAATGGAGAACCTTAGAACCACAAATACACAAATATTTTTTTAATGGAAACTTGACATTCCAGCAAGAAATATGTATTTATTATATTAACTTTGAACATGAATGTGAATATTCGGTGACTTCATAAAAGCCAGAGAGAGCAGTAAATGGAAAGAAAGAAAGAAAAAGGAAAAAAGAAAAAAGAAAGGAAGAAAGAGAGATAATAAGAGACTAAGAGACCATAAAAATTAAAGGTAATAACTATATAAATTTAAAGAAAAATAAACTACCAATTCAAAATTCTCCTTTTATTATTTTTTACTAATTAAATTATCCATTTTACATTCAGATCTCTGTTGCACAGTCCCAGGCCACTCACATAGTTCCTCATATATATAAAATAAATAAATAGTTCTTAAAAGGTAAACCATAAATAAGATGGGATGCTAATCTTTGTTGCAAAACTAGAAACATAAAATGACAAAAGAAACACAATGTAAAAAAATAAAATAAATGGTAAATAGATAAATATAACTAAGCATCAATTCATAAATAATTACCATAAATATAAATAGACTTCTGTACCGAACGTATACTCTTAATGTTTATGGATATTCATTGTAGCCAAAGTAGCCATAAATTAATAAGTATTGTTCACATATTAATAAATACATAGCACATTTGTTTTGCTGTATCTGTGTAATATCACTTTGGATGATTATATTTTTGTCGCTTCATCCATATTCCTGAGAATTTCATGTTTTCATTTTCTTTTAACAGCTAAGTAATTAATCACTTTATAAATGAACCATATTTTCTTATGTCATTTATTCTCTCATAAACATGTAGTTTGTTTTTTGCTTTCTAGTTCTAGTAGAAATTATATGAATCTAAACAATGTATATATTTGAGGAAATGTCTCTGTCTTAAAGTGAAGCATACTCTGAGTATAGCCTCAAGAGCAAATGTGAGATCTAATCCCAGTATCCTAAGGAAATGCCATACTGATTTCTATAGTTCTTATACAAGATTTCATACTTTCTGGTACTGGATGAATATTTCTTTTACTGCAAATCCTTTCCAGAATGAGCTGTCATTTGTTTTACTGAGCTTGGCCATTCAGACTGGTGTAAAATGAGACCTAATATAGTAAAAGCTTCCTAAAATATATATACATATATGAAGGCAATCTAAATGAAATCATGAGATCACCAAATAACAGGAAAAATAAATCCCAAGTTGCAATCCCTTGTCACCACATGAAACTTTCTATACTGGTAATGTGTTGTATCTCATTGAGCTCTTGACTAAAGAGAACCTGTGGGAACTCCAAAATAACACAGTATTTCCAACAGTATTGGTTGCTCTCCACAAACTTACAATAGGGCAAATTGCTGAAAACAGCAACTACACAATTCATTGAACATAAAGAGTTTGACCTGTGCATGCTTAAAGCATACACCTGCATGGTCTAGTGTTCTTGGTACTGGAAAGGACATACGACCAAAGGAGAATGGTAGAAAGCAACCCCCACAGAACCTTTAACCTACCATAGTGACCTGCATATAATTTATGCTAATGCAATGGCTACACAATTTTTTGGAGTAATTATTCAATATCTCCTTGTATTTAAGGCTATCATGAGATAGAATGCATGCCTAACCTTGCACAGGTATCCAAGAAGCTGAGACCAGAGAGGCTAGAGACCTAAGGTAAAGTCAAATACTATATTTCTGTTAGAGGAACATAGCAATAAAATGACTCCTGACTCCAATCATTCTGCTATATTCATAGATCATGCTCAGTCTTGCTCAGCCAATATCGGAGAAGCTTCTTTCTATAGCATATGGGAACACATACCCATCGCCAAAAACGTTGCAGAGATTGGGAGATCTTGGAACACTCAGCCCTTAAAAGAATGTCCCCTTCAAATTCATACCCCTGAGAGCTCAGCAAACTCTGCAGAAAGAATGTAAAAGCCAAAGGGGATAGAGGACATTACAGAAACAAAACCATCTAAATGCAGCATAATACACAAACATGAACTCACAGAGACTGGCATCACACACAGGGAGTGTATGGGTCTTCAGCAGATGGGATCTCAACTCTTACTGAGAAGAGGGACACCAGCCCCTGCTATCTTCAAGTGATAATCACTGTAGAAGGAAATATTAGTTTTCATTGGGGAAACAAACCACTTTTAAAGACAAACATCACTCTTGAGAGTAGATGGCCAATTCAAAATGAGCTCAGTAAAATCTGTAGAGGTTCTTTGTCTCAAAATATTGCCAGGGCATTTTTGTTTAACCTCACAAAACATTTTCACATTTTTATGGCTTCTGGTTTTGTGCTTTTATGGGATTCTTGTGAGCATGTTTGTCTCTGACTGTGTGTTTCTTGTACTTTTTCTGGGGCTACTTTCTTTCTGTTTGTTTCTTCCATCCTGTTCCAATTTGGTTTGTTTGTTTTATTTGTTTTATTTTGAAAGAGTGTCCTGTGGAGAAAAAGGGAGGAATTGGGAGGTGCTGGGGGAACAGAAACCATAATCAAAATATATTGTAGGAAGGAATATACTATTTTCAGATGATGAGGAGGAGGAGACAAAGAAAAAGGATGAGAAGAACAAGAAGGAACGTGAAGAAGAGGAAGAAGAATTAAAGAACAAAAGGAAGAGGGAGAGGAAGCAGAAGAAGAGGAAAAAGAGAAAAAAGAAGAGGAAGAAGAGGGAGGAGGAGAAGGAGGATGAGGAGGAGGAGATGACGAATTGTGTGGCACAGTTTGAATAAGAATGACCTGATGTGCTGCTGTGTTTGACTGATTTTAGACCGGTGGAATGTTTATGAAGGACTAGGAAGTATGGCCTAGTTGGAGGTGACATGGCTTTGTGAAGGAGATATGTAACTGGTGGAAGATTAAAAAGTCCAAACCAGGCCCAGTCAGTCTCACTCTTTCTCACATGTGAGCTTTCAGGCACTTCCCCAGCACCAAGCATGCCTACTTGTTACTATGCATCCTTCCACAATGATTACAGACTCTAACCACTGGAAAATGTAAGCAAGACCCCCAAAAAGACTTTTTATAAGGTGCTTTAGTCATGTTATTTTCTTATGTGGTTACAGCTCAAGTTTATATAATTTAACTTATACTGTGTTTTATTTAAATTCACTTTATTGTCCTTACTTATAACAAATCTTTACAATCAACAACCCTGAATTCTATTCTTTTCTGTATATATTTCAAAATAAATAATGTTCACAACCCAATCCTGGCAAAGGTGGTTACTCCAGTTTGAAAATTAGGCAAATGCATATAAACACAAGCTACGGAAATAAGAAAATTTGTGTATGGTTAGAAAAATGTGGATGATAGTACCTTATTATACATCTTGTAAACAATGTTGAACTTTAAAATTCCTAAATATTATTATAAGGAGTACCTTATAATTATATTTACATGTAAATCACCAGTTATGCAATAGCTGTGCCCTTTGATAGTTGCACTGAATTCAAGGCTTTGGCTCAAAATTTAGAAAAGACAAAATTGTATTCACTAACTGGCCTTAATTAGTAGCTGGGGTTCAATGACCTCAATGCACAATTTAAACATTAAATTTTTGACTACCAGTGTTAAAAATGTTTTTGATCATTAAATAATAAAATATTTATGAAAGTGCTGTGCAAACTGAAAAGAAAGCTTGATGCTAATATAAGAAGTATTTCTTGTAGATTTTTTTATTTTAAAATTTATGTATGTATTCACTTTACATCCTAATATCTGCCCCCTCTCCTCCCAATAATCCCTCACGCTATTCCCCTCTCTGTTTCTACCTTTCTCTTTGTTTTTGATGTGTTACCCTCACACACACACGCACGCACGCACGCACGCCCACGCACGCACACACACACACACACACACACACACACACACACACACACCAAAACACCCCCATGCATATCAAGTCGATGTAAGACTAGGGTGCATCCTCTCCTACTAAGGCCAGAAAAGGAAGTCTATTTAGAGCCATCATATCCACAGGCAGACAGGCAACAGGCTCAGGTATAGTTCCTGCTCCAATTGTTGGGGAACCCACATAAAGACCAAGTTCCACTTCTGTTAGAAATGTACTGGGGGCCTTTGTCCAGTCCATGTTCACTCTGTTTGGTGACTCAGTCGCTGGGAGCCCCCAAGACTCCAGGTTAGTAGATTATGTTCGTCTTCCTGTGGAGTCCTCTTCTCCTTTAGGTACCTCAATCCTCCCAAACCTTCCATAATACTCTCCAAGTTCCACTGGATGCTTCAGTGAGAGTTTTTGCACGTCTGAGAATTGCCTGCTGGGTGGGGATTCTCAGAGGACAGTTATGCTAGCGTCCTGTCTACAAGCATAACAGAGTATCATTAGTAGTGTCAGGGATTGATTCCTGCCCATGGAATTGGTCTCAATTTGGGGCAGTCTTTGGTTGGCCATACCCCCAGACCCTGCTCTATCTTTGCCCCTATACATCTTGTAGGAAGGGTACATTTGGCATAGAAGTCTTTTGCGGTAGGGTAACTGTCTTTGACCATCAACTGGGAGTCCTGCCCAGTTACAGGCAGTGTCCCTCAACTGAAGAATAGATAAAGAAATGTGGTTCCTTTACACAATGGAATACTACCTCCTATTATAAATAAAGTGATCATGAGTTTGCAGACAAATGGATGGAACTAGAAAATATCTTCTGAGTGAGGTAACCCAGACCAAAGACATGCATGGTATATACTCACTTATAAGTGGATAGTAGCCATAGTACAAGATACCCACACTATATTCAATAGACCCAAAGAAGGCAAATAATAGAGAGAGCCCAACGGAGTATGGTTGAATCTTTCTCAGAAGGCGAAATAAAATAGATGTTAGAGATCAGTGGAAAGCAGAAACTGGATAGAATTTTTTTTATGAAGATCATTAAGCCATTACATTGTCCATTTAGGTGCTTAGTCATGTTCCATTTTTTGACAAAGGAAATTTATTGTTTGTTCATTTTATGAGCCCATATACTCACAAGTCTCTAGTTTTTCTCAATATACCTTAAATTATTAATAAGCCTTCTTTGTGAATTAAGTTTTCTCCTTCACTAGAATGTGTGCATCAATTTCTGTGAAAGTATTTTTTCTGTACATCGAAACACATTACTTAATATGGAGGTCATCAATATGTGTATCTCAAACTGAATCATGGGAATATAGTTATTATTTATTGATATTTTATTAATGCATGTCTCTATCATACAGAGTACTAACATTTTGCCCAGATTTGTACCACTTCAGGATATGATTATATAGCTCTTATCTTTGTAGAACTTACACACAAATGTTGAAGAACTGACTTTATTTGTGCTTACATGTATTGTATGAATGTTCTAAATTTTCCAGCAGTTTTAATTTTGAATCTAAAGGAACAATATAGGAGTATTCAGTATGGCGAATGAAAGGAGTATTCATGATATAGGCTTACAGAAATGTCTTCCCTAAAAAGAGTACATTGTAGTGCACAATTAAAGAAGGAACAAACAAGACAAAGACCTGAGAATGATACTACCAGCAAAACTCTGTTATCATGATTTGGGTTACATATGTCAGAAAGTAAATATCTATCTTTTTGATGATTTTATTTCCATATTCAACCATTATTACTACATGTTTTAGATAAATGTAAATGAAGCATTTTTCCATAGAGTAAGTGTTCAGTTCATTTAAATTACTTGCTGGAAGGAATATAATATATATAAAATAATTTTATAATACATAACAATTGCACCTGTAAATGATTGAGATACTTATTTGAGAGAATTATTTTAATTATCTTTAATTTAAATATAGGTTAAAATAAGTGCACCCTAAACTGTTGCAGTAAATATTAAAAACAAACAACAACAACAACAAAAACTGAACCTTTTATCCCTCATTAGTGCTCCACGCTGCCCCCAAATACTCTTTGACTCAGGAGGTCAGGTGGCCATTCCAGTGTGGCACCTTTCCAGATTGGTCGCTAGTGTTATTTCTGTACATATGGGGTCAAATGGAATTAACCATCATTTCTCTGACTGTCTCTTTTTCAATTGGATATTTTATTTACATTTCAAATGTTATCCCCTTTCCCAGTTTCTCATCCCTAAATTCTCTGTCCTATCCCTTCTCCCCCTTCTATGAGGGTGTTCCCTAACCTATCCACCCACCCATTCCTGCCTCCTAGCCCTGACATTCCCCTATAGTAGAGGGGTCCAGCCTTGGCAGGATCAAGGACTTCTCCTCCCATTGGTGCCCCACTAGGCCATCCTCTGCTACATATGCAGCTAGAGGCATGGGTAAGTCCATGTGTACTCTCTGGATGGTGGTTTAGTCCCTGGAAGTTCTGGTTAGTTGATATTGTTGTTCTTATGGGGTTGCAAACACCTTCACCTACTTCAATCCTCTCTATATTTCCTCCAACAGGGTCCCTGTTCTCAGTTCAATGGTAGACTGTGGGCATCCACTTCTGTATTTGCCATGATCTGTCAGAGCTTCTCAGGTGACAGCTATATCAGGATCCTCTCAGCATGCACTTCTTGTCATCAGCAATATTGTCTGGTTTGGTGGCTGTATGTGTATGGGCTGGAGCCCCAGGTGGGGTAGTATCTGGATGGCCTTTTCTTCAGTCTCTGTTCCAAACTTTGTCTTTGTATTTCCTTCTATGAATATTTTTGTTCCCACTTCTAAGAAGGGCTGAAGCATCCATATTTGGTTGTCCTTCTTCTTGGGCTTCATGTGGTCTGTGGCTTGTATCTTGGGTAGTCTGATCTTTTGTGTTAATATTCACTTATCAGTGAGTGCATACTATGTGTGTCTTTTATGATTGGGTTACCTCAGTCAGGATGATATTTTCTAGTTCCATCCATTTGCCTATGAATTTCATGACGTCATTGTTTCTAATAGCTGAGTAGTACTCCATTGTGTAAATAAACTACATTTCTTTATCCATTCCTCTGTTGAGGGACATCTGGGTCCTTTGGGCTTCTGTCTATTATAAATAAGGCTGCTATAAACATACTGGAGCATGTGTCCTTGTTATATGTTGGGGCATCATTTGGGTATATGCCCAGGAGTGGTATAGTTGAGTCCTAAGCTAATAATGAAATGTCCAATTTTCTGAGGAACCTCCAGACTGATTTCTAGAATCCCACCAACAAAGGGGCAGTGCTTCTTTTCCTCCAAATCCTCTCTGGTTCCATCAGAACACTAGAAATCCAGCATGGGATGGCCTATCACAGTTCACTGACACGGACTCTGCTCACACTCCCAACAACCCAGTGAAATCATGACTCAACAAACTAATTTATCAATCATATGTATATGTTAAACTCTCAATCCATAATACATCCTCACAATAAAAAACCAATTAATAAAGCTATATACTGCCCACCTAGATAAGATAAATTGACCTATAGAAATCCTTCCCTTAAGAAATATTCATAAAACCTGTGTCTATGCACAGAGAAGAATCTTAACATCTGCTACCATTCTCCCAGCTCCTCCCCTTGCTAAGGCTCATTTTCCTCTTTCTAAAACTATGATCCTGCCCATCCTTCCTTTTCATAAGATGATAGCCCTCATTCTATCCTGTACCTGCCTCCCTGCATAAAGACGTCGACCTACACTAAACATGTATTTTATCTATCATTATTCACTGCATAAAACTCCATCTATGACTAACTTTCTTTATAAAGGTCTTAGATATTTTGTAAGTGTAAAAATGCTTTAAGGCTTTTGATAGCTACCAGTTTTTTTAAGACATGTTATGTACTTGTCTTATGTAGAGTTTCTTTTGCTGTAATAAAGCAAAATCAATGTGAGGAAGAAAGGCTTTGTCTCTTCTAATGGTTTTTAGACCAACATCCAGGAAAATCAGGGCAGAAACTTAAGGCAGGAACCTCGATGCAAGAGCTGATGCAGACACCATAGATAGATGCTGCTTACTGGCTTGTTTCCCATGGTTTTTCACTCTGTTTTTTTTTAAAGAAGTGAAGATGATCAGGCTAGTGATGTCAAAGATCACAGCAATGTTGACTATCTTACATTAGTCATCAATTAAAAAAATACCTTAATATTTACCCACAGGCCAATCTGATGATGGCCACTTATCAATTGAGGTTCTTTTTCTCAAAATTAAGTAGCTTTTGACAGATTCACATTAAAACCCTATTCAATACAGTAGTTTATATTTGGAATAGGGAAATTTTATAGAAAGAAACAAAAATGCAAAAACACAATGAGTCTGTTAGGAACATTTCTCACTGAAAATTTACTTTTTTACACTTGGTCTTAGCCCAAAAGACATAAAATAATGTACTTAATATTTTATTTCTTCAGACCCAATGTTATAAGGAAATGTTCTGCAATGATGTCAGGTACCCATGCAAATCCCTCAAGGGACTTTCCTCAAGAAAGAGCAATTTTCTATGAAAACAAGTTATCTCACTCTGCTGTAATAGAGCATACATTCAGTGTGTCTTAGCATGGGCTACCATTTCTGTGATGAAACACCGTAACCAATGTATCTTGGTGAAGAAAAGGTTAACATAGGTTATATTTCCATATTATTGTTCCGATGGCAGGAAATCAGGACAGGAACTCAAACAGGGCAGGAACCAAAAGGCAGGAGCTAATACAGAGGACACAGAAGTGTACTGCTTACTTGCTTATCCCTCATGGATTGCTCTGACTGCTTTCTTATAGAACCTGGGACTACTAGTTCAGAGATGGCACTACCTACAATATGCTGGTCCCCTATCAATCACAAACTAAGAAAATGCACTCTAGCCAGATCTTATGGAGATATTGCCTCAATTGATATTCTCCTTTGCAGATGACTGTAGCTTGTGTCATGTTGACATTAAACTAGCCAACACACAATGTTTCATTCCTATCAGAGACCATAAAAATTTAAACAATGACAGGGGCAGGGTTGAGGAAATAGGTTTCTTGTGGACATCTACATCACATTAGTACAATCCAGTGTCAAAACTCAGCAAGAGTGGGGCTGTTAAAGTTATCACATTTGTGGCAAATACCTATTATCACTCATGACATTTATTTTCTCTGAGTCAAGATGAAGCCTTAGTATCCTTTTCAATCTGGTATTTCAAACAGCAACAACAAATTGCTTAGAGGTAATTTTTGACAAGAAATTTATTTTTCCCTGTAGATGTACAGATGACTTATGACTTAAGAGGAATTGTGAGTGAAAAACGTATTCGTACTTCTTCAGGGTAGGAAATATTCTATAAATTCTTAATTCTCCAGAAGCCAACAATTTTATCATTCTTATGGGCTTTCTCACATTGGCTAGTAGAGTCAGAGATGAATGGAGATTGAATTAATTATATCTAGCACTAATAAATCAAGACTGACATTGATTGAGTAATTTAAGCATTTTCTTCTGTGACAACCCTTCCATGTCCCTCTTTCTAGAATATGTCTCTGTAATCATGAATATCACTGCAAGAGTCATGTCCTTGCTCTTTGCAGTTAGCAAGATCATGGATCATGGCCTTCCATGTGTTTTCTGGTAAGAACATAGCCTGCAAGCATGGACACCATCAGCAGTAGGACCAGGTGCTTGGAAAAGGCCCCCAAAGCCAGCCCAAGCCATGACCATCACCATGGCCTCAGGTAGCAGTACAGGTTACTCACATCAATATGGCCACCAGAGGTTATCTCACCACAGTGGATGGCTTCTGATCAAGGTATAGGAGGGAGAACAGCTCATTTCATTTGATCTTAACCGAAAGGTCAAGAAGAGATAAACAACTTCTTACTATTTAAAAGTCAGGCTACAGAGAATTGGGCGAATGAGTACATAGATAATACAAAATCACCTTTATTGTTTTTATTATTTAATATTCTTTTTTATTTTAGAGGGGTTCACAAGGGTTTGTGGCAGATATGGTATGACTTGGCAGTGAATGTTGTTAGGGTGCATGGTGTGAAATTCCCAAAGAATCAATAAAAATATGTTGCAAATAAAAGCCCTCACTTAAAACATTTTCCTTTTTCAGACAATAGGACTTTGGCTACGTTTTATTGAGAAGACAGTAATTCTAAGTCAAATACCCGAGATACAGAATAATTTCTGAGACTTTCGTGTCTGTCTACCTGCACAGAAATGGAAAGACAGTTTGAGGTTCACGTATATACCCAGCACACATCAAAAGTGATGTCCTGTATATGTCTTACCACATTGGACAACTTAGGAAATCTCTCTCTCTCTCTCTCTCTCTCTCACTCTCTCTCTCTCTCTCTCTCTCTCTCTCTCTCTCTCTCTCTCTCTCTGTGTGTGTGTATGAGAGAGAGAGAGAGAGAAAATAGAGGTGTGTCTTTCTGTCTCTCTCTTTTCTCCATCTGTCTCTGTCTCTGTCTCTGTCTCTGTCTCTCTCTCTCTCTCTCTCTCTCTGTGTGTGTGTGTGTGTGTGTGTGTGTGTGTGTGTCTTTCTTTAACAGAGTTATAGCCTATCTAAACTATTTTATTAGGTAGTCTACACTGCTATAAAAGAATAATAAAGATTTGGGTGGCTTAGACAATAGCATTTCATGCTTAAAATGCTTGGCAATTCTAATCCTGATGAGAGCTGTCTTGATTGTAAAAGACTGATTCTTATTGCATCCTCATATGGTCTTTCTCTGCCCCTACTTGGAATTTAAAGGGATTTAATTTTCTTGCTTTTTTTAAAGAAGTTTATCAGTTATATTGGATTTAAATTTTCCTGTGTGACTTTTTTAACCTTAATTACATCCTGAAGACACTATCTTCATCTACAATTACACTGGGATTTCAACACAACTTCAACAGATGAATTTGAGAAGAATGTGATTCAACTCATAGTACCTAATATACTTTACAAAATGATTCTCTAAAATTGCTTTCTTTAATATCTTGAACACATATTTAGATATCACTACAGTTACTCTCAGTATCTCTTACACATGCATATCTACTGTTTAAAGTTTATAAACAAAGGAGGAAATATGGAAAAGAATTTAATTATCTGATTTCATCCACATTTTCATTTAATCCAGAATTGCTAAGCATGTATGTGGGAGTCGGGGGAAGATATGTATGTCCAGTATTTTCTATGTAATGTAATATGCCTGAGGTGAAAGAGACAACTTCAATCATTTTGTCTACATAAAATTCATACCTTTAATTCCAAACCCAGTTGAATGACTAAGACAACAGTAACATGTAAGATAATAATAACATATAGCCCACACATAAATAAACAAGTTTAGAACTATTTTTAAAATACTTGGTCCAGACAAATAACTCATTGGAATTATTTAGTTTCTGCTTTTGTTGTTGTTGTCATCTTGTGTTTTTATGACAGACGTTCATTATTTAACATAGATACTTCTATTTTATGGTCCTTAGTGTTACAATTACAATGTGGACCTCCTAGCAGATATATTTTTCTTTATTGCTTTCCCCTAGAATTCTTTAAATTAATTTAATGTTTTTATTTTCCTAAATAAAATACTTTACGCAGAAAAGGAAAGTATGAAATATTCTTCCATATTGATTGTATATGAATCAAGCAAACTTATTTGGAAGCATAACCTGCTAGCATATACTATTGATTGATATATAACCAGGACAGGATTCCCAAACAGAATATTAGTCAAGAAAAATCACATTTTTGAATTTATAATTTTTAGATTAAGCTAAGAGTCATTTTTTATGCTGCCTGAATAAAAACTTGTCTGAAAATATAATGAATTATCCCTAATGATGCATTCACACATTAGTATATACATACTATACATTCATACATTAGTATAATTTAAATAAAAGTTCTTTTTATTGAGAATAATTTTACAGAGCCAAGCAAAGAAAATGAAAACATGGAATAATTAAATTACAAAAATACTTCTGTTATGAGCTTGTATCAACAAATGATAAGAGCTCACACATAATTATTTTTATAAATATTTATGCCAAGTGACAGTTCATTTTGGTAGAGCAAGAAGAATACTCCTTCATTGCTGGTGGGAGTGAAAATTTGTCTAGCTACTATGTAAATCAGTATGGCAGTTCCTCAGAGAATTGGGAAACAATTTCCTCACAACCTAGCTATATAACTACTGGAAATATAGACAAAAATGCTAGATCTTACATTTGCTCAATTATGTTCATAGCAGCTTCTTTCATAATAGGCAAAAATTGGAAACAGCCTACATGCTCCTCACCAGAAAAATAGATAAACAAAATTTGGTACATTTTAACAATGGACTGTTACTCAGCTGTTAAATGAATGGCATCACAACATTAGCAGACAAATGGATAAAACTAGAGAAAAAAATCATCCTCACTGAGATAATTCACACACAGAATAACAAACACAGCATTCACTCACTTATAAGTGAATATTAGCTATAAAGTAAAGGATAATCATGCTAAAAAACATCAGGTAGGAGAGAGAAGGTAAGAGTACTGGGAAAGACAACTGGAATTTGGGATCATTTGGGGGAACAATGTGAAAATGTAATACAGTAGACACTCAACAATATAAGCAAGGGTAACCCTATGGAAGGCTCCTAGTAATCAGATATATGGAGCCTTAACCAGCCTAATATTGTAACTAGACAAGGCTTCCTGTAATGGGACTAGATCATTAACTCAGACGCAAAACCTACCACCTAGTTTGTCCTGGCTACAAGATAAACTAGGGTAAAAGCAGTACAGAAATTGTGAGAGTGGCCAAAGAATTACTTGTTCAGCTTTACACCCATCCATATTCAACCTTGATATGAGGATTCATGCCTAATATTCTTGTAACTTTTTGTGCCATGCTTAGTTAATATACCTAAGAGGTTTGCTCTTTTTTTGTTAAAGGAATGAAAGGAGGAGTGGATCCGATTCAGGAGGTGTGGTAGGATAAGAATGAGGGGAAATTGTGATCAGAAGATAATATAGAACGAGGAGAATAAGTGATAGGTAGGTCAATATATATAGATATAGATATAAGTAGGTAGGTACGTAGGTAGGTAGATAGATAGATAGAAAACGAATATGTTTAAACCCTTTAAGACAGAATCAAAAAATCTGACATTAATAAGGTATAACTTTATTGATTTTGTGGTCTATTTGACTTTTCTTCTTTTATATGTTGGTTTCATTGCAGGGGAAGCTTATAATTGCATTCTGAGACTATGCCAATTTTATTTTTGTCCCAATGTTATGTACTAACCCATAATCCTCCCATATCACTACTTTTTCTTTATCTTAATTCCAGGTGTTGTGTGTGTCATAAATTTCCTCCAAGTGAATCATTATGTTTACTGCTTACTGCTTAGTTCCTGATTCCTGTTGTGCTTCAACTGATCATAGATTGCCTTCTATGTCCCAAGCAAGCCTGTGAAGCTAGTCTGACAAGTGTTGTAGCAAAGGTTGTTTTAATTTAGAACAAATTTAATTAAAACTCTCAGTAGAGGAGCCCCACAGGTCTATCTTGAATCTTACTAATGTGCAATGCAATTATTGGAATATCATGGGAATCGGAATCGAGTGAATGGACAAATTTATCTATCAACAATTACCTCATACAATATAACATGTGTCTACCTGATGAGATTAAGAATATTACAAAAGAGTCATTACTGTTTAACCTAATAACTCATGAAAAGAATAAAGAGAATTTAGGTGAGACTTTTAAAAATTATATTGCTGGTGAAATTGAATCCATAATTTACTTACAAAGTAATAATAAACCCACATCAAATAATTGTTGACTACATGCTAATAATGAATAATACTTCACTAGAAAAAATATTTGTTGTAGTAGAGACAAGTACATAAGGGTTCAATTTTTTAATTCTTAGAGTAAAAAATTGATCAAGTTACCAGTTATTTATAAGAGAAAATTCCAGGTATTCACAAAAGATTTTAAGAGTAGGAAGAATCTAAACTTGAAGGTCCACTTGAAGGAATTTCTCATACAAATTTGACAGTGTAGTTTCAATTATATCAAATGATGAAACAGTCTAACTATATGCAAAGAATATTAAATAATCAGTCAGTTTAGACTAGTATGGTCTTCTGTAGTAGGTTCCTTATATAGAGCAGCATATTTTTGCACTTGCCAAAATGAAACTTATAAAGTAATGTACTTTTCCTATATTAAAATATTAAGACATTACCTATAATATCTAAATTAATTTGCAATAATTTATTTATTCAAACAAGGACCTTGTGAATATATGTGTTCTTTCTCTGTTTCTGTCAACATTTTCTTTCTCATCACATACAATTGCTTCTTTGAAGCAACACATTTATGTAAGCTGCTTTCAGTATTTCAGCAAAATCAGAGGTAGCATTTCCAGTTCACCTTTTGTAGTTATTTGACCTTGCTGCTTTTCTGAACATAAAAGTCTTATTCTCTGTAGAACTGCTGGCAGTATGAGAACTATCAGTCAATTTTACAGATGCTAAAACACTTCAATTCACTCTGAGAAGTTAAAAGTATCACAATAAATCTCTCACATTATGGGTTCTATTTTCAAATAATTGACTTAGGAGCAAGCATTATTTAGGCGTCGCTCTTGCAAGTATTTGGACTCATGGTATAAAGAACTAAAGGTATCAATCTAGGACCTTAGTGACATCCTAAGTGTCATAGCCTGAATTTTCAGGATACAGCTTACAAAGTATAAAATTCAGTAACAGAGCAGAAGTGTAATTTAGGGGAAACACTGGTATAGAAGGAAGGAGTGCATTCTTCAAATCATTCCTGTGGATGTCCTGGTTTCTATCAGGAAAATAACTAAAGCACTAGATATGTATTCCAAGTTGCAGAATTTTTATAAATTAGTACATTATTACTTACTCAAAAACAGTGTTGAAAACGTGCCACTATTTGATTTTGAAAATCATTGAAAACTATTATGAATTATTATCAAGAAATTGCCTATAGGCAAATATCCAACATTTTCAATAGTAGCATTATTAATGAGATCTCTTTATTTTAAAAGAAAAGTTTATGTGATAACATATAATGTTTGTACCTGAGTAACAACTAAGTGTGAGAGAAAACATTTTGATAATTTTATGTCAAAAAAATATGTAGATCGCTCCTGAGAGACACAACCAGAATAGAGCAAACACAGAGGCGAATGCCAGCAGCAAACCGCTGAACTGAGAACCCCGTTGAAGGAATCAGAGAAAGAACTAGAAAGAGCTTGAAGGGCCAAGGACCCCATATGTACAACAATGCCAAGCAACCAGAGCTTCCAGGACTAAGCCACTACCTAAAAAGACTATGCATGGACTGACCCTGGACTCTGACCTCATAGGTAGCAATGAATAGCCTAGTAAGAGCACCAGTGGAAGGGGAAGCCCTTGGTCCTGCTAAGACTGAACCCCCAGGGAACGGGATTGTGGGGGGGAGGGCGGCAAAGGGGGGAGGATGGGGAGGGGAACACCCATAAAGAAGAGGGAAGGGGGAGGGGGATGTTTGCCCGGAAACCGGGAAAGGGAATAACACTTGAAATGTATACAAGAAATACTCAAGTTAATAATAATAAAAAAAAATGGAATGGGAAGGTTTTTAGGTGCAAAACAATATCTTTAAAGTGATAGATGCAGTGACTGAAGTCTTTTTATATAAAAAAATTAATTAAACAATAAATCCAAAAAAAAATATGAAGCAAGCCAACAGGATTCGAGGATCACAAGCTTTTGTCCATGAAGTCCCACAGTGGGATTGATTTGGACAAATGTATAGATATACTAAAATTTAAATATATGCTTATACATTTTTAAGGAAAGATTTCATAGTAATACAGATAAGTATCAAAGAACTCCAATATATATTCTCCTATGGTTATGCTAAAGCAGTTCCAGAGTACATTACTTTTTGTCAATTTATCTCACCTACCTTTAGTCTTCCTTTCAAATTAACATGTTCACCCTCTATCGCTAAAGGTATACACTTAACATTTGATCACAAAATGTATACTATCATATCATCTGAAAATAGTGATAGCTTTAATTCCTCTTTGCCAATCAGTGTCCCCTTGATCTCTTTTTATTGTATTATTGTTCTATTTATCACTTTGAGTAGTATATTGAAAAAGATATGGGGCAAGTGGGCATCCCTACCTTGTCTCAGATTTTAGTGGGATTGCTTTAAATAGCTCTCCAATTAATTTGATATTGGCTGTTGGTTTGCAGTAAATTGCTTTTATTATGTTTAGGTATGGACCTTGATTTCTTGATCTCTCCAATACTTTTAACATGGAGTGGTGTTGTATTTTGTCAAATGATTTTTCTGTAAATAAGGAGATTATCATGTGATTTTTTATCTTTTACTTTGTTTATATGGTGGATTATGTTAACGAATTTTCTTTCATTGAACCAACCTTGCATCCCTAGGATGAAGCCTACTTGATCATGGTGACTAATCATTTTGATGTGCTCTTGGATACAGTTTGCAAGAATATTATTGAGTATTTTTGCATCGATATACATAAGTGAGATTGGTCTGAAGTTTTCCCTTTTTGATAGGGTCCTTGTGTGGTTTAGGTATCAGAGAAATTGTGGCTTCATAGAATGAATTAGGTAGTGTTCCTTCCGTTTCTATTTTATGAGATAGTTTGAGGAATATTGGTATCAGATCTTCTTTGAAGGACTGGTAGAATTCTGAACTGAATTCATCTGGCCCTAGACTTTTTTTGGTTGGGAAGTTTTATTAACTTCTTTTATTTCCTTGTGGAATATGCGCCTGTTTTGAAAGTTTACCTGCTTTGATTTAACTTTTAATATTGGTATCTGTCTGAAAATCATCCATTTTCACCAAGATTTTCTCTTTCTTTTGAGTATAGGCTTATCCCCTGGGATCTGATTTTTTTTTTGTTTTTTGTTTTGTTTTTTTGAACTGGGGACCGAACCCAGGGCCTTGGTTGCACTCTCTACCACTGAGCTAAATCCAACCCCTCTGATGGTTTTTTTTGAACTACCTAGGTTTCTGTTGTTATGTCTGCCTTTTCCTTTCTGATTATGTTCATTTGGATACTTCATCTGGGCCCTTTAGTTAGTTTGGCTACAGGTTTATCTATCTTGTTGATTCTCTCAAAGAAAAAGCTTTCAGTTTTGTTGATTCTTTGTACTGCTCCCTTTGTTTCAATTTGGTTGATTTTATCTCTGAGTTTGACTATTTACTGGATTCTGCACTCTTGGATGAGATTGGTTCTTTTTATTCTAGAGCTCTCATGTGTCCTGTTAAGTTGCCAGTATAAGATATTTCTAGTTTATTAACCAGTACACTTAGTGCTATGAATTTTCCTCTTAGCACTGCTTTCATTGTATCCTGTAAGATTAGGTATGATGTATCAAAATATTCATTAAATTCCAGAAAGTCTTTAATTCTTTCCTTTATTTCATCCTTGATTAAATTATCACTGAGTACAGTGTTGTTCAGTTTCCACCCCAAAAATTCTACCACATTAATTTTCCAAATGATAAGCAACTTCAGCAAAGTGACTGGATATAAAATTAACTTAAATCAGTAACCTTCCATTTTACAAATGATAAACAGGCTGAGAAAGAAATTAGAGAAACAATTCCCCTCACAATAGCCACATATAATATAAAATATCTTGGGGTAAATCTAAACAAACAAGTAAAGTATATTTATGATAAGAACTTTAAGTCTCTCAAGAAAGAAATCGAAGAAGATCTTAGAAAATGGAGAGATCTCCCATGCTCATGAACTGGCAGAATTAACATAGTAAAAATGACCTTCCTACCAAAGGCAGTCTACAGCTTCAATGCAATCCCCATCAAAATCCCAACAGAATTCTTGAAAGACATGGAAAGAGCAATTCTCAAATTCATCAGAAAAGGTAAAATAATCCAAATAGCAAAAATAATTCTTAACAATAAAACAACAGCTGAGGGAATATCATCTCTGTCCTCAAGGTCTATTATAGAGCAATAATTATAAAAAAACTGCATGGTATTGGAACAGAGACAGACAGGTTGATCAATGGAATAGAATTGAAGACTCAGAAATAAAACGACACACTTATGCACACTTGCTCTTTGACAAAGAAGCCAGATATATACAATGGAAAAAAGAAAGCATCTTCAATAAATAGTGCTAGTCTAACTGGATGTCTGTATGTAGAAAGATGAAAATATACCAACATTTGGCACCATGCACAAAGCTCAAGTCCAAGTGAATCAAGGACCTCAAGATAAAACCAGATACACTGAATCTGCACAGGCAGAAATTTCATATACAGAACTCCAGTGGTTCATGCTCTAAGATCAAGAATTGATAAATGGTATCTCATGAAACTGGAAAGCTTCTCTAAGGCAAATGACATAGTCAATAATAAGACAAATCAGCATCTTACAGATTTGGAAAAAAAAATCTTCACTAACCCGACATCTGATAGAGGGCTATTATCCAAAATACATAGAGAACTCAAGAAGCTAACCCCCCCAAAATAAACAACCCAATTTAAAAAATGGGGTATAGAACTAAACCAAGAATTCACAATAGAGCCGTCTCAAATGGCTGGGAAGCACCTAAAGTTTTCAATTAGCAATAATCTCACCTTGGAAAAACCTCAATGGCTACGATATTGCCCCTGTGCTAAGCTGGGAAGCACCCAAAGAAATGTTCAAATTCCAAAAAGACCCTGAGATTCCACATTACACCAGTCAGAATGGCTAAGATCAAAAACTCGGGTGGCTACACATGTTGGCAAGGATGTAGAGAAAGAGGAACACTCCCCCATTGCTGGTGGGATTGCAAGCCGGTACAACCACTATGGAAATCAATTTGGAGGTTCCTCAGAAAACAGGAAATAGACGTACTTAAAGAACCAGAAATACCACTCTTGGGAATGTACCCCAAAGATGGCCCATCATGCCACAGGGGTACATGTTCCACTATGTTCATAGTGGCCAAATTTGTGATCGCCAGAAGCTGGAAACAACCCAGATGTCCCAGGACAGAAGAATGGAAAAAGAAAATGTGGAACATGTATGCAATGGAATACACTCAGCTATTAAGAATAAAGACATCCTGAGTTTTTGCAGGCAAACAGATTAAACTAGAAAATGTCATCCTGAGTGAGGTAACTCAGGCCCAAAATTCACTAATGAGTGGCATTAGCCAAAAAAAAAAAAAAATCAAAAGTAAATAACACCCAAGATACAGTTCACAGAAATCAAAGTGGTCAACAAGTTGAAGGTCCCAAGTAAGGATGCCTCAGTTCCACTTTGGAAGGAGAAGAAAACAACCACAAGGAGGGAGGGAGGGAAAGACAAGGAAGGGAAAGGAGATAGAGTTTGGGGGTTAGGGGAACATGATCTAGTATTGGATGGGGGAAAAGGACTGAAGCCCTGAGGGCCAGCAGAAAGAATAAAAACAGGTGACCTCAGGAGGAAGAAGGTTGGGAGGAACCTTTAGAATATACCAGAGACCTGGGAAGTGAGAGACTTTCAGGACTCAAAGGCAGGGCGACCATAAATTAAATGTTCTACAGTTGGGAGGGGGAACTTATTGAATCCAACTTCAGCAAAAAGATAGGGCATCAAGTAAGAGATGGGGTTGCTATCCTACAGCCAAAGCTCTGACCCATCATTCTTCCTGTCTGAAAGAAATGAAGGGATGGAAATGGAGAAGAACCTAAGGAAAAGAAAGTCCACCTACAGGCCCAAAGATCAACAGGAGGCCCCAAGACCTGACACCATTCCCAAGGCTACAGTACACTCACAAAAAAACGGATCTATCATGAATGCATTCCAAAAGACCCAACAAGCAGCTTAAACATTCAGAAGCAGATATGTGCACCCATCCAATGTACAGAAGCTGCTGACCACTCTGGTTGAATTAGGGAAAAGCTAGAGGAAGCTTAGGATGAAGGCAACCCTGTAGTATGACCAGCAGTCTCAATTAACCTGGATTCCCAAGTTCTCTCAGACACTGGATTACTAAACAGGCAGCATACAACAGCTGAGATGTGGCCTCCAACACATGTACAGCAGAGGACTCCTGGTCTGGGTTCAGTCAGAGAAGATGCACCTAATCTTCAAGAGACTGGAGGCCCCAGGAAGTTTAAAGGTCTGGTGGGATGGGTGAGGTTGGAACATCCTTGTGGATATGGGGGAGGGCAGTGCAGGGGAAGGAGAAGGATGTGCAACTCTCTCAGGGTGGGTGACTGGGAGCAGAATAAAATTTGGAGGTAAAATGAAAGAAAAGGAAAGAAGGAAGGAAGGAAGAAAAAATAGTTAACCACATGAATTCAACTGCTCTAATTTCAAGGAATGAAAATACATTGAATTGAAAAAAAAAAACGATTTTAGGCTTAATTCTTTTTATACCTACTAGACTACATTATCTTCTGTCTTTATTGTTTCTTTTATTTATTTATATTTCATATGTTATCCCCTTCAAGATTCCCTCTACAAGCCTCCCTATCCTCCTTCCTCCTCCCCTCCCTGACCTATGAGGCTGCTCCCTAATTACCCACCACCCACTCAGTGCCTAGCATTGCCATATCTGGGTCATTAATCCTCCACACCTGGCCAAGGGGGCTCCCTCCAGTGATTCCCAGATAAGACAATCCCCTGCTGCATATTCAATTGCAGCCATGTGTCACTCCTGTGTACTCTTTTATAGGAGCTTTTAGTCTGGTTGGTTTATAATATTGTTCTTCCTATGAGGTTACAAACCCCTTCAACTCCTGCAGTCACTGTCCTAACTTCCCCACTGGGGAACCCGTGCTCCAATGTTTGGCTGTGTACATCCACATATGTATTGGTCTGGCTCTGGCAGAACCTCTCAGGGGACAGATATACTGAGCTCCTGTCAATAAGTACCTGGCATCAGCAATAGTGTCTGAGTTTGTGTCTGTGGACAGGATGTAGCCCTAGGTGGGGCTGTCTCTGGATGGTCTTTCCTTCAACCTATGCTCCACTCTTGGCACCTGTATTTCCTTTTGACAGGAGGAATTCTGGATTAATATTTTTGAGATGGGTGGGTGACCCATCCCTCAACTGAAGGCTATGCCTCTCCACCAGATATGGTCTCTGCAGGTTCTATCTCCTCTTTGTTAGGTATTTTAGCTAAAGTCCTCCTGGTTGGGTTCTGGGAATATCTTGGGTCCTGGTATCTAGGATTTTCTAGTGGCTACACCCTGTTCCTCCTCCCCTACTGCTACACAACTATCTTCAAATTCTTGAACCTCTGTACTTCTGCCCCATATCATCCCATATCTGAACTGCCCCCCCTTTCGCCCCTCTCCCTCTTATCTCTCTCCCAATTCCCTCTTTCCCTCTATTTCCCAGAGATTATTTTCTTCTCCCTACAGAGTAATACTGTAGCATCCACAATACGGTACTCAGTTGTGTAGATGTACCACATTTCCTGTATCCATTCCTCTGTTGAAGGACGACTGGGCTGTTTCTAGCTTCTGGCTATTATAAATAAGGCTGCTATGAACATAGTAGAGCATGAGTTCCTGTTATATCTTGTTTTGTTCTGTTATTTCCCTCTATTATTTGAACAGTCTATCAATTTTTCACCTTTTATTTTTTTCTACTCAAAAAAATCTCCCTTATAAGTTCAAATACCTTTTCCAATATCAAGTATACTTTTACTTCAGTATAAAGGGCCGATATTTTAAAGTAACTTCTCACCTCAAGATTACTCTCAAAGAATGAAATTAATATATGTTGTTTCCATTTTTGGGGGAAGAAGAGTACAGTACCCATTTTATATTAATTTATTTTAATGTTGAAATATGATTTATTTTAAATCTGCTACCCCAACAAGAACAAGATTATAGTAAGGGTTTTACCTATATAATAATCTTGGTTCCCGTTCAGCAAAGAATGTCTCCTTTAAAAAGTTAATGAATTAATGAACAAGAAATAGAGTTATATTTTTCTTTACTAGATAAAATTAATACCTCTTTAACCAATCAAAACTTAGAAAAGGAAATGTATTTTAAGTGCTAATAGATACATAAAAAGAACACAGATGTAACTGACATTTTCTCTATTCTAAATGTATTTATGACATTATGATTATTAACCCAGCACAGTGAAATAATTAGAAAATATTAGTAAATGTACAAAGCTCTGCTGCATCAATCATCTAACCTTAAATAAATTAGTAATTATAATGAAAACTTTAATGAAAATATGTGAAACTTGATTGAATATCTATTATTTATTGTATATCAGTCAACATTTCTCAGGCATTTTGGAGGTAGCATAAGATAAACTAGCAAATCTGACCAGAATTTAACTTGAAATTAGATTATAATACATGCAGTCTGACATGAAGTTAGAAGACAGCACTCTAAAGCTGAAAACCTAGACTCATATAAACTTGACACAATTTTAAATGATCTAAGAATCATAGGTCATAAATAAGTTTTTTAAAAGGAAATGTCCTCAAAATCTTGTGAGAAAAAAACCAACACAATTGATTTCAAATGACAAATCTCTCTTTGTCTGGTTGAGAGGTAGTAACATACCTAATTGCGCTGAATTGGAGTTTTCATTAAGGATCATTGTAATCTAATATATATATTTCCAGTGTTTTCAAAATATAGAAAAGTCCATTCCTTTGGTATCTATGGCTTTCTCTTAATTTTTAAAAACAAGAAGAGTAAATTAAACATGTACATAGTGAAAAGACTGTGACAATTAAAACATCTTGATTCCTATTCAGACTACATGAATTCTTCTAAACAAAAATATTATTCAGAAAATAAACCGTCAAATCCTGCCACTGTCGAGATAATATTTGAATGATCTGTCTAAAGGATATTTTACTCTTCTCATCCAGGTGTGTATATATGTGTATAGGTTGGCATTTTTGTCTGAATACATGTTTTCTTCATGTTAGTGATATTTCTTGTTGTTCCATATTAAAATTAATAGCAGGAAAATCTTTTCAAATAGAAACTTTGTACTCCCCATTGCATGGTAAGGCTCTTGTTAATCAAAATTGATTTTTGTGTATGCTACATGGGAGAGTTGTGTACTTTCTGACATGCAGTAAGTCATTTCTATGAATAAGCTTAGAATGGGTGATTTCTATCTAGGTATATGCATAGAATTACATGGAAATGCTAATGGGTACACTGATGCTTGAAATGCTAACAGGCTAGTTTTATTTAAACTGAAGGTGATTCATAAACACAATCCTGTATCATTCTATCTTCCATTTCATTTTTTAAACCAAAAAAAACATGTCTTAAAAACATTGCTAGCAGAAGAGAAAGTCTATTGATTAATTTTATTTCCTGGTAGATAATCAAGAAGTCCACAGACTGCTTTTAATTCCACAGTTTGAAAAGTATGAATTCTATGAGTCTACAAGCTCATGATACAGTGAATAAAAATACATTATATCTAATTATTGTGAAATCTATGTCACTGTATTATCTTTGTTTTGACAATTAAAAATGTATCTTATTTGTCCTCTAATTATCCTAATTAGCAGCATATCATCATGATAACAAACAGTGTATGGATTTAGGCACTGCAATAAGGCACTAAGTTCTTTATAAGCCCATGTAATATCATGTACTAAACTAAACTTTGATAATATCCAGTAGTAAATGATCATGATTCTTATATGAAACCTCATAAGAGGATTGTGTTTCTGTCTGCTTTGCTGTTAAAATGTCTGAGAGATTGCATATTTAAATTATATATTTGCCTGTCTTCTTTGACTGGGACCTAAATAATAAGTTTAAGTCTTTTTAAAATTTATATCACTAATTAGGGCCATAAGATTATTTGTTATATATTTTCTAAATAAATATAAATGCCATTACTTAAATACTACTCTTATTCACATCATAGAACTTATCCTATTTTATCATTAATATCAGAGTAACTTTTAAAGTATGTAATAGAGAGGTGATTCTCCATTTTGTAATGCCTTTGTAAAATAACAATTTATAGCATAACTTATTTTATTTCTAACTTCTTGTTTTCTATATTGCTTTATCTAGCTGAAATATCTATACCTGTAATGTCTGCCAATCAGTGTGATTTCCTTCATGAAATTCTGTTGTCATCTTCTAGTCTTCTAGTTATGCTTAACACACACCATAGATACCATTCCTAATGTCGAACTTGTCTATACTATATTTTTGGGAATATAAAACGGTATCTAGTTTAGTTTACAGACAGTTTAATTTGCTAAAAAAATGATTATATATTACCAAATGATGAGACAATTACTTAATAACAAGTACCCTCCTGCACAATTATCTATAAGTGTCTTTGTGCCCTGAAATGGTGGTAGCACATATGTTTTGGAAATGTAAGTTGTTTAGGTGGTTTTGGTTGGTTTCTCTCTATGTGCAATCTATCTTTATTATTTTTCATTATGTTTTCCAGTTTTGTGTTCTGTATATCTCTATCCATCTTTCTCCTTCCAAGGATGGTGATTAAAATAAGATTTTTTTTATCTTCTGAAATTAACATGGTGATGCCAATGTATATCAAATTAGATAGCACATAAATATAAATATTACTGATATGTAATACCATTTCACTCCTGAAAATACTTTAGATGATTTCCTTGTCTTTGAATATGATGTTGAAAACCACCAGCAATGTAAATCTAGACTATGTATTCAGCCTTTGTAATATGTTTCTATGAATGTAGTTTTTTTAATTAAAAATTATCATTTTTCATTTTCTAAGTTGTGTATGTCTTTAGACACAACATTGTAGTAGAGTATAAATTTGAAAGTAGTATTTGTTCACATTAAATTCTGAAATACTCTTTAATTCATGTATTGCAATTGTGAGGTATTAGGAACAAAGAGTAACATAAATCAGTGAGTATTTAATGATGATTAATGGTAACAAATGGTTCCTTTAATTTCTTTTAATTTCTGGAATATTTCATTTTGAATTGATCACACTTCTATAGCTATAGATGAATAGAAAACATGTTTTTTAAGATTTATTTTTTATTTTTAATAATGTCTGTATTCCTATGCATCCCAGTGCAGGTGCCTACAATTCATAGCTTCATGTTGCCTAATGCGGGCGTTACATGACCACTCTGTTTGAGTGCTGTGAACTAAACTCCAGTCCTCAAAAGAGTATGCTCTTATCTTCTGAGCCATTTTTTAGCCCCCAATATAATTCTAATTAAAAATAATTAAGGTAGTTCAGTAATAATAACTTAGTTTGAAAAGTGAGAATAGAGTCCACATAAATGAAGTTAGAGTTTATTTGCCAAAGGCCAATATAATCATTATTTAATTTAAAAAGAAGCACATTAAGTGAATTGAAAGATATGCAATTCAATATTACACAGACACACTAAATTGATTTGAAACAAGAGTCTCTTATAACTTTAGAGTAAAAATGTAAATTACTATAGTATCGGTGTTGGAGAGACTTTATAAGCCTTCAGCACTGCAAGCATAGAAGTCTACTGACTTAAATGACTGCCAGGGTATCCGTTATCAATTGTGAATTCCTTCAGTGTTATAGTTGAGAAGGCAAACTTCAGTAAAAGAGAAAAAAGCTATATTAAATGAACAGATTTGTCTGTGATTTGGGAATATTGAGAGAAGTTTGAATTAGAAATTTCCAATGTCTGGCAAATAAAACTAGACAATAGAAGTGGTATACAAGTTAAATTATTTTCTTTAGGTTAAAAATAATGTTAATAATGATAAAATTAATTGATTTTATTTTTTCAAATGAAAACAATATAGCCTTATTTTTTACACAAAGTTAATTATTTGTTAATCAGTTACTTGATATGTAGAAAATGGATAATTCCATTAAAGAAAATGATAAATCAATATAAAATCATAAACAGATTAGTGAGATCATTTTTACACCAAGAAATGATAAGATGTATAAATTACATTTAAAAAGAAGTCTAACCTCATTAAGTGTGAAGACAACAATAGCATTAGTAGAATTAAAGAATAAAGTTTTCTAAATGTAGAGAAAGTGTTATTCATTAAAAGACATAATTAAAATTTATTATACATTAGATAATATTAGGATTAGACTAGAAGATTGACATCAATTGTAGAAAATAGGAACATTCAAAATAAAGAACAGATACTGAAAGCTTTAAAGTAGAAAGAGATAAGTCACATACAAAGATTGATCTATCACACTGCTGATATTTCAATGAAAAGAAAAATCCTTAAGAGCAGGGGAACAAATGCTCCAAGTAATAAAACACTATAGCTGTCTTTCCAGACTATTTTATTCATCAAAAATTATCTTTTAAAATTGAAGGAAACAAAATCTCTTCCAGGATTAGAACAGGCTAAAAAAATTTGACCAGTAAAACAATACAGGTGAATATTAGAACAAACACTACTGGCTGAAGAGAGATAAACACACCCAAGAGTTTACAAAGAAATGTGATATTGGAACACTAGTTAAACAAAAGAGTACCAAAGTACCAAAAACTATGAAATAAACAAAATAACAAGAGTTAAAACCCAGTATTGTAAAGTATCTGTGATAGTTAATTGTCTCAATTTCCCAATAATAACACACCAAGTAGCAGACTGTATGGACAAACAGAATGTTATTTTTTTTTCAATTATGTTAGCCCTAAGAAGTCAATGATAAAGACTGTTTTAGGGTGAATTGGCATGCAAATGTTTGTAAAACAAGAAGAGCTAGCAAATGAGCACATGTCACAATTCTAACATTTGACAAAAGTATATATTTAAAATTAAAATAAGTTAGGATAGATAAAATGGACAAATAATACTCATAAGTGGACTAATACATGAAGAATAGACAAATGGAACTTCATAAAATTGCAAAGCTTCTGTAATGCAAAGGCCATATTCATTAGGACAAAACAGCAAAAAAGAGATTGGGAAAAGATCTCTACCAAGCCTATATCCAATAAAGGGCTAATATCTAATATATACAAAGAACTCAAGAAGTACCAGAGAACCAAATAACCCTATTCAAAAGTGGGGTCTAGAGCTAAAAAAAAAAGAATTCTCAACTAAGGAATATCGAATGTCTGATAAGCACCTAAAGAAATGTTCAACATCCTCAGTCATTAGGAAATGTAAAGCAAAACAGCCCCGAGATTCCACCTCACACCAGTCAGAATGGCTAAGATCAAAAAAGCTCAGGTGGCGAGAAAGAAAATAGGAAATGACACCTTCATAATAGACCCAAATAATATAAAGTACCTAAAACTTTAACCAAGCAAGGAAAGATCTGTACAATAAGAACTTCAAGACTCTGAAGAAAAGAAATTGAAGAAGATCTCAGAAGATGGAAAGATCTCCCTGCTCATGGATTGGCAGGATTAATATAAAAAGTAAAATGGCCATTCTACCAAAAAAGCTTATCTACAGATTCAATGCAATCCCCATCAAAATACCAATCCAATTCTTCAAAGAGTTAGACAGAACAATTTGCAAAATTCATCTGAATAACAAAAAACCCAGGATAGCTAAACTATCTCAACAATAAAAGGACTTCAGGGGAATCACTATCCCAGATCTCAAGCAGTATTGTAGAGCAATAGTGATAAAAAACTGCATGGTATTGGTACAGAGACAGACAGATAGACCAATGGAACAGAATTGAAGACCCAGAAATGAACCCACACACCTATGGGCACTTGATTTTTTGACAAAGGAGCCAAAACCATCCAATGGAAAAAGATAGCATTTTCAGCAAATGGTGCTGGTTCAACTGGAGGTCAACATGTAGAAGAATGCAGATCGATCCATGCTTATCACCCTGTACAAAGCTTAAGTCCAAGTGGATCAAGGACCTCCACATCAAACCAGATACACTCAAACTAATAGAAGAAAAACTAGGGAAGTATTTGGAACACATGGGCACTGGAAAAAATTTCTGAACAAAACACCATGGCTTATGCCAAGATCAAGAATCGACAAATGGGATCTCATAAAACTGCAAAGCTTGTAAGGCAAAGGACACTGTGGTTAGGACAAAACGGCAAACCAACAGATTGGGAAAAGATCTTTTCTAATCCTACAACTGATAGAGGGCTTATATCCAAAATATACAAAGAACTCATGAAGTTAGACTACGGGGAGACAAATAACCCTATTAAAAATGGGGTTACAGCTAAAAAGAGAATTCACAGCTGAGGAATGCCCAATGACTGAGAAACACCTAAAGAAATGTTCAACATCTTTAGTCATCAGGGAAATGCAAATCAAAACAACCCTGAGATTTCACCTCACACCAGTGAGAATGGCTAAGATCAAAAACTCAGGTGACAGCAAATGCTGGCGAGGATGTGGAGAAAGAGGAACACTCCTCCATTGTTGGTGGGAGTGCAGACTGGTACAACCATTCTGGAAATCAGTCTGGAGGTTCCTCAGAAAATTGGACATTGAACTGCCTGAGCATCCAGCTATACCTCCCTTGGGCATATACCCAAAAGATGCCCCAACATATAAAAAGACACGGCTAACCACTGTTCATTTCCACTTAGCCTTATTTATAATAGCCATGGAAAGAACCCAAAATGCCCTTCAACAGAGGAATGGATACAGAAAATGTGGTACATCTACACAATGGAATATTACTCAGCTATCAAAAACAATGACTTTGTGAAATTGTAGGCAAATGGTTGAACTGGAAATATCATCCTGAGTGAGCTAACCCAATCACAGAAAGACATACATGGTATGCATCATTGATAAGTGGCTATTAGCCCAAATGCTTGAATTACCTTAGATGCCTAGAACAAATGAAACTCAAGACGGATGATCAAAATGTGAATGCAGATCGCTCATGAGAGACACAGCCAGAATACAGCAAATACAGAGGCGTATGCCAGCAGGAAACCACTGAACTGAGAACAGGACCCCTGTTGATGGAATCAGAGAAAGAACTGGAAGAGCTTGAAGGAGCTCGAGACCCCATATGTACAGCAATGCCAACCAACCAGAGTTTCCCAGGGACTAAGCCACTACCCAAAGACTATACATGGACTGGACCCTGGACTCTGACCTCAGAGGGTTGCAAAATGAATATCCTAGTAAGAGCACCAGTGGAAGGGAAGCCCTGGGTCCTGCTAAGACTGAACCCCTAGTGAACTAGACTGTTGGGGAGAGGGCAGCAATGGGGGAGGGTTGGGAGGAACACCATAAGGAAGGGAGGGGAGGGGATGTTGCCGAAACCGGAAAGGAATAAATATCCAAATGTATATAAGAAATACTCAAGTTAATAATAAAAAATTAAAAAAACCAAGAAATGTTCAAATAAACCAAAAAAAAAAAAAGTACCCAATTTAAAAAAAATGGAAGAAAAAAAAATAAAAAAAAAAAACTCAGGTGGCAGTAGATGTTGGCAAGGATGTGGAGAGAGAGGCGCACTCCTCCATTGTTGGTAGGATTGGCAGCTGGTACAACCACTCTAGAAATCAGTCTAGTGGTTCCTTAGAAATTGGACATAGTACTAATTGTGAACCCAGCTACACTTCTCTTGGGCATGTACCCAAAAGATGCTCCAACATATAACAAAGACACATGTTCCGCTGTGCTCATAGCAGTCTTATTTACGATAGTCCATTTTTGTCATGGTTGGAAACATGGAAAACTTGGTGCTAGAGGAAATGAGAGTTTTCTGTCTTCCTCAGTAGGAAGCAGAGGAGACTGTGTCACAGTGGCCAAACTTGAGTATATATGAGACCTAAAAACATGACTCCACAGTGACAAATAGAGATAATATCTTCAACTATGTTGCCATTCCCCATGGGCCAGTCATTTAAATATCTGGAGGCCATAGCAATTCAAACAAAAACAAAGTGTCTTAGGAAAAATGGAATAGCTTTTAGTATTTCAAATGACTACAATGAAATAATGTTAAAAATCAACGTGATAAAAATCACATTTACTGAAAACTTATGTATCAATGGAAAATTAAAAATACACTATTGAATGAAGAATTATTGGACCATTGAAAACGTAAACAAGGAAATAAACAAAATTCTTGGTACTGAATGCAAATGAAAACAGAACATGTTCAAACCTGTAAGATAAAATTAAGTACATCCTGACAGGATAGTTTATAATGCTAAGAATGTATGATTCTGAACAAAACAGAACATACCAAATGTAAAAGAAGGAGACAAAAGAAAATAATTACATTGTGAGAGAAATACAACAAATAGAAACAAAAATAAAAAGGTTTTAATGAAATGAAGAGCACTTTTTAGAATAATAAATAAAATTAATAACCATTAGCAAGTTTATGAAAAAGTAAAAGGAAAGACAGGTTTAAAAGAAATTCACACAGTCATTAGGACATACTTTAATTACTTATGTTCTAACAAACTAGAAATTCAATAGGAAATGTGTGGATTCCTAGATTATACAGCCTATCAAAATTAAAGCAAGTTATGAGGAAAATTTAAATAATCTTATAAAGAGCAATGAGATTGTGAAATGATTGCAAATTTTAAAATTAAAATATGTCAAGGTCTAGATGAGCTCAGTGAAGAATTATTCAAGTACTTTAAGTTAGAACTAAAGCTGATGCTTCTAAAATTGGGCTATAAAGTAAAGTAAAAATGAAAGAATAATTCCAAACTCTTTTATGAAGCCAGCATTTCACCTATAATAGTACCAGATACAGATTCAAATACAATTGTACCAGAAATACAGGGATAATTCAACATAAGTAAACCATCAAACATAATTCATCACATGAATGACAGCAAGTTTTCAAATCACAAGTCATCTCAATAGATGCCACAAATTCAACATGGCCCCATGATGAACACTCTAGAGAGGTTATGGATGAAATGTGTCTATTTTGACATAATAGAACCTGCTATATCTGATGACCCTATGGATAGCAACTGTCATATCAGACAAAAAATATAAACATTCTAGCTGGAAATATCTTTAATGCTGGATATGTTTCATAATGCTTTTTGGTACTATATAGGCTGGAAAAGAGAAAAGGTAATAATTGCTTTATCTAGCTGTGAACCCTATGAAATACAATAAAACTCACCAGTCAAGATGGACTTCCAAAGTGCAATAAAGACATACTGTAGGGAAGTAAAAGAGCCACATTGGATTGGGTTTTCATAACACCAAAATAAACCTAATTGTTTAATGCCTTTCCACATATTAATGTACAATAAGTACTTTAGATATCTGGGTAAAAGTATTTCTGAAAATATAATGATGTTATTCTGTAGACTATGACCATGATGTTTCAGTTATCACAATAGGTTTTACCTTCTAGAATTTTCATGTCTAGAATAAAGAATCTACCCTCTGATACCTAAACCAGGAAAACACCCAACAAAGGAAGAAAACTTCAGACCAATTTCACTCATGGATATTAATGCAAAAATTCTCAATAAAATTCTTGAAAACAAAATCCAAGAACACATCAAAATGATCATTAACCATGGATATAGGGATAGTTCAATATGTGGAAATCCATTGATGCAATCCACTATATAATCAAACTCAAAGCAAAAGAAAACATGAACACCTCAGAAGATACATAAAATTCCTTTGACAAAATACAACACCTCTCCATTTTAATATTATTGGAAAGTTCAGGAATATAAGATTCATATCTAAATATGACAAAAGGAATATACAGCAAACCAATAGCCAATATCAAACTGAAAGGAGAGAAACTTGAACCAATCCTGCTAAAATCAAGAAGACAAGGCTGCCCATTCTCCCCCTATCTATTCAATATTGTACTTGAAGTACTAGCCAGAGCAATTAGACAACAAAAGGAGGTAAAAGGAATACAAACTGGAATGAATGAATTCAAGATATCACTATTTCAGGCTCCTGTCAGCATGCACTTCTTTGCATATATAAATATTGTCTGATTTTGGTGGTTGTATATGAAATGTATCCCCCAGTGGGGACAGTCTCTGGATGGTCTTTCCTTCAGTCTCTATTCCAAATTTGTCTCCATATATCCTGCTGTGAGTATTTTTGTTAGCCCTCTAAGAAGGACTGAAGCATCCACACATTGATCTTCCTTATCATTGAGCTTCATATGGTCTGTGAATTGTATCTTAGGTATTCTGAGTTTTGGGCTAATATCCACTTATTAGTGAATGCATATCGTATGTGTTCTTCTGTGATTGAGTTAGATCACTCAGGATGATATTTTCTAGTTCTATCTATTTACCTAAGAATTTCATGAAGTCATTGTTTTTAATCGCTGAATACTACTCCATTGTGTAAATGTACCACGTTTCTGTATCCATTCTTCATTTGAAGGACATCTGGATTCTCTCAATCTTTTGGCTTTTTATAAATAAGGCTGCTATGAATATAGTGGAACATGTATCCTTGTTTTATGTTGGAGCATCTTTTGGGTATATGCCCAGGAGTGATATAGCTGGGTCCTCAGGTAGTTCTATGTCCAATTTTCTGAGGAACCACCAGACTGATTTCCAGCGTGGTTGTATCAGCTTGCAATCCCACCAACAATGGAGGAGTTTTTCTCTTTCTCCACATCCTTGCAGCCATTCTGACTGGTATGGGGTGGAATTTCAGGGTTGTTTTGATTTGCTTTCCCTGATGATTAAGGATGCTGAATATTTCTTAAAATAAAAAAAAACAAAATTAGTGTTATATTATTCAAATTATACTTAATTAAAAGAAATTAATTTTGATTATACTGGAAAAAGAAGAAGAGAAAAAGAAAATCTCTAAATTAGTAGGTTCAAAATTTTGGAAAAGACATTTGATAACATGGCTATGTAATTGAGATTATTAGGCTAAATTATTCCAAAGCACAAAGGGAATTTGAAGCAGATTCTGTATGCATTTCCACTGTAATATTACTTGTGCCATCAAATAATGTTTTTCAGAGAGTATTTCTTGACATTCTCAAAATAGTCCCTTCCTTCTGTAAAATAGGTACTTGAATTTAGCATTTGAATTTCTCTCTTTTACTATATGGTGTCCATCAGTGCTATCAGTCCTGATTACTCAGTGAAGTAGAGTGAATTCAGCATTTCTGCCCCTAAGTAAAGGGAACAATTACACAAAAGAGTTTATTTATTTATAGTCAGTCAATTCTGTTTATACATAGAACATTGAAACACCATAATGGTGAATTATTCAGTGACTCATTTCTTTCCCATTTTCCAGTGACTATCTTTTTTATATTATTGCATTTGTAGTTGTATCATTTGAAAATTATATCATTTTGAAATTTTATTAATAAATGATATGATTTGACATCACCCAGATTGTATCATGTTACATCTCCAATACATTACTTATAAAATTCCATTCCATGGATATTTTGTCTGAAGCAATGTTTAATACAGTATATATGTTTTCTTCTATTGTAAATGAATATGCCTCTATTGTGTGATTTTTTTCAGATACAAATGTTTACTGTTACAAGAATTTGGGGATTAGTAGTATTTGAAATGTTTATATTAATATTTATATTAATGCATTTTCTTTATTTGTATATATAATTTGAAATGAAAAATATTCCTCAGGTCATTTCATTCCTTTCCAAACTTGCATATATAAAAGCATATCACTCTTACTGTCAATAGTTAAAACATATCTATTCTGAGAACACAAATAAATATCACTACCTTTGATTAGCTGAAATGTTTTTGCGTGTCTCCCTTCTTTTCATTGAAGATGACCAAAGAAAGAAAAATTATAAACTGTACAATTTCTAGAATGTAAAATTATGTAGAGGGCTTGTTTTTTCAAAGGACCAGAATTCAATTCCCAGGTTCTAATTTGAATATACATTATTACATGTAATTCAGCTTCAGTTTGCCCTCTTCTGGACTATATAGTCACTTTCAGACTTGCGTTCACATACAAATATAAACATGCATGGAAATAAATTTTATAAGTAAATGATTTTAAAAGAAAAAACTTATAAACAAACTAGAAATGAAATAAAGGAGACAACTAGGGGATTGTGGACAGAATATGAGAGAAAGAAGAGTTGGACCAAGTTAAAATTGAACACACTGGGCATTCTTAGCAATGCACAATACACAGCCAATTGGTGTACTCTTCCCTAAGGAAGACCACCTCTTCTTGTACAAGCTTTTCTTGGTTGCCTATAGTTCTTTGCCACAAAACCTTCTAAGGTTAATACCTACGTAAATTTAGCATCACGGCTCAAACCAGTCCCTTTTGTCATGTGTTATCTTTATATTTTTTTTCCATTTTCTGTCACCTTTCCAAGTGGTTAGTTAGCGTTTTGCAACTTTTTTGCCTGTTTCTAACAAACAAGACAGACAAAAATAATTAAAAACTAATTTAGTATTAAAAGCTGGCACTGTAGCTAGGTCTTAATTTCTAAATAATGAGAGAAGCACTGAGAGGTTGTATCTTTTCTCCAAACCTGCCTCATTCTTCCAACTGTCATGAATATTTTCAACTTTTCTTGGCTTCAGAAATACTACTTAGGAGTAACACAAAATTATTATTGCAAATGAGTTTCCTAAGTCAAATCATTTTATCAGAATACAATAATCACTTTCATTAATGTGTTGGTATTGCAGAATCTTTTTATTATAGCATCACAAATTTATTTTTGTAGATTTTCTAAAAACTATGGTACTACATTAACTTAGTTGGCTCTGCTTGCTGCATCAAAAGGCCAGAATTAGGCATAGAAAATGACAACGACCCTATCTGAAACATGAGACTCTTTTCTAAGATCACAAATCCTATTGGCAGATTTCACTGTCTTGCAATCATGGCACTAAATTCTTACTTGTCAGATGCTAGTAAGTGGTCGTGTTTACTGTTGTTGTTGTTGTTGTTGTTGTTGTTGTTAAACTAGACATTTATATATAGCAGTGGTTCTCAACTTTCCTAGTGCTGCAGCCCTTTAATACAGCTTATCATGTTGTACTGACCCCCAACCATAGAATTATTTTCTTTTTTTCTCAGTTTATTTTTTATTGTATATTGTTTTATATTTCAAATGTTATCCCCTTTCCTGGTTTCCCATCTACAACCCCCTTATCCCCTCCCCCTCCTCCTTCTTCTATCAGGGTGTTCCCCCACCTATCCACTCACCCTTTCCCACCTACTTGCCCTGGCATTCCCCTAAACTGTGGAACCAAGCCATGGCAGGACCAAGGGACTCTCCTCCCAGTGATGCTCAACAAGGCCATCCTCTACTACATATGCAGCTGGGGCTATGGGTTTCTCCATGTGTAAACTTTGGATGGTTCTTTAGTCCCTGGGAGGTCTGATTGATTAGTGTTGAGGTTCTATGGGGCTGTAAACCCCTTCAGCTCCTTCAATCCTTTCTGGAATTCCCCCAATGGGGACCCTCTTCTCAGTTGGCTTCGAGCATCTGTCTGTTTGTCATGCTGTGACAGAGACTCTTTGGAAACAGCTATATTAGCCTCTTGTCAGCCTGCTCCTCTTGGCATCCCCAATAGTGACTGGTTTTGGTAGCTGAATATACATGGGCTGGATCCAGAGGTGGGTCAGTCTCTGAATGGCCATTCCTTCAAACTCTGCTACAAATTTTGTCTACATATCTCCTCTTACGAATATGTTTGTTCCCCCTTCTAGGAAGGCCTGAAGCAACAGCACTTGGTTCATCCTTCTTCTTGAGCTTCATGTGGTCTGTGGCTTGTATCTTTGGTAATCTGAGCTTTTGGGCTAATATCCAGTTATCAGTACAATAAAAGCACTTCTGAGCAAATCTTCATCCCTGACATCAAGCTGTATTACAGAGCAGTAGTGATAAAAACATATGGTATGGTATTGGTACAGAGACAGGCACATCAAAGGAATAGAATGGAAAACCTAGAAATGGTCACTTGATTTTTGACAAAGGAGCTTCATCCATTCAGTGGAAAAAAGATAGTATTTTCAACAAATGCTGTTGGTTCAACTGGAAGTCAGTATGTAGAAGAATGAAAATCGATCCATTCATATCACCCTGTAGGAAGTGAAAGTCCAACTGGATCAAAGATCTCCACGTAAAACCAGATACACTAAAACTATTACATGAAAATGTGGGGAAGAGCCTCTAACACATGGGCACTGGGGAAAATTTCCTGAACAGAACACCAATGGCTTATGCTCTAAGATCAAGAATTGACAAATGGAATGTTCCATTTTCTGAGGAACCTCCAGAATGATTTCCAGAGTGGTTATAACAGTTTGCAATCCCACCAACAATGGAGAAGTGTTCCTCTTTCTTCACATCCTCACCAGGATTTGCTGTTACCTGAGTGTTTTGTCTTAGCTATTCTGACTGGTGTGAGGTGGAATCTCAGGGTTGTTTTGATTTGCATTTCCCTGATGACTAAGTGTGTTGAACATTTCTTCAGGTCCTTTTTGGCCATCTGATAATCCTCAGCTGAGAATGTTTTGTCTAGCTCTGCACCCCATTTTTAGTAGGGTTATTTAGTTCTCTGGAGTCTAACTTCTTGAGTTCTTTGTACATTTTGGATATTAGCCCTCTTCAGATGTAAGATTGGTAAAGATCTTTTCCCAATCTGTTGGTTGCTGTTTTGTCGTAATGACAGTGTCTTTTGCCTTACAGAAGCTTTGCAGTTTTATGAGGTCCCATTTGTCAATTCTTGATCTTAGAGCATAAGCCTTTGGTGTTTTGTTCAGGAAAATTTCCCAATGCCCATGTATTCGAGATTCTTCCCCACCTTTTCTTGTATTACTTTGAGTGTATCTGGTTTGATGTGGAGGTCTTTGATCCACTTGTACTTAAGCTTTGTGCATGATGATAAGAATGGATCAATTTGTTGGGGATTTAGCTCAGTGGTAGAGCGCTTGCCTAGCAAGCGCAAGGCCCTGGGTTCGGTCCCCAGCTCCGAAAAAAAGAAAAGAAAAAAATGGATTAATTTGCATTCTTCTACATGCTGACCTCCAGTTGAACCAAAAACATTTGTTGAAAATACTATCTTTCTTCTATTGGATGGTTTTAGCTCCTTTGTCAAAAATCAAGTGACCCTACATGTGTGGTTCATTTTTGCATCTTCAATTCTGTTCCGCTGATCTATCATTCTGCTACCTGAGGAACCAGATATACCCCTCCAGGACATATACCCAAAAGATGCTCCAACATACAACAAAGACACATGCTCCACTATGTTCATAGCAGCCTTATTTATCATAGCCAGAAGCTGAAAAGAATCAAGATGCCCTTAAGAGAGGAATGAATACAGAAAATGTGGTACATTTACACAATGGAGTACTACTCAGCTATCAAAAACAATGACTTCATGAAATCATAGGCAAATGGAATGAACTGGAAAATATCATCCTGATTGAGGTAACTCAATCACAGAAAAACACACTTGGTATTGTATTTACACACTTGGTATTCATTGATAAGTGGATATTAGTCAAAAAGTTTGAATTACCCAAGATGCAATCCATAGACCACAGGAAGCTCAAGAAGAAGGATACCAAAACGTGGATGCTCCCATGCCTTCTTAAAAGGGGAAAAAATTTCCATAAGAGGGGATATGGAAGCAAAGTTTAGAGCAGTGACTCAAGAAACAATGGCCATTCAGAGCCTGCCCCAATATCTATATCTATATCTATATCTATATCTATATCTATATCTATATCTATATCTATATCTATATCTATATCTATATCTATATCTATCTATCTATCTATCTATCTATCTATCTATCTATCTATCTATCTATCTATCTATCTATATATATATATATATATATATATATATATATATATATATATCCACCAAAGCTAGATAAGGTTGATGAAGCTAAAAAATGCATGCTGAAAGGACTGGATATTGATCTCTTCTGAGAGACACATCCAGAGTATGTCCAATACAGAGGTCAATACTAGCAACAAACCACTGGACTGAGGACAGGACCCCCTTGGGGGGGAATTAGAGGAAGAATTGAAAGAGTTGAAGGAGCTTTCAACCCCATAAAAACAACAATGCCAACCAACCAGGGCTTCCAGGGACTAAACCACTACCTAAAGACTATACATGGACTGACCCAGGGCTCCAACTGCATATGTAAAAGAGAATAGCCTTGTTGGGGCACCAGGGGAAGGAGAAGCCCTTGGCCCTGCCAAGGTTGGACCCCCAGTGCAGGGGAATATGGGGGGGGGCAGTAAGGAGGATATATGGGTGGAATACCCTTATGGGGGAGGGGAGGGGAGGGGGGGGGCTTATGGACAGGAAACCAGGAAGGGGAATAACATTTGAAATAGAAGTAAATAAATATATCTAACAAAAAAATTAAAAAAAAGAATTGACATATGGGCCCTCATAAAATTGTAAAGCTTCTGTAAGGAAAAGGACATTGTAATTAGGAAATAATTAGCAACCAACAGATTGGGAAAGTTCTTTACCAATGCTACGTCTGATAGAGGGCTGATACCCAGTACATATGAAGAACTCAAGAAGTTAGACTCCAGAGTATCAAATATCCTCATTAAAAAATGGGGTACAGAGCTAAACAAAGAATTTTAACCTGAGGAATACCAAATGGCTGAGAAGCACCTAAAGAAATATTCAACATCCTTAGTCATCAGGGAAATGCAAATCAAAACAAACCTGAGATTCTACCTCACACCAGTCAGAATAGCTAAGATAAAAAACTCAGGTGACAGCAGATGCTAGTGAGGATGTGGAGAAAGAGGAACACTCCTCCACTGTCGGTGGGATTGCAAACTGGTATAACCACTCTGGAAATCAGTCTGGCAGTTCCTCAGAAAATTGGACATTGTACTAACTGAGGACCCAGCTATACCTCTCTTGGGCATATACCCAAATGATGCTCAAACATACAACAAAGACACATGCTCCATTATGTTCATAGCAGCCTTATTTATAATAGCCAGAAGCTAAAAAGAACCCAGATGTCCCTCAACAGAGGAATGGATATAGAAAATATTGTTTATTTACACAATGGAGTACTACTCAGCTACTAAAAATATAGACGTCATGAAATTCATAGGGAAATAATGGAACTACAAAATATCATCCTGAGTGAGGTATCTTAATTCCATAAAAATATATACATACGGTGTGCACTCACTGAATAATTTTCATTTCTACTTAAAATTTATAATTTTGTTGCTGTTATATGAATAATAGTATAAATATCTGTGATACAGGATATGTGACCTTCTTGAAAATGTCATTTGGAACCCAAAGGAGTAATGACCCAGGTTGATCTACTCTTATAATGTAACATTCTCATTACTTAACAGAAATGCTGTCTGTCTGTCATGTATAACACACTGATCCAGGAAAGGACTAAGCATGAGCAGAGAACATTTACTCTCCACCATTAAACAGTTGGTCCTTTCCATTTCTGATGATTATCTATATAAACACTTTAATTTACAGTAAACTATCTCTCTAAGGTGTGAGTTCTAAAAGTAAATGGGATCTGAGATTGTCTTTGCCTCAAGTTCAATTTTGTTCACCAACAATTGATTTGTGATTTGATTACATAAACTTGGTTTATTCAAAGCATGTGGATTTCATAGCATGCAGTGATTTTTTTTGCTTTCTTTATTCTTGATGCTTCATGTTTCGTGTAGAAATGATATTTGACATACACAGTGAAGTTTTAGTCACACACGCAAAAAAGAATTCAAAAAATCTTATTCTAGATTTTAATGGGCTTAAGATGAGTAATTTGAGGTCCAAGTCCTTGAAAAATTTAAAGCACTATGCAAGAGCACGCTGTAAATAGAAGCTTTGAAAAAATGTGCCAATCTTGGTTCTGTTATGGGGTTTTGTGAAGATGTGGCAAGCCCTGATTTGATTTTCCAGTTACATGTACATATTTAATAGACAATATATTGCTACTTTAATTAAGTTACTTTGGGTTAACTTCTATTTAAGAACAATGAAAAACATGTCCCTTAATGTTTCAGTGTCCAAGACAAAGAAACTCTAATTACAAATTAAATGTGTAATATGTGTAGGGAAACAGTCAATCCATTAGATGAAATTACTTGAATCTACTGAGTTTTATAATGGCAGGAAGAAGTCATCAAAGAACAATGAAAGATTTATACATCAGTGTGTAACTAGGAATATTAAACATAAATTAATCATTATATAAACTGAGTGGTATTAAAGATTTTGTAATCTAAATATTGACTACTTACATATTTCCATGTGAAACTATCAAATTGTAAATCTTTGATTTTAATTAACTACAGTTCTTTTAAAAATCTGTCAAATAGAAAGGTTTTACTTTGAAAAGGTCATATGAATTGTATAATAAAAGTCATCAAATATCCTGTTAGGTGTGAATATGACAAAAGGGTGATTATATGGAAATTAATTCACACACTGTCGTTGATCTTAACGAGGCAGCTACATTTTTTATTCTGCAAATGGATTCAGTTTGTAATTAATCATTTTGTGAAACGATTTCTTAAAGCAAAAAGTAGATATTTCTTTCCCCTCTTCTGACTATTCATCATTATTATCTTAGTCGATCAATATTTTTTGAAGAGTCCAAGACAAATCAACATATTTATATGTAATACATTATTGTTGTTATAGTAATATAAAGTAACAGTGTTCTCAGTATCATTTATTAATTTAGTTTTCTTAAAAATAATTATTAAATATATGAATCCTATATTTATAAGTAATTATCAGAAATATAGTGCCTACCCAAGAATGTTAACATTAATTGAATAACAGTTAAGATCAGGAAAAGATTAAATAAGTTTTTAGTCCATATTTAGCTAAACAATAGTAAATTACTTGACACATAGGAATAAATGTCTTTTTTAGTGTAGAAGAAAATACATAAATATTTCTAGTTACTAATAGTGAATTCTAGATTTGTTTAAAAAGTCAAACATATTTTGGGACTATCTCTGCATTCTACTTAAGAATATGGGGTAATTATTTCTTGTGACAGGTTACTAGACGATTTTACACAATTCTCTATTATAATTATAAATTAATGAAAATTGACTTAGATGCAGGAAAAAAGTTTATCTCTCAATTTTCCTTTATGTATTTCTTATTCTAATTGGTAGTCTATAATAATATTTGGTTCTTTGGGTACCAATTCTTGATAAACATGAATTGCTCTGTGTGTGTGTGTGTTTGTGTGTATGTGTATGTGTGTGTATGTGTTTATAGGTGTGTGTGTATTTTCACATGTGGGTGAGTGCATATTCGAAAGTCAGTGAGTAAGCTATCTTGCCTGACCACTGTGGCTAAAGAATCTAACTATCTCTCTTTGAACAGCACTTAGATTACAATTCTGTATTTATGTAAATTCTGTATGTTAATTTTAATGTAAATTTTGTAAATTAAACAGAGGTTGTCATGCTCAACATGGAAGCATTTTTCAACTAAACTATTTTCCCAGAATAAAATTTTCTTTTTGATCACCTATCTGTATTGTCTCTAGAGTATTATTAACCTTCTATATAGCTCAATAAAATTTGTTTTCTTTCAAATTAACATTTTCTGTATTACCTCACATTCCTTTCATTGTGATCACATTTTCATTTTATTAAAATATCATTACTACCTTTTATTTTTCTTGGAATTATATATTAACCATTTATACCAAGATTTGTTCAGTAACAATATCTACTATATCTTGAATCACTGAAAGAAATTCATGTTGTTCTTGTTATTTTAAATTGACCTTAATTAATGGTCTAATAGCCAAGATGCATATAGATCTTGTGTAGCCAGATATAAACATTTATAGAAACCTTCAGAATTGTCTGTTTAAAAGGCAATATTGTCACCTTCAAAACAATCACAATCATTTTTCTAAGCTGCAGCTTCACTGTAGCATTTCAAAAGCACTTTAGATGAAAATTCAACCTTCTGTGGAATGGAGTGCTGATACATTTCCAATTAAAAAAATGGATATAATAATCACCATGCTTACTTTCCTAGCCTTGGCTATAGCTGTCTTTGAATGCTGTCAAAGTCAATACTCAGCTTTCATATTTCAGTTAATCTTGTTTATGAATCACATGCAGCTTTTGTCATGTTTCTGAGGTGCTTATATCACCCCAAATCAAGCTGTCTCATAAGATGTATAATTAATTTCCCTCAGCACTCTCACCAAAGTTTTCATGCCCTTGAGGTACCATACTCTTTAGGTTAACCCCTTTCTTCAGTATTTCACTGAAGCTTATGATCAATGGAAAAAGTCTGAGAACTAATGATAAACCAGGAGCTGCTCATGTATCTACTATGAGCTATCTAGTTCATACAAAAATCCATCCCTAGGAGAATTTCAGCTTGGTTGCATCTGTTCTACCTCGAGTTCCCTAAGAAATAAATTTTGGGATTTACAAAGCAATTGTCAGGGGTTTATGAAGTAACAAACTTAAGATAGGGGAGGAAAGCAGGACTGTGAAGAAGGAGAAAGAGGACAATGGGATAGATTGAACTGAGGCTTTAGTTGATCCTAAGGGAAATTCTGGAGTGTAATAGTCCTTTTTATCCAGCAATAAAAAAATGGTGAACAGATTAGACCAGCTATCTGGTGTGAATGAAACCCGTGTAAACAAGAGGAAATTCAGTGACAGGGCAATTTTTGTTTGAGAACAAAATGCAATACGTGGTTTTAAGAAAACTGATAATCTGAAAGGAAAGAGAACTTCAAAGTGTTTGATATATACAGTGGCCTTCTCACAGGACAAGATGCTTTTTCCAGCTTAGATGTGAAGCTGGCCCATGTGCCTTTGAACTTGATACCTCATAAAAGACCAATATTATACTATTTATTTTATGAAACCACGGAGTCCATTTTCAGGCTTTGTATTAAATTTATTTCTGTCAATACAAGAATTTTTAGTGTAATATAAAAGTTATAGCACTAATTCCAAGTATCATTATCCAAAGAATTTGTTACCTAGTTACCTAGTGATATGCAACCAAATAGCTATGCTTAAAACAATGCTTTGCCTCTTCCCTAATAAATATCTTCCGTTTTGACTTGTAGTTCCCTACTTCAACTTGGCAAAACAATAGCCATACAGTGTTGTAGTATGTAATGGCTTCCAAATAAGTAATTTGTCAAAGGAAAAAAATCAGAAAGATTGATAAATCAAACAAATATGAGTTTTTAGCTCATTATATAATTAAGAAAATAGACTTGTTATTTAATGGAGCAAGGTGGCTTATAATAACTTAAGAACAAGAGGGAGGAGGAAAATATGAGCTAAAGTTAATGTGTAAAAATAATAAAATCCTAAATTGCTCCCAAAAATCGTCTTTATTTTTCTCAGTTTAAATAATCACTCTCAAATATTAAATAATTTGAAAAATCCTTGCTATGGCAATATAGTTATTCAAGTGAAAAATTAGCACTTTAAGGGACTTCTAAGCCCACAATGAAATGTTTCTTCTAACAATCTCTTCACTGTTAAATTGGATTCACTTTCAAGTCAATCTCCATTCAGGCAAAATTACCCCATGTAATTAGCTTACACAGAGACTTGCTCCAGCCAAATTAGGCTGTCACTTTATATACAAAGTATGTTCTTGCACACAGGGTCAGAGACCCTCATAATTATTACTGCAGAAGATTTCTCTAATGATAATAATACCCTTGTATTTAATGGAGCTGAGTTTTGGTTTTAACTAAGAGCTAGCAAACCCACAGAAAAGGTTGAGAAGTAGGGTAGATAGAATAAAACTCCTTTGGAAGCGTATTCTCCTTGACCCACGTATATAGGAATGAATTTTTTCGTGATAGCTTGTTATAGACGATTCATTCTTTTCAATTCTGACATTAATAGTTTCCAACATTAATAACTGATAACTATAACAGTCCAAATTAATTTATGACAAGCATTTCTAAATACAGACTGGAACAAAAAAATCCTAAGGAATAAATAATATGAGTAAATTGCATGTTTTGTAGTAAAAGCAGTGCAAAATTTGAAACAAGCAACGGAATATAGTAAGTTTCCTTTAAAGAAAAATAGCATTTGTGGAGCAGGTTTTACATTAATTACAATGTACATGACTTGAAATTAAAAGACCATATTAATGTTAGAGAATCTTTACATTTAGAGTCAGCAAAGAATAACCCTTTTAACTGTTTTTCCCTTGAGTCACTTATTTCCGAAACAACATCTATGTAGAACAGTGCAGGGAGAACCCCAATGATCTCCGTTGTTTGAAAGGAAAAATACATAAACCTGAGAGTGATGATGTACAGAAGAAGCATCATTTATGGAACTAAGGATATACTAAAAGAATAGAATACTTACAGGGAAAAATAATCATAGTAGTTAGAATACATATTTTACTAAGTTTTCTCCTCATTAGAATGATACCAAACATAAACAATATATTGTTATATTGTCCATAATGCCCTGGCTTGGTGCAAAACCCAGCAGAAACACATCTTTTTTGTAACAATTTATAATCGATTCTTCTCTCATACTATTAATTCAACCACAGTGTCCTCTCCCTGCACTCTTCTGAGCTCCCCTGCAACTCCATTCTGCTCCACATCCACTCCCCCCTTAATTTCGCCTTCAGAAAAGAACAGGCTTCCAAGAGACAAAAGTCAAACAGAATGAAACAAAATAAGACAAGAAAAAAAAATCCCTCATTTTAAGGCTGGACAAGGTAACCAAATAGGAAGAAAAGAGTCTCAGGAGCAGGCAAAAAGTCAGAGATACACTTGGACTAACCTCCCTCTGTTAGGAGTCCCACAAAATACCAAGCTAACAGAGCCTTGCAGGACTTGTGTTTGAGGTTTCAGTTTGGTGAGTCCTTGTGAGCTCTTTAGAGAGCCCTTCATTGACTGGGTGCACCATGTTCTCCTGGTATCCTTCATCCCCTCTGACTTCCACAGTGCTTTCTGTATATCTTTTGTGGTATAAGTGGAAGTAAACACATCTTAACAGAGGAACTTTGAAAAGATATCAGGAGGTTAGGCATTATATAGTTACTGTTAATGTAAGTGCAAGGAGAGAAATCTATTAAGGAAGTCTATAGATGTAATTGCTCTTATTAGGAACCGAAGACATTCAAGAGTAACTGAATTAATATATTGAACTTTTTGTTTTAGGATGGTAGGAACTTTTTTATTCCTTGTAATTTTAGATACTAGATTATATTTTAACCATTCCTGACTTTTCTTTTTTGAAACAGGATAATTTTTTTTGTACACAGCTGATTTTTTACTTTTTTTCCCGCATCTATATTAAACTGGGTATTTCTTATTTACATTTCAAATGTTAGACCCTTTCCTGGTTTCCAGGCCAACATGCCAACTAGCCCCTCCCCCTCCCCTTCTATATGGGTGTTCCCCTCCCCATCCTCCCCCATTACCACCCTCCCCCAAAAATTACGTTCACTGCGGGTTCAGTCTTGGCAAGACCAAGGGCTTCCCCTTCCACTGGTGCTCTTACTAGGCTATTCATTGCTACCTATGAGGTTGGAGCCCAGGGTCAGTCCATGTATAGTCTTTGGGTAGTGGCTTAGTCCCTGGAAACTCTGGTTGGTTGGCATTGTTGTACATATGGGGTCTCGAGCCCCTTCAAGTTCTTCCAGTTCTTTCTCTGAAACCTTCAACGGGGGTCCCATTCTCAGTTCAGTGGTTTACTGCTGGCATTCGCCTCTGTATTTGCTGTATTCTGGCTGTGTCTCTCAGGAGAGATCTTCATCCGGTTCCTGTTGGCCTGCACTTCTTTGCTTCATCCATCTTGTCTAATTGGGTGGCTGTATATGTATAGGCCACATGTGGGGCAGGCTCTGAATGGGTGTTCCTTCTGCCTCTGTTCTAAACTTTGCCTCCTATTCCCTCCCAAGGGTATTCTTGTTCCCCTTTTTAAAGAAGGAGTGAAGCATTCCCATTTTGATCATCCCTATTGAGTTTCATTTGTTCTAGGCATCTAGGGTAATTCAAGCATTTGGGCTAATAGCCACTTATCAATGAGTGCATACCATGTGTGTTTTTCTGTCATTGGGTTACCTCACTCAGGTTGATATTTTCTAGTTCCATCCATTTGACTATGAATTTCATAAAGTCATTGTTTTTGATAGCTGACTAATATTCCATTGTGTAGATGTACCACATTTTCTGTATCCATTCCTCTGTTGAAGGGCATCTGGGTTCTTTCCAGCTTCTGGCTATTATAAATAAGGCTGCTATGAACATAGTGGAGCACGTGTCTTTGTTATATGTTGGGGCATCTTTTGGGTATATGCCCAAGAGATGTATAGCTGGGTCCTCAGGTAGTTCAATGTCCAATTTTCTGAGGAATCTCCAGACTGATTTCCAGAATGGTTGTACCAGTCTGCAATCCCACCAACAATGGAGGAGTGTTCCTCTTTCTCCACATCCTCACCAGCATTTGCTGTCACCTGAGTTTTTGATCTTATCCATTCTCACTGGTGTGAGGTGAAATCTCAGGGTTGTTTTGATTTGCATTTCCCTGATGACTAAAGATGTTGAACATTTCTTTAGGTGTTTCTCAGCCATTTGGCATTCCTCAGCTGTAATTCTTTGTTTAGCTCTGAACCCCATTTTGTCTCCTGCCGTCTAACTTCTCGAGTTCTTTGTATATTTTGGATATAAGCCTTCTATCAGTTGTTGGATTGGTATATCTTTTCCCAATCTGTTGGTTGTCGTTTAGGAACTTTAAAATTATTTTAAATATAATTAAAGGAAGAATAGTTCATAGAAAATCTTACAATTCGAGAACTGAGACCATATGTAACTATAAAGGTTAACAAAAAGGGATGCAAGGATAAAATTCTAGTGCACTATTTGGGTTAATAGTGAAGTTGTCCTCAACAAAACATGTTGATATTGTGAAGGACTCTGTGAAAAACGCAACAAATTTAGGATTAATGAACTTAAGAGAAGTAAGCTTCTGCCATCTCTAATTGTATTATATAAAATGAGAAGTATGTACACTTGTGTGTATGCACACATTTGCAGAAAATTTAAGAAAAATAGGCAAATTGTCTTAAATATAAATGCGAATCTTTAACCAATACAAGAGAGTAGAAAGAATAACTGAAAAGTTAGAGTGTTGAGCCAGTTTTCCTTGAGGACGAAGAAATTGTTACATTTTTCCATATAAACTGCCCCACAACTATGCATATATGATAAACATTAGCAGGAATTAGTGAATTATGAAAATATGACACACGTTGGAGATAGGTTATGGAGATATGGGTAGAGTTGAAAAGGGAAGTGAGGCAGTACATATATTCTCAGCAAAGAAAATTTTAATTATTCCATTTTCAAAAGCACCCACATTTGAACATATTTGCATATAATGCTTTGGTAAAGAGAAAAGCTCATTAAGACTAAATTAACCAAATCACAATTTTACACATGAAACTACTTATTCTTTTTTTTTTTTTCTTTTTTTCCGGAGCTGGGGACCGAACCCAGGGCCTTGCGCTTGCTAGGCAGACGCTCTAGCACTGAGCTAAATCCCCAACCCGAAACTACTTATTCTTTAAGACTTTGAAGAGGATAACATTCTTCCGTAGATAACTTCAGGATGTCTTGCCTTTTCTTTTTGTGTGTGTGTGGAAAATGACTATTATTTAAATATTCTTTTTTTTTCGATCATTTCAGTAATTGTTATTGATTTGTATTTTTTGTTGGTTATTTTATTTATTTACATTTCATATGTTTCCTCCTTTCCAGTTTCCCCTCCAAAAGCACCCCATCCCATCCCCCCTCCCCTCTGCCTCTATGAGGGTGCTTCCCCACCTACCCATCCTACCCTACCCCATAAGCTGGGCTAGGCTCACAATAAAATATATTTAAATATTCTTTAATTGTGTTTTTTAATATATTTTAGTTAATATATAATTGCAAAATTCCCCTCTTTGCCATTCCTTTGTCCACAGACCTTCATGGTCTTTACTTCCAACTTCACGTATGCCCTGCCACTCAAACTGATAGCCTTGTTTTCTTTATTATTATTGTTTTATAATAGTTCTCATTTTCAGCATGAAAGTCGTACAATTTCTAGCATCATGCTGTCTTTAAAAAGGTATGTCTATGAACATTTTGTCAGCATGTATATCTCAGCTCCACACGTGTCCCTGGTATTTGTAAAGGCTAGAACATAGCAGTAAGTCTCCAGGATCTAGAATTACAGATGGTAGTAAGTCTCGATGTGGGTGATAGAAATGAAACCCACATCTTCTGCAAGAAAAAATACTTTTATCCACTTAACCATCTATCCTAAAATACCTTGTCTTCTGATTGAAATTATTTTCTAAAATTCTCATTTTGTTTACTACTATATAGAAACATCACCTTCTGTGTGTATTTATTTTGTACTTTGAGCCTTTCTGTGTATGCTTATGAGCCTTAAAGTTTTCGGTGTCTATTTGTGGATAATTTTGTGATTCTTTTGTGAATTATAATGTAATCCATGAAAAGAGATAGTTTTAAATAGCTTTTCACATTTCAATATATTTTTTCTTAGCTGGATATTTTGTATAGAATTTCACTGATCTCTTGTATAGAAAGAGCAAAAAAAATGACATTCTTGTATAGTATATAAGACCATATAGTTTCATCTTTTCATTTTATGCATTTGATTGCATGTGAATTTTTTTTATTAACTTGAGTATTTCTTATATACATTTGGAGTGTTATTCCCTTTCCCAGTTTCTGGGCAAACATCCCCCTAATCCTCCCCTCCCTTCTTTATGGGTGTTCCCCTCCCCATCCTCCCCCATTGCCGCCCTCCCCCAACAATCTAGTTCACTGGGGTTCAGTCTTAGAGGACCCAGGGCTTCCCCTTCCACTGGTGCTCTTACTAGGATATTCATTGCTACCTATGAGGTCAGAGTCCAGGGTCAGTCCATGTATAGTCTTTAGGTAGTGGCTTAGTCCTGGAAGCTCTGGTTGCTTGGCATTGTTGGTGAATTTTACACATATGCATCATATGATTATTTTTAGTGGATATTTTTTAATTTACATTTCAAATGTTATCCCCTATCAAGTTTCCCGCCTATAACCCCCCCATCCAATCTGCCTTCCCCTCCTTCTATGAGGGGTTCCTATACCTATCCACACACCATTTCCCCATTCCCTGACATTCCCTTAATAATAGAGGGTCAATTCTTGCAAGGACCAAGGGCTTCTCCTCCCATTGGTGCACAATAAGCCCATGCATAAATGCACCTGGACCCATGGGTCTGTCTATGTGTACACTCCCTATAGTGGTTTAGTCCCTGGGAGCTCTGGGGGGATCTGATTGGTTGATATTGTTTTTCTTATGGGGCTACTTCAGTCCTTTCTCTAACCCCAGCATTGAGGATCACATTTTCAGTTCAATGATTGGCTGTGAGCATTATCCTCTGTGTTTGTCATGTTCTGGCAGAGCCTCATATAAGACAGCTATATCAGGCTCCTGTTAGCATGACCTTGTTGGCATCAGCAATATTTTCTGGGTTTGCTGAGTGTATGTATATGGAATGGATCCTCAGGAAGGGCAGTCATTGGATGGTCTTTCCTTCAGTTTCTGCTCCAAACTTTGTCTCTGTATTTTCTCCTATGAATAGTTTTGCCCCCCCCCCACTTCTAAGAACGACTGAAGAATCCACACTTTGGTCCTCTTTCTTCTTGAGCTTCATGTGGTCTGTGGATTGTATCTCGGGTTATCTGAATTTTTGGGCTAATATCCAGTTACCAGTGAGTACATACCATGTGTGTTCTTTTGTTATTGGGTCACCTTACTCAGGATAATATTTTCTAGTTACATCCTTTTGTCTATGAATTCCACAAAGTCGTTGTTATTCATAGCTGAGTAGTACTCCATTGTGTAAATGAATCACATTTTCTGTATCCTTCCCTCTGTTGAGGGACATCTGGGTTCTTTCCAGCTTCTGGCTATTACAAATAAGGCTGCTATGAACATAGTGGAGTATGTGTCTTTGTTATATGTTGGAGCATCGTTTGGGTATATGCCCAGGAGTGGTGTAGATGGGTCTTCAGGTATTACTATGTCCAATTTTCTCTAGAAACTCCACACTGATTTCCAGAGTCGTTGTAGCAGCTTGCAATCCCACCAATAATGGAGGAGTATTCCTTTTTCTCCACATCCTCACCAGCATCTGCATTCACTTGATATTTTGATCTTAACCATTCTGACTGGTGTGAGGTAGAATCTCTAGGTTGTTTTGATTTTCATTTCCCTGATGACTAAGGAAGTTGAATATTTCTTCTTTTTTTAGGTTTAATTAGTTCAAGGTCTACTTTTAATGATGGTTCTTAAATGCTTGAACCTCTTTTTAGCCTCCATGCACCAGAGGAAGTGGAAAGGAAAAGATACATGGGAAATGCACCTGTTTGGAAATGTTTTTTTGGAGCAACTCCCATTTGTTTTGTCTGGAAATCAGGAGTTCAGGTTGAACACTTATTTAGGTCCTTCTCAGTCATTCAATATTCCTCAGTTGAGAATTCTTTGTTTAGCTCTGTACCCCGTTTTTAATAGGGTTATTTGATTCTCTGGAGTCTAACTTCTTGAGTTCTTTGAATATATTGGAGATTAGCCCTCTGTCAGATGTAGAATTGGTAAAGATCTTTTCCCAATCTGTTGGTTACTTTTTTGTCTTAATGACAGTGTCCTTTGTCTTACTGAAGCTTCGCAGTTTTATGAAGTCTCATTTGTTGATTCTTGATCTTAGAGCATAAGGATTGGTTTTCTGTTCAGAAAAATTTCCCCAGTATCCCTGTGTTCTTGTCTCTTCCCCACTCTTTCTTCTATTAGCTTGAATGTGTCTGGTTTTATGTGGAGGTCCTTGGACTTGGTCTTGAGTTTTGTACAGGATGATAAGAATGGATCAATTTGCATTCTTCTACATGTTAACCTCCAGTTGAACCAGCACCATTTATTGAAAATGCTGCCTTTTTTCCACATGATGGTTTTAGCTCATTTGTCAAAGATCAAGTGACCATATTTGTACAGGTTCATTTCTGGATTATCAATTGTATTTCATTGATCAGCCTGTCTCTGTACCAATACCATACAGTTTTTATCACTATTGCTCTGTAATATAGCTTGGGGTCAGGGATGGTGATTCCTTCAAAGTTCTTTTATTGTTGAGTATAGTTTTTGCTATCCTGGGATTTTCATTATTCCAGTGAATTTGAAAATTTCTCTTTCTAAATTCAATTTAACTCATGTATATTGATGCAAAAATACTCAATAACACTCTCACAAACCGAATCCAAGAACACATCAAAATGATCATCCATTATGATTAAGTAGGCTTCATGCCAGGGATGTAGGGATGATTGTATATACAGAAATCCAACAATGCAGTCCACTATGTAAACAAACTCAAAGAAAAAAACCAATGATTATCTCATTAGATGTTGAGAAAACATTTGACAAAATTCAACCCCCTTCATGTTAAAGTCTTGGAAAGATCAGGAATTAAAGCAATATATAGCAAACCAGTAGCCAACATCAAAATAAATGGAGAGAAACTTGAAGCAATTCCACTAAAATCAGGGATGAGACAGGGCTTCCTACTCTCTCCCTACCTATTTATTCAGTATAGTACTCAGAGTCCTACCCAGAGCAATCAGACAACACCTGGAGGTCAAAGGGATACAAATTGGAAAGGAAGAAGTCAAAATACTACTATGTGCAGATAATTTCCAGTCTTTCTCTACTCCCAGCTAGCCCTCTGTCTGTTCCACATCCAATACCTCTTCCTTCCTCTGTCTCTGAATGGATGCCCCCTCACTCCACCAGACCACCCTACTCCCTGGGGACTCAAGTCTCTTGAGGGTTAGATGTATCTTTTCTGACTGAGTGCAGACCCGGCTGTCCTCTGCTGTATATTTGTTCTGGGTCTCATATCAGCTAATACATGCTGCCTGGTTGGTGGCTCAGTTTCTCAAAGATCTCTAGGTTCCAGGTTAGTTGAGACTTCTGGTCTTCCTATAGGGTCGCCCTCCTCCTCAGCTTCTTCCAGTTTTTCTCTAATTCAACCACAGTGGTCAGTAGCTTTTGTCCATTGACTCTTCCAGCTGCCTATTTGGCCCCTCAGAGGGCTTCCAGGTGAGGCTTCTGTCTGTAAGCACACCATAGCATCAGTGCTATGTGTCATAGCATAGTGTCAGGCATCGGGGTCTCTCCTTGAGATGGATCCCAAGTTGGGCAAGTCACTGAACCACCTTTCCCTCAGTCTCTTCTCCATTTTTGTCCCTGCAGTTCTTTTAGACAGGAACAATTCTGGGTCAGGGTTTTTGACCGTGGGATGGCAACCCCATTCCTCCACTTGATGTCCTGTCTTTCTCCTGGAGGTGGACTCTACAACAAGTTCCCTCTTCCCACTTTGGTCATACATCATTATTTCAAGTGATTTTCCCAAAATTTAAAATCACTTTCTGTGCTTGGTCAAAATTGCTATTGAAACACATTATATTTTTATTTAGATTATCATGTTATTGGCTCTAGAATCAACCAAGTGTCATTTCTGTGAGGTAGTCTTTTAGGATATTGCCAGAAAGGATTAATTGAAGGGAAAGTACCATTTCACCTGGAGAGTGTGGCACTTTCCAAGGCTGTAAATACCAACCAAGGACACCAGTTGGCTGTAGGCCATCATCAGAACACAGGAAACAAGAGCCAGGGAAATATGGTACCACCAGAGCCCAGCAACTCTACTACAGCATGCCCTGAGGATCCTAACACAGTTGGCACACAAGACCTTAAATCAAATCTTATAAAAATGATAGATGCCTTTAAAGAGGAAATGATTAAATCACTTAAAGAAATACAGGAAGTACAATCAAACAGGTGACAGAAATGAAGGAACAGAAATAGAGCAAATGAAGGAACAGAAATAGAAGCAATAAAGGAAACACAAGCTGAAGGAATCTTGGGGAAGATATCATAGGGAAGAGAACAGGAGCAATATATGCCAGCATCACCAATATAATACAGGAGATGAAAGAGAGAACCTCAGGAGAAGACAATGCAATAGAAGAAATTGATATGTTATTCAAAGAAAATGCTAAGTGTAAAAATACCTGACACAAAACATGCAGAAAATCTGGGGATATTATGAAAAGACCTAACCTAAGCATAATAGGAATAGAAAAAATGAGAAGTCCCAGCTTCAAGGAGAAGAAAATATTTTCTAAATCATCATAGAAGTATATTTCCCCAACTGAAAATCAAAGATTCCTATAAACATACAAGAAGCTTATTGAACTTTAAATATATTGAGCCCAAAAAGCAATTCTTCCTGCCACATAATAGTCAAAACACAAAATCTACAAAACAAAGAAAGAGTATTAAAACCAGTTGGGGAAAAGGACAAGTAATACAAAGACAGACTTATCAGAATTACACTTGACTTTTCAGTGGAGAATCTAAAAGCTAGAAGGGCCTGAGTAGATGTCTTATAGTCTCTAAGAATCCAGAGATGCAATCCCATACTACTATAATCAGAACAAGTCTCAATCATCATAGATGGAGAAAATAAGATATTCCAAGACAAAAGCAAATATAAACAATATCCATCCCTTCAGAAAATACAACAAGGAAAAGGTCAACCCAAGTACAATAAACTACACTCCAGGAAATAAACAATTCCACACCAGGAAAAGAAAATAAGGAAAGCATGCGCGTGCGCACACACACACACAATATCTATATATCTATATATATATATATATATGTTATTAATAATTATTGTTCATTAATATCTCTTAGCAGAAAGACACAGGCTAACAGAATTAGGTATAAAAACAGGACACATCATTCTGCTGCATGCAAAACAAATTTTTCTTTTAATGAATATTTTTACATATAAAATCTATTTTCCCTGCTTTATACATTTTGTTGACAATTGTATATGTGAATATGATGGCTTGGCATTTATAGGTATTAAAATTACCCTTCTATTCAGATTTCACTTTTACTTCCTATAGGTTTTAATTTTACCTTAAAAATGGAATTGGAAAGTTCACTTTATTTAACTCTGTTCCAGAAATATTTGCTTTGATGTGTGTCATTTCCTAGAGATTTTACATACAAGAGCATAAATGTAGTGAGCAGTAAAAGAATAAGAAATGAAGGAGACTATGGAGTGACAGGAGGAAGAGGATAAAAACAGAGGAGAGACAATAGTAGGAATGTATATTTCTTTTATAAAGGAATGGGTAAATAGGCAATAAACAACTTCATTCATTATTCCAAAGTAATTGTTTTAGGGCACTCCATCAAAAATTATCTACCTTAACTAATACTACTCACTGCACTGTACTTCTTTGTAGCATTCAACCCAAATCAGGTAAATTAAGTTTATGGTAATTTTGGGTTGGTGTAGCTTTGATTTGGTTATTTTTGTTTGTTTCAGCCATTATTGACTTGGTTTTGCTTTCTATGTTTTTATTCATACAGAAATACTTTCAAAGTCTTTAAGCTTCAAAATTATACTTACATTTCCCATAGAATTTTGTCATCTTTATCTCTTTCTCTCTAATATAATCTTTTGCTCCATGTGATAGCTGACTGTTTGTTCTTTAGTGTATTCAAGTGATTTCCTCATTTTTAACTATAGTATTTCCAGGGAAATTTTACAGTTAGATAAAAGAAAGATAAATGTCTTGCATGAGGAGCTAAAAAATCCACAGTACAGTTCATTCTATTTTCACAGCCCTGTTTCCATATCTACAGTAATGATCTACATTTCTAAAATAGCTACTTCTGTAACAGTATTTCTGAAATATAGAGAAACAAAAGTCTAAGCTACTTTCTCAAAGATTAAACTTTGAATTGTTCATTGACTCCAATAAAATTGATTGGCTAGATTCAGTATGAATCATTCCTATGAATATACACATTTGTTCTCTGGTTAAAGTTCTTGGTTTAAAATTATCTCCCAATTACAATCCCCAAATTATCTACTATGTCCCAGAGGTTTTGTTTCAAGTGTTCTTTGTCTCATTTCTACATTATATATCAAACTATATTGCAAACTCAGCATAATAGTACAGATACCTACTCATTAATTTAGTTTTTCTAGGTGTGTTTGGTACAGAATGAAATATTATTCTTCAGTTATCTGCAATATAACTGACAATAACTGTTATTGTCCAAAGACATCTACCAGTTATCTTCCTTAGCTGCAATTAGCTGCTCATTACCACCTCTTACTCATATTCTTTTTTTTTTTCTTTTTCTTTTTTTTCTGAGCGGGGGACTGAACCCAGGTCCCTGCGTTTGCAAGGCAAGCGCTCTACCACTGAGCTAAATCCCCAACCCCTCTTACTCATATTTTTTAACTCTATTATTTGCATTAAAGTGTGTTCCCTTTTTCATAGAATCACTTTTACATAATATCTAATTTCTCCTTTATTTATACAAAAGCAGGATTCTTATACAACATAGTGAGTATTGGCAAGCAACAGCAATGCTATTGTTCAAGAGGAAGCATCCAGTCAAGTTTTTCAAGAAACCTAGGGACTCTTCTGAATTTAGTCCACTGGAAACCTTGTCAAGACTAGAAATATCATTTCATAGAAAATGAAAGTGGTAGCTAAAAGTTCACTATACTACCTATGAAAACTGATGCTGAGCAAGTTCTGTGCATTATAAGCTAGGAGTTTGTGTATTATAAGCCTAAGAAATATGAATTAATTTAGAAGCTGAGAGACCTAAATAATATCCCTCAAAAGTGAACTCAATCCCTAAGAACAATGGAGAATTTAATTTTTTTATAAAGGTCAAAAATATTGTTCTATTTTTTCAATCTAGTAAGAATATACCGAATAGTTTTTTCAACAATTTTATAAGAGTTCATGTGGAACTACATTATTCTTTTGAAAGTGTGTAATTAATAAAACTTATAACAAATTTTGATGCTTTTAACTCTACAGCTAGAGAGTCTCTTTTAAGTTAGAAAAATGTTCACTGTAATAGTAAGTTCTTACTGAATTTTGCACCTGTAACTACTATGTAGTTCAATTTCACTGAGTGCTAATGTTTTGTCACCTAAGAAAAATCTTAAAATTGACAATTGTACATGGGGTTAATTAGAGATACCTTTACAAGACATTTGTCTCATTCTTATAAAATGAATTAATTCAATTTTTATAAGCTGGAACTGTAATACCATTTTAATTAAAATTCAGATTGAATGATATGAAAGTAACAGGTAAAAATTCAATAATGTGAAATACATTTTCAAGTGAAAGTTTGTTCCTTTACATTCTACTTTGTTAAGAACAGTGGAGCAAAAGAATATTATATCTGCAAATCATTATTAAAATAAGATGAGATACTTCTGTTGTTGTTTTGGATTTTAAATTTTTATACACCTTAGTCTTGATATGACAGAACCTTTGTTTTTCAATGCAGCAATTAAGAAGATGGTTGAAAATATTTAAGAGTGATGCTTACTGCAGCATGTAGGTGGCATGGAGGGCATAAATATACTTTAGCAGTGTTTTAGGCAAACTCTGGTTAGTACACAGGAGAAGGTTGCTCTTAAAATATGGTTTCTCCTGCTGTGTCTTCCCATTTCAACATCATGTTCTTGTAAGTGCACTCACCATGGTAACATCTAACACTAATGTGATATAGCCCAAAAAGAGCTCAGTAGATATTCAGCTTCCAAAAGTTAGAGTTCATTCAATCTGTTTTGTATATAAAGTTTTTAGCCTTTGACTTTTTTATAATGACAACAAGAAATGAACTAATATAAAAACTGCTTTTCAAAGATAGGAATTATTGAAATAACTGTGTCTGAAAATATAGATGTGGTTTAGAAATTTAGTGTGGACATAAGTTGAAAATGCACATTGGCTACATGTCACATTGTTAAAACCACAAATAGAATCTTTAAGCTACCTTTTATTCAGAAATCAGAAATGGTAGAAGGCATTGCATTAGCATGATCAAGATGTGTCTTCTGCCTCATCTTTAACCAGCAGATTATATAGGACAGACAAAAGAATGAAACCAAACAAGTATAAGTCTTGTCCCTCTGGATAATCCATTCTGCATCTGAGATTTATGGAGTTGATGCCTTTGTCCTAATTTGCCTTTCTCTTTGGAGAACAATGGGAAGGGAAGGATTGCAAACACCAAGGCTACTAGCTCCTGTGTTCTTTCTGGGTCAGTGCTTTGTATGACATCTAGACTGAAGGTTAACTCAGAGCAAACAAAACAGTAGCAATGTGGATGAAATAAAGTACAAATACATTCTTTTTATATAGGATGAGCAATGCTACTATCTGAGATAACTGGGAGAATAGGCAAAGAAACTTTAAGTAGAGTGTTAGAACTGATTTTGGTAAGGGGTCAAAGACACTATGGAGATATGACAAGACTGGACAGAAATCAAAGTGAGGATACAAATGCCTTCACTTCAGTGCCTGAACCATTGTTAACAACTCACTGTACTGTACACATGTTAAATGAACAGCTAAGTTTAAGGTGATGATCAAGAATAAATGATGGGATAGTTAGTCTTAGTAGCCAATTTGAAATAATGGAAAATCACCTAGGAAGATGTTTCAAATTAATTTACATTAGCTTAGTATGTGAGCATGTCTGTGATGGATTTTTCTAGTTGGGTTACTGTGGTAGGAAGACAAATTTTCATGTAGGCTTAATGATTTCATTGGCTGTAATTTGAATAACAGAGTAGAAAAAGTTAAGTTGAGAAATAGGCATCCTAGATTTCATTTTCTCTGCCCTTGTATGGGTTATGGCTAGCTGCTTCTAGCTCCTCCCTTGATTTCCCAGTAAGGATAGTCTTGTTCTTGGAATTGTAAACCAAATAAACCCTTTCTTCCCTTTTTGTTAGGGTTTTTGACTATGATAAAACACTGGTATCAAAATCAACACGGGACATGTCTTAGATAGGTTTTATATTTCTGTGAAGATATACCATGACCAAGATAACTCTTCTTAAAAAAATCACTAGTTTGGGCTGGCATTAGTTTCAAATATTCAGTCCATTATCTTCAGGGCAATAACTGTGGCAGCCTGTAAACAAACATGGTACTAGAGAAGAAGCTGTGTGTTCTATATCTTGATCTGAATGCAATCAGAAGAGAAGTTTGAGCACTAGTAAACTTCAGAGCTTGCCTACACAGTGACTCACTTTCTCCAAAAATGCCACATCTATTCTGATAAGGCCAGACCTCAAAATAGTGCCACTTCCCAAGGTGATAGCATATTCAAACCACCACAGGTAGAAGGGATTTGTTTCATTTTACATTCATAATCCATCATATAGAAAAGTCAAGGCAGGAACTCAAGGCAGAACAATAGAGGTAGAAATTAATGACAAAGGCCTTGGAGGAATGCTGCTTGCTGGTCTGCTCCCTATTCTTTGCTCAGCCTGCTTTCTTATACTATACAGGACTACCCACCCATAAGTAGCATTACCTGTGTGTAATGGGCCCCCATATATCAATACTTGAAAATGTTTCACAGACTAATCTAGTAAAGGATTTCTCTCATTTGAGATTTCTCTTTCCCAAAGACTCTTGCATGATTCAACTTGTCATAAAAACTAGGCATGAAAGACTCTAAATTTAGGTTTTTCAGTGTATTTTTATCATAACAACAGAAATGCCATCAGAAAAATGTTGCTGAAATAAGTATTAAATAAGTGAAAAGGTGGTGGTTAGTCTATGCTCATTTCTATTTAAAGGCAAAAGAAAAAGGAGGTAGAAAGACTAGAAAATTTCACAACAAATATGTGGGATTTGCCTGAGGACATATAGGTCAATATCTATTTACCTGAATTAGGCACTGGCACAACAAAGAAATAATGATGCTCAAGTCAAGCCTACATAGGCAAAGTAAATCAATGAGTGTACTAAAGTTACCTATTGCAGCTTGAGTTTCTTAAATACACTTGCATCACTAAAACTTCCATTGATTCATGGGTAATGACTCCCAAACACATTGCCACTAAAGTCATAGCCACAGTCATTCTTCCATGTGTTAAATGCATAATATCCCCTCAAAACTATATGTAACTTAGAAAACATTAAAAGTGGTGGTAGCTAGAATCTCAAGTGGGAGTGACTATCTGTACTTCTGTGGGCTCCATTAATTTTTCCATACTCCTAGATATCATTGAATTATTTTGCTTATTTTGTTAAAATGAACATGAACGCAGTGCTTTGTGGTAGTGAATATTTATATTCTTCCCTGGAAGAAATAATTCCAATCTTGCAATCTGGTAGGAGAGAAGTATGGGATATAAAATCAGGGTGCTCCTAATCAGAAAAAGACAAATTGGCAACCTACAGATTGGGGAAAAATATCTTCACTAACCCCACATCTGATAGAGGGCTAATATCTAAAATATATAAAGAGCTCAAGAAGCTATTTTAAAAAAAAAAAAAACACAACCCAATCAAAAAATGGGGTATAGAACTAAAAAGAGAATTCATAACAGGAAAATGTTGAATGGCCAAGACATACTTAAAGTAATGTACAAAGTCCTTAGTGATCAAGGGAATTCAAATCAAAATGACCCTGAGATTCCACCTCATACTATTCAGACTGGTTAAAATCAAAGCCTCAGGTGAAAGCATGAGATGGCAAGGATGTGGAAAAAGAGGAACACATTTCAATTTCTGGTGCGATTGTAAATTGGTATAACCAATAATCTGGAAATCAATCTGGAGATTCCTCAACAAATTGGAAATAGATCTATCTGAAGACCCAGTTATACCACTCCGGGGCATATAGCAAAAAGATGGCCTACCATGCCAGAAGGACACATGCTCCACTATGTACATAGCAGCCTTATTTATGATAGGTGGAAGCTAGAAACAACCAAGATGTTCCACGACAGACAAATGGATATAGAAAATGTGGTTTTTTTTACACAATGGAATACTATTCAGCTATTAACAATGACGACATCTTGAATTTTGCAGGCAAATGGATAGAACTAGAAAATACCATCCTGAGTGAGGTAACTCAGATTCAAAATGACATTCATGGTATGTACTCACTAATAGATATTAGCCAAAAATGTGAAGAATACTCAGTATACAATCAAGAAGGTTAACAAACAGAGGGGCCCAAGATGCTTCAATCCCACTTGGGAAGGAAAAGAAAGCAATCATGAGAGGCAGTGGAAGGAAAGGATTTGGGTAGGAGAGGAAAGGTGAAGGGGTTATTGGAAGGGAAAGGGGAAGGGAAAAGGGAAACATACTCAGGTATTGGGGGGGGGGCATGAGTGAAGTACAGAGGGCCAACAGAATGAATAGAAATATGCAATCTCTGGAGGTGGGAGGTGGGGACCCTCTAGAATATACCAGAGACCTGAGAGATGAGAGTCTCTTAGGACTAAAAGGGAAGAACCTTAGATGAAATGCCCAAAAGTGTGGAGAGAGAACTTGTAGAGTCCACCTCCAGTAGAAGAATAGAGCATCAACTAGAGGGATGGGGTTGCCATCCCACAGTCAAAAACTCTGACCCAGTGTTGTTCTTGTCTAAAAGAACCGTAGGGACAAAAACGGAAAAGACACTGAATGAAAGGAGATTCAATGACAGGTTCACCATAGGATCCATCTCAAGGGGAGGCTCCAAGGCCTAACATTATTACTATTGCTGTAGTGTGCTTACAGACAGGAGCCTAGCATGGTTGTCCTCCAAGTGGCCCAATAAGAATCTGACTGTGACAGAAACAGATACTTACATCCAACCAAAGGACAGAAGTCGGGGACCCCTGCAGCTAAATTAGAGAAAAGCTGGAAGAAGCTGAGGAGTAGGGAAACCCTATAGGAAGACCAGCAATCTCAACTAACCTGGACCCACGATATCTCTCAGACACTGAGCCACCAACTAGACAGCATACAGGAGCTGGTTTGAGGTACCTGACACATATACAGCAGAGGACTGCCTAGTCTGGCCTCAATGAGAGACGATGTACCTAATGCTGGAGAGGATTGAGGCCCCAGAAAGTGGGGAAGCCTAGTAGGGGTGGGGTTTGTGGGGGAAATTCTCTTGGAGACAGTGGGGAGGAGTAATGCGAGGAGGAACTGTGAGAGGGCAGACTGGAGGGGAATAATTTCTGGACCATAAAAATATAGGTTAACAATAAATGTTTTTAAAAAAAATTAAGCAAGAGAATACTTTGAAAATAACTGGAGAAAAAAAGCAAGGAATAAATGGACTTGTTTTTAAGGGCACTGGATTTCATCTAGTGGCCTCTCCACTTGTTTTTATCAAGGATGCTCCCTGCTATTTTCTAGGGCAGATGGAACACTGTATCACTACCCCCAACCCTTTTTAAAAACATATAAATTTTATTGGAACAGAGCTGTGTTTACTAGCTAAAAAAAACATAGATGAAATGAATGCATATGCTCATCAACAGTACACTTGGCAAGAAATCAGAAGACCTAAGTCATTTTTAACAGTTATACTTCTCATAAGCTATTCTGAGGCCAAGAGTAGCCAAGGTGTTTCAAAAAAAAAAAATGTCGTAACTCCACTAGCTTGCTGCAAGGGAAATTCTTGAGTGTATCTTGTTGTTGGTGTTGTTGTTGTTGTTGTTGCTGCTGCTGCTGCTGCTGCTGCTGTTGTTGTTTTTGTTTTTAAGACACTAAGCAGCTTCTCAAGTTAAAGCAGATCCAGGGTCAGACTTTGAGGTTGCTAATGTGAGCTGATTTTACTATTGCACAGAATGCAATTAAATGATGAATTTGTGATTATGTTTATCAATGTTTTGAAGAAAAACCTTAGAGACCAAGAAAAAGTTTACTGGAGAATCATAATTTCCATGATAAATTTGCCATAAATTAAAAATCCCATGTGTGTGTGTGTGTGTGTGTGTGTGTGTGTGTGTGTGTGTGTGTGTATTTTTTCTACAAGTCTGGTTGATTAAATAGTAGAACTTTTATGATTGAAAAGCTAATGTGTTGAGACCCAAACATCAGCTTTGTATATTACTGTTTGACCTAACATACATGTGTCTACCAGATCAATACATTTTGGAATGTACAAACAAACTGCCATCTTCCATCAACTCAAATGCTAAGAATAACATCAGATATACCATCTAAGGACTATAGCAAAAATTTCCTAGTTGGCTGCAACCTGCCTTCCTGTCTCCACCATGGAAAATGTCTTGATTTATGACATCCTATTTTTCTGTTATTATAGAAACTCCATGAAAGTATTGTCATGTTGAAACGTGATATTTGGAATTAACTGAATTTGTGTTTCTAGAAGACAGTCACTTTTATTTTCTTATGAATAAACTATATGATATTCCTTGTGAAAGAAGAGTTGTATTTCTTTACATAGGGCATGAACTAATGGAACAATGCAAGTAGAGTTCCAGAAGAGGTTTTATATCAGAAAAGTAAGCAGCAGCATGGCTTCATCCAGTGAGAAAGCCATAGATACTGGTTTTCACCTTAGGAGTAGAACCATTTTGCAAACAGCAACTTCTTGAGAATTGAAGATGCTTGTAGTAAGACTTCGACAACCCTTCTTCACAGTATGCATAGATTGAGAGATTTCAAGCTCTAACATTTAGTATTTGTCCCGCTGCATTTCAGACTTGTATAGTCTTGTTATGCTTTCCTACTCTATTTTTATTGTGAATGTGAATATTTATCACTGATTCATTATATCTTGGAATCATAATTTTTCTCGAGTCTAAGAGATATTTAGGACTCATACTTTTGAATTATATTGAACTGAGTTAATGTATTGAGAATATTGGGTGTAATGCATTCAGTTTGCGCTGTAAAATAGACATAAATCTTGATGGTGAAAATACAAGAGAATGTTATATTTTAAGTGATGTGTGTCCCCATGGATTTCTGTATTTGACTACACAGTATGACAGTGCTGAGACATGATATAGAACCTTTAAGATATCAGGAACGTGATAGTGTTAGACTTCTCAGTAAGCATTCAGTTCTCAGACAGTATAAAAATAGAAGGGGTGCTTCATACAAGCAAAGGTACTATGATGCTGGCATTGAAAGTACTAAGGTGATTCTTCCAAGGTCTTGATTAGATTTCTTTATTAGATACTTGTTATAAAAGAGAATACTAGCCATTCAATCATCTCTGATTGCTGGCTTTATCATATGAACTTTCTATTTTGCATATATTTTCAGCATATTATATAACCTTCATCCTACAAAACTGTGGCTTGAATAAAATCATATTATTTATAAGGTATCCAGCTTCAAACATCTGTTATGACATCATAAAAATGGACTATGGGCTTCATCTTAATGTCTAAATTTTGAATACATTTTTTCTTGCAGGTAATTACCACATCATATATCCAAATCTTTTGAGAAATGTGGTATAGAGCCAAAGCTCAAGCATATACTTCCATATAATAGTTAGAGAATTTCATCTAATCACTAATGTTTATAAGATGCTCATATGCTCAAATTTAACTTGTTTATAATCATCAATGAAGAATCAAAAGTGAAAATCACTGTTAGAAATGCATCAGTTTATTTTTAATTTACAGCAGATCAAATGAAAGTAAAAGCATATTTCGTGACTTTGATAGGACTAAAGAGTTTTTCTTGTAATCAGGTTTTTGTTTTCCACTTTATCTTTGCATGTACATTTATTTGATTTTAATTTTTTTCTGTAACAGAATATTTGCACTTCATATTGGTTAAATGTCAGAATGATACAGTAGATGACATGCAGAATGCAGTGTTTTAGTTTAGGAAGGAGATCATGCAAGCAGATTCAATGGGTTTGAAACGCCAAGTAATTAAACACCTGGAGATGAAGGGCACTGTCCCTGACTGAATTCTGGCAAGCTTATCTTATTTCAATAATCATAGAATCATAGCCAGGTCATGGGTTTCTGGGATTGAGGAAATAACAATCTTGCCAGCATAGTTCTCTCCAAAAATGTAGAAAAAAAATGGAACAAAGGCTGAAAATATAATTCCATTTATACTGAAATATAAAAACTGGTAATTTTTTGTAACTAGAAAACATATTAATACTTTCCAAGGACTATAGCAAAAGTAAAATGATGGCTAACTTTTTATAGCCATATATTTCTCTTCTGAGACATTGAAAATACATTGAACCCACAAATAGGTCACAGTGGCTTCACAGCAGTATGAATTCATTAACTTGAACTGAACCATTTTCTTTCACTAGTCAATTATTTTTACAATGCATTAATTTCATTTAGTATAAAGAATAAGCTAACTTTAAAAAATAGATTTGAGAAAGACTATCTATTAGCTTTAGTGGAAAGACGACATGTATTACAGAATCAAGCAGAACTTCCAGAAGAGGGAGAAAGACATCAATTCACCTACAAAAACATCAACCCTAAGTTTGTCTTGCCTACAAGCTGTGTATACATAAAAACGTAACAGAGACTGACAGAACAGCCAACCAATGACTGTTCCAACTTAAGACCCATCTCTGTGAGAGCCAACCCCTGACACTATGAATGATACTCTGCTATGTTTACAGACAAGCACCTAGCATAACCATCTCCTGAGATGGTTCATCCAGCAGAGAATAGAGGCAGATGAAGAACCTCATAGTGAAACATCAGGGAGAGACAGGAGTGTCTTCTAGAAGAGTGGCATATAGAAGTAAGGAACTTGGAGTGGTCCCGAACACTGCAAGAGGACCTCCAGAGTCAACTAACCTGGGAACATGGGGGATCTCAGAAGCTAGGCCATAAATCAGTGTATGTGTGGAAGCTAGACCTACACTCCCTATGCATTTGTAGCAAATGGACAACATGGTCTTCATGGGAGTCCACTAAGAAAGTGGAACAGGGGCTGTCCCAGTCTCTGTTGCCTGCCATTTGAAATCCTTCCCCTACCTACACTGTCTAGTCAAACGTTAGTGAGAGAGGATATGCCTAGATGGCCCAGGGAGGTACAGTACCCAAGCGAGGCTCCCCTTCTCTCAAGAGAGGAGAAAGGACAAGCAGGAAAGGGGAGTGGAAGGAGAGAAGTGATGACTGTGATAGAGATGTAAAGTACATAAAAAATAAACTATTAGAAAAAGCTGAAATTACAATAGAAAATGGAAAGAATATTATTTTCTAAGAAGTAAAATAAAAGTGCTATCATCGTTCTGCAAAGTCTATACCTCATAAATGTATCTTCAATGAACATTGAGAAAATAAGAAAACTCTCAAATGAAGTCCAAATGAAGAACCATTACCACTCTTGACCCCTTAACCCTTCAAACATGGCTACCACTGACCTTTCAAAACTTATGAAGGAAACCTTGTCAAAGAGAAGAATGATAATAGACAGAAAGTAGATACTTTAAGACAGTATAAAAAGAAAATAATGAGCCATGTACTAGCCAACTTTCTGTCACTGTGTTAAAACACCTGAGACATAAAATTAAATAAAAGAATGATTTTCTTAGCTCACATTATCCATGGTTGCAGTCTATGGTTACTTTCCCCATTTCTTTACAAGGCTGTTAATTATATAAGAAGTATGCATAAAGCTATTCATTTAAAGGGGGGCAACGAAAAAATGAAGAAAGAGATATATCTCAAAATTCCCTTCAAAGGCATTCTTTCAATGAGCTAATTTTCACTGAGTGCTACATGTTAAGGAATTTTAAACCCTCTAATATTTCTATAGGCTAACTGCCAAATCTTTTAACATCTGGGATCTTAGGAGTATTCCAAATACTAGCCATAGCTAAATCGGTTAACACAAAGGCAAATGTGCTCTTGGCTTCACTTTATTATTTTGGTTGTTCTTTTATAGTTGAAGAAAATATTATAGTACCACCTTATGCTGCTATTCAATGTATACAGAAGAAAGGCCTTAGATAATAATTTAAATGTGAAAATTTATGAGGCTTTAAATGGAATTTAAATGACTACACTTCACTTGAAATGTAAAGATAGGGAATCCAGCCCCGTGACAATGGGCAAAAATACACATTGTTGGTTTTTGTGTTCTTATATCAGTGAAGGGCATGGCAGAGCAGACAGCAATCCTTTGCTCATCCTAGCATGCTGCCTGAATTGGTAGCCAAAAGCTAATGCCTAGGACTCAAAAAACTCAAGTCAAGTCAAATCATATCAAAGCAAATCAAATCCATGTAGAAGAGTGCAGAAAGAGGAAGACAGACAGACTTGAGGAGCATGTCTTCCCTCCATCCCTAGGCACAGTCCTATCATAGACTCCTACTTGCCACCATGCCACTCAATATGGATGGAGGATGTCATCCAAGAGTCTGAAAGCTGGGTGGACAGCCTGCAGCAGAAGTTACCACAATGTGCAGTAGTCAAATGGGAGAGAAAGAGAAGTGGAGCAAGTTGAGCACTATAAAGAGATCAAACTGGAGACCAGCCCCACCCCCTTGAGCTTTAGTATGGTCCTAGCCCAAGGCGCTGTTGAGGGCCGTGTCCTAGCTGGTGGCTATGCTACAGAAGTGGTTGGTGTCACTGTCCTTGGTTCATATGACCACAAGAGACCATGAGGCTCTTCCTAGTCAGGCCAGGCACTGGGAACCAGTGAGTCTCCAGAGGCTGTGCCTAATGGACCCTGGCCACGCTGCTGGCACCATCTCTCACCAGTGACAGTACCTGGAAAGTGGTAGACCCTGTGTTTCTTAGTTAGAATTTTTCTGCTGCAAACAGACACCATAACTAATGCAAGTCTTATAAAGGACAACATTTCATTGGTGCTGGCTTACAGGGTCAGAGGTTCAGTCCATTATCATTAAGGCAGGAACATGGCAGTGTTTAGGCAGGCATGGTCTAGCAGACCTGAGAGTTCTAGATCTTCATCTGAAGGCTGCTAGCAGAATACTAACTTCCAAGAAGCTAGGATGAGGGTCTTATAGCCCACACCTACAGTGACACACCTACTCCAACAGGGCCACATTTTCTAATAGTGCCACTTCGTGGGCCAAGCATATAGAAACCATCACACTGTGCCTCTTCAAGGTAGCACAGTCAAGCTGGTTCTGGTTGTTAGGGATTGCGCCAGTCTCTATGAGAGTGTAAGTATGCTAGAGCTGACCCCACCACTCAACTTCTGTTGTATGACACAGAGCAGAGTTGATGTGCCACCTCTACTAGCAACACCATCTCTAACAATCAGGAAATCTTCCCACAGCGTCATAAACTCAGGACAGCTAGTCATATCATTCACTAGTACAGAACTTGGGAGAGCTGGACCTGCACCTTGCCAGGATAGCACAGCAGAGCTGACCCTGGTGGCAGGGACACAGGTGAGCCAACCCCAAGGGCAAAGGCATGGGAGCCCTGCGCCAGCTAGTCATCTTTCATGAAGTAGAATGGATAGAGTGGTGATGCCTTTCCCTTCTTGCTCCTCACTACCTCCAGCAGCTGGGAGATGTAGCTATAAGAGCAGGTGAGTTGACCCCTGTCCCTCAAAGAATGCAGCACATGGAAGAACACTTTGCCTGTATAGCACAGCAGAGCAGCCTTGGTGGGGGCGGTGCACAAGATGCATAGCAGGAGCACAGGAGAACTTGCCCCAACACCCACCTGAAATTAGGTGGCCCAGTGTGGATTTGGGAGTGATGTTCTCCTCCTTCCCCACAGAAAGAGCTGTCCCTTGGGTCATGAGAACAGAAGAGCTAGTCTTTTCTGCTTACTGACTACAGCACTTGAGAGAGAGGGTCCTGCACCTCATCTGGGGAATACAGTACAGTTATCTCTGATGGCTAAGGTAGTGGTGAGTCAGCTTTGAAAGTTTGAGAGCAGAGAACTGTACCAGTGCCAAGGCACCTAGGAGAGTGTGCCTTGTACCTGGACTGGGAAGCACAGTGGAGTTTGCTCTGGAAGTGTAGGTGCCTATCAGTTAGTTCCTTGGGCATGGGAACAGGAGAACTCACTGTGCCACCTGCCAATGGCAGCAGTCATTGGCCTAGCCAGAAGAGTGATGGAGTTTACCTTGGTGGTGCAGATAAATGAGAACTTGCAGCCTGACCTGTCATGCCCACCTCATCCGGCAATGAAGACACAACACCTTCAGATTCTTCTCAACAGCCTTTATTGCAGGACACCTTCATTGCTGATACAGGGACCACTAGCGGCAAATTCGCTCGCCTTATATACACAACACTACGCTAATAATCTCTCAGGGATTGGTGGGGCACGGGTCACCCCACTATCACCCCACTATCACCCCACTACTTGTCCTCAAGGGATTGGCGGAGAACGAATCACCCCACCAGCATGGTACCGCCCCCTCATTAGCATATTACCGGCCAACTGACACCAGGTGCAAAACCCGCGCATGCGCAGTACTATTGTTCACCACAGGAGGGCGCCGGATCATACAGCTGCCCTGACGAGGGGACAAGCCTGCGCATGCGCGGTAAGTTGTTTACATTCAGACGGGGCTGGCTGTCGGCGCCATCTTTGTTTTGCCGCGCCGCTCCCTATACTGACCTGCTCTACTACCAGCAAGGCCCAGATCCTGGGCTCTGAGATGGCTCCCCTGAAAATATATTTTACCTGCAAATGGTTGGGCCATATGAAAGAGCTAGTTCTGCTATTCCCAAAGCTGCAAAATCTCTATGACACAGGACAACAACAGCATAAACAAGAAGAACCCTAAGGGTATGGTGGATTGAATATGCTTGGCCCATGGGAAATCATACTATTAGGAGGAGTGGTCTTACTGAAAGAGGTTTAGCCTTGCTAAAGGAAGAGTTTGATTGTGGGGGTGAGATTTGGAGGTCTCCACCTATGCTCAGGCTCTACTCCCTGTGGACGCCCTCTTGCTGCCTGTGGAAGACATTCTTCTTGTACCTGCCTTGCCTCAAGATGTAGAACTCTCAGCACTTCCTCCAGCATGTCTGCCTGACTGCTGACGTGCTTCGCACCATGATGACAATGGACTGAACCTAAGTAACAGTAAGACATTACCAAATAAATGTTGTTCTTTATAAAAGTTTCCTTGGTAATAGTGTCTTTTCACAGCAGTGGAAACCCTAACTAAGATACAAGTTGTTACCTGGAACTGAGGTATTGCTGTGATAAGCCTGACCAGGCTTTGGTTTGGAGGAATGTGGATTTGGGAACTTTGGATCTGGAAAGCCATGAGATGCTTTAAGTAGGAATTAATAGGCTATCATAGTAGAAGTCATACCATTCAATACCATTGAAGTCAGTGGTATTTGGTTTAAATTGAACTCAGAATATTGTTCTTATGTTGTTTTGGTGAAGAATGTTGATGCCTTTTGCCCTTGTCTGAGAAGTCTCCCTGAGGCTAAGATGAAGACATTCAAATTAATTGAACTGACAAAGGAAGTCCCAAAAAAAGCCCAGCATAGACTTCATCATCTGTTTACTCTCATGAAGAGTGTTTTGATCAAGACTAACAAGCTGAGAAAGGACAAGTAAAAGTGTATAATTCAAGTATTAAAAGGGTAACAGGAAGTACAATGGAGCTAAATCCTGTGTTCAAGGATATTAAATGGAATTAAGGTTGTGGTGACTTTGGGGAAGATCCCACTAGATAAGCTTATTGTTTATGCTTTTGCAATTGTCCAGGTAATAGTTACATTATGTTAGGTATTATTATGATGCAGATATAGATTTACTTGAAAGTTTAGTTTGAAATGAACTACAATCCAGAAGTAGAGGGCACATCTATGATCCAGATTATGAGGCTAGAAGTCACAGGCTTTTGATCCAGATCTTGACACAGGATGACACGCTCTTTTGATCTGGATCTTGAGACCTAGTGTGCATGAAAAGCTTAGTACCAAGCATAGTGTTACATGTCTTTAATTCCAGGAGACAGATGCAAGCAGATCCCTGAGTTCAGGGCTAGACTGATACAGAGAAAGTGCCAGGTTGAAAAAAATAATCTTAGGTGCAAGTATGGTGGTAAGTATCTTTAATCACATTACACAGGAGAGAATGACCTGCAGATCTCTGAGTTCAAGTTCAGTCTGCAAAGCAAGTTCCAGGACAGCCAAGCTTAGTCACTGAAGGAGTTAGAAAAAAAGAAAGCTGATAATAACATAATAGAACAAGGTGGGCCATTTTCTGAATCCAGCAAGCAGTAGAACCAAGTGGCCTTGGCTTTAGAATCAACAGAAGGGATTACTGGAACCATAAATCTTGGTTATCTGGAGCTAACAAATCAGCAATGATTAAGATGAGACCAGCATCACTGAGGTAAAATCTTCAGGGAAGTGCTTTTGGAGAGTACAAAGAACCTATGTTCCAAAGATAGCCAAGCTTGTAACTTGTGTTGCAGCTAGATTTGGTAGTGTATAAGAATCACCCTAGTCATACTTGTTTTGAACACATGAAGGTGTCATAGACAGAACCTGAGACATAACACTGGGAGAGGCCAGGAAAGACCAAAGGTGAAGGTGCAGCCTCAATAGTAGTTTACCACCTAGAAGCGAAGAGGTCATGCAAAGAAGTTTAGCCTTGGCAACATGCTGAGAGCCTATGAGAAGCTATTGGTGAAGCATTGTTTTAGCAGAAGACCCTGGCATATAACTGATACCAGTACCATGGGATAACCAGCCATAATAGCAGCAGCAGTTTAGTGGAGTCAATCAGAGGCTAGAATGCTATAGAAGACAGAGAGTTGGAGAAACGATTAAAGCTGTGAGACAGGGAAAGGGTACCCTGGTTGTGTCAGTTGAGGAGGTTTGAACCCCTGAAGACCCTGAAGGAACATTTCTGCTTGACTCCCAGGGAAACCAGTTCACTAGCCTACAGCCCTTCTTAGACACTATCAATCACTTAAAGAAGGCAGCCCCAAGCTCCCACCGGTGCAGAGGGGCATGACAACAGTGCGTCCCAAGAGGGTCATATCTGAGGTTCCCAAAACAGTTTAGGGCCACGAAACTTTCCTTCCCAGACACTCCACCCTGCAAACGATTTTTAATCTCAAGCCCACTCTGAGAAGTGGGGTATAGTTTTACTCATCCACTTTGTGCCATGACAATAAACACCTTAAAACCACAGAATGTCTCTTATCATCAGGATCCAAAGTGGGAAGCCACAGAGAAGGCCTTCACCTACAGAGCTCCCTACACTCTCAGAGGCAGCAGCCACAAAGTTCAAGCCTATTACCAGCTAGCCAAGTACTACCCCTCTTGGGACCACAGCCAGAGCGGACCCACCCTCCTTCCCCTCGGCCCATGGCTGGATCAGCCCTCATGTGGTCCCCATCTTCTTAGATCTTCAGTAACAGCATCCCAGTGCAGTGTCCCCTGAATGCCCAAGAGCCTCTGAGAATCAGATAGCCTGGCCTCCCTTTCAGGCCCCTGGAGCCCTGAGTCAGCTCCAGCTGTGTCCCACTCTCAGATAGAGCTTCCCCACCCCTAGAGCAGTATCCTTCAGATGCCCTATAGCCCGAGACCTGCCTGTTGGTATGGGGTAAGCATAGAAAACTTGTGTCCTGTCTCCCCAAGCCCACGTGGGACCCCACCATTAATCCTACACCAAGCCTCTTAGAGGAGACCAGAAGATCCTATGTGAATCTCAGGCATCACCTTGGATATCCCAAGATGTTAGAGATGCCAGAGCCATGGGATATGTGCCAAAGAAAACTGCTAACAAGTAGTGGAACCAGCCCAGGAGAAAGAAGTTTTTTTGGAGATCTGAAGAGTGCTTTGACTTCAGACATGTTGATGATGCGGAGGTTGGAGTTTTTCCAGTTTGTTTTTGGGTCTTGCTTTGGTTCAGTATTTCCTCACTATGACATCTGGAATGATTCTGTGCCATGATATGTTGAAAGTATGTAATTTTCTTTTTTGATTTTAACTTTATAGGTGATTACAGTTGAATGTTTGCATGAATCACAGAAGAGACTGAATTGTTAACATTGTTGAGACTGCTATAGACTATGAGGACTTTTGAAGTAAATGTATTATGTTATGGCTAGCTATAGTCCCCATAGACTCATTTGTTTGAACAAGTCTTTGGGTGCCAGGGAGTAGAATGTAGTGGTTTAAATGTGGTTGTATAGTCTTGTTGGAGGAAGTTTTTCACTGTGGGGGTGAGCTTCAGTGGTATCCTCCTATGCTTTACCTCTAGCCAGTGTGGAATGAGACCCTCCTGCTGTTTGTCTGTTGAACATAGTTTCCTTCTGTCTGCCCTGGAATGAATATGTAGCACTCTCAGCTTTCTTCAGCACCATGCCTGCCTGAATGCTGCCATGTTTCCCAACATGATGATAATGTCTGAAGCTCTAAAACTGTAAATCAGCCCTAAAACTTTGCCTTGGTCATGGTATCTCTTCATAGCAATAGAAACCCTAACTTTGAGAGAGATAGATACTGTGGGGCTTACTAGACATACTCACGCCTCTCATGAGATGTTTTTTCATGTTTTGAATTTTTGTTTTTGTTGTTGTTGTTGTTGATGGTTATTGGTGGCTGGGGTGGTAGGTGGTGGTGGTGTGGTGGTGAGTGGTGGTGGTGGTGTGTGTGTGTGTGTGTGTGTGTGTGTGTTTGTATGTGTATGTATATATGTATGTGTAGGTTGCAAGGGCAAAGGGCAAATATGAGGGAATAAGGAGATGAGTGGGACTTGAGTGCCTGATGAGAAACACACAAAGAATCAACGAAATAATCAAAATAAAAAGATAGGTTACATAGTACACCATGACGACAAATGTATACAGACTAATATGATAGTTATGAAGTTTATATGAACATATATACAGAAAACTATCTAGAAGAACCCAAACTGTATTTTATGGTGAGAAATATACAGTAGAAGAAATTTACTATTGAGAAAAATGGCCAGGAGTACTATTTAATCAGAAATAAAGTGTAAATAATAAACATGAGGAGTAGGTAATTGTCAAGTACTTAGGTCACATTTTGACAAAATATCCTATTTTGACAAATAAGAGCTAGCATTTAAACATGATAATCATTAAAAATAGATATAATGGGCATGCCCAAAACCTGAGCAAAAACATTCTGACAAATATCACAGTACAGGGAGAAGGAAGGTAGGCACAGTAGCAAAGTAGCTAATGGAATAGCTTTGGTAGCCGCTGTGCAAGACAGAATCAGTTTTCTTTAATGGTATGTACATCTTAAGACAGCCATATGACCAGGGCAGCTCTTACTCCAAGACCAGCTGGGCAGCACAAACTGGACTCAATGCAGAAAAAAGTAAGAGGAAGTATCAAAGTTGGTGGCAAAAGATGGGAAAGTGGAAACAATGGTTATGGGAGAAGACTGGCTGGAGGGGAGATACATTCAAAACACATTGTATAAGTTTCTCAAAGAATTAATAAAATATTGTTTAAAAGAATATGATTATATATATCTATGTGTGTGTGTGTGTGTGTGTGTGTGTACTACTTAAAAGTGGATAATAGCTATAAAATAAAGAATAACTATGCTAAAATCCACAGATCCAGAGAAGCTAAGTAACAATGATAGCTCCAATCAGAGAGGCATGAATCTTCCCAGGAAGGGAAAATAGAATAGATACGACAGGCAGAGGTAAGGGGACAGGGAAAACAGGGGGATCAGGTGTGGGGAGGATGGTGGGAGAGACTACTGGTAGAGACAACTAGAATTAGGAGTCATCCTGTGAACAAGTTAGAAACTTAGTTCAATGAAAATTTCCAGGAATCTATGAGGGTGACCCTAGCTAAGATTCCTAACAGTGGGTGATATGAACTTGAACTGGGCATCTTCATAGCTAAGGCAAGTTTTTTCAGTGAAGGAAGGGACACCAACACAGCCAAAAAAACTTCATCCTACAATTTTCCTGCCTAAATATGGGTGGGGTAAAAGTGACATAGACAAGGTGCTGGAGTGGCCCACCAATGACTGGGTACAACTTGAGATCTAGCACAGAGAGAGCCCATCCCTGATACTGCCTGGAGGGTCAGAACCCAAAACCTAAATAGCCCAGAGACCTAGTATAGAACCAAACACAAATGTTAAGAAAAGGGGAAAAAAGGAAAAAAGAGAAGTCAGTGAAATGATGCCTAGTGTTATTCTGCTATACTAATAGTTTGGTTCCTAGTCCAGTTATCATCAGACTGTCTTCATCCAGCAACTGATGGAAAGAGATGCAGAGATTCACAGGCAAACATTAGAAGGAGCTTGGAGAATCCTGCAGAAAAGGGGGAGGAAGGACTGTAGGAGCCAGAGGAATCAAGAATACCACAAAAAAACCCATAGAATCAACTAATTTGGGCTCAGTGGGGCTCAACAACACTGAACCATTCACCAGCAAGCCTGCACAGGTCTGATTTAGGCCCACTGCATATACATTACAGTTGTGTAGTGTAGTCTTCTTATAGGACTCCTACTAGTGGGAGCAGGGTCTGCTTTAATGTTTTTTCAAGCTTTTGGGACCCTTTTATTTATTACTGGGTTGCCTTTTCCACCCTTAATATGAGGGAAGCCCAGTCTTACCGCAACTTGATATGCCATATTTGGTTGATAACTAGCTTAGGGTTTTACTGCTATGAACAGACACCATCACTAATGCAAGTCTTATAAAGGACAACATTTAATTAGGGCTGGCTTACAGGTCTGGAGGTTCAGTCCATTATCATCAAGGCTGGAGCAGAGCAATAGCCAGGCAGGCATGGTGCAGGAGGAACTGAGAGTTGTACATCTTCATCTGAAGGCTCCTAGGAGAATACTTGCTTCCAGGCAGCTAGGATAAGTGTCTTAAAGCCCACACCCACAGTAACACACCTAATCCATCAAGGCCTCACCTATTCCAACAGGGCCACACCCTCTAATAGTGCCACTCCCTAAGCCAAAGGTAAATAAACCATCACAATAACCATGGAAGCCCTACCCTTTTCTAAATAGAACTGCAGAAGTGGATGGGGTTCAAAGGAAAAGGTGGAGGAGAGGATTGAAGAGAAAAAGACAGGGAAAACAGGAGTTGTGGTAATTATTATTATTATTATTATTATTATTATTATTATTATTATAAAATTTTAAATAATAAAAAAGTAATCAAAAATTGTAATGGGACTTGAACAATCTAAATTTCCCAAAAATTATAATTTTTGACAGAAACAAATCCTTTTTGAGAATTAATGAATAATTTCCTGGGCCTTTATGTTGCTCTTAAGACATGACGACTAAATCACTTCTCACTACAATTGAGATAATTGTGCAGACAAAGGACATCTTAAGAATAATGGAGAGTATTTGCTACTCATTCCGCATTCATTATTTCCAGTGAAATAACATCAGCCATCACAGGAAAATCAAAGTGAAATAAATTATAATAAGGTATGGTGTTTTACATAATTGATCTATTTTTTAGTTTTAATTGTAAGAAAGAAAAATCATAAGCCATAATAGAGATTAAAATGATGGAGTCATTCTGAAAAAGGTGTGTTTGTGTGTGTGTGTGTGTGTGTGTGAGCATGTGTGCTATGTGTGTTTATGTGTATGTATGTAGGTATATAGGTCATTCTTCACCTCATATGTCAGTCATCACCTTCAGCCTTGATTGAGAATTTCTCTTCACTGTTAGCTTACTTGTAGACTTCAGAGTATTCTTTCTTTCTCCCATTCTGCCTTTGGAACACTGTGATTAAAGTCAGGTACTACAAAGCCAGATATTGACATGCTTCATGTGGATTTAAAGTTTGCTTTTCTTGTCAGTTCAGTAAACGTTTTAGTCATTGAACCATCTCTAGGGTGTGTGCTTAAATAAACATCATAAATGGAAAAACCATATTGCAATTATTTCAATTATCACTACCAAACTATTTGAAACATGTAAAATCTTGACATGTAAAACTTTCTTGAGAAAAGTCTAGTAAAATTTCCTGACAATAACACTGACTTTTCTAGTAATGCTGTATATAATAGCACTCGTACTTTAAAGAACTTACAAGTAGCCGCACATACTTGTTAGAATAACGTTTCCCACTCAACAGTTCTCAACTGGTACTTAAGAATTTGCTGTAGGGCAGGAGAAATGGTTCATCTGTTAAAAGCTAAGCTGACAACCAAGATGTCAAGAATTTGCACATCATTTAAGCTCCTTTTATATAGATATACATTTGTTTATATTGAGGAAGCTTCTGAAGTTGGTGATACCTTGTAAAAGCTTAATGATGTACAAAAAAACCCACTATCAAATAAAATGTCCAAGATCCAGAATTGTTTACTTCTCCTGCAGTTGTTGAACACTGAAGTCTCATGTAGCCCAACACATTATCATTGCTCATGATTACACTCCAAAATGTTTGTAATGTTCACATTTCAAGGTCATTTTCTAAAGGCCCTCATCTACAATCCTGGATGCATCCTGGAGTAAAAAGAATTGCCTTCATGATCTAAAAATAACCATAAGAATTAAAAGACAGAGAGACAGTAAGATTAAATTTATTTAGCTAATTAAATCACCAGAGAAAATATGCATACATATTTTTATTACATAAAAAGTAAATGAATCTTTATAGGTATTACTTACTAAAATATTCAAGCTTTGTAAAAGGTATTTTGGTTAAAAAAAAAAGACCTCATTATAATGTTTCTATTTTGTAGCATACATAAAGGAAAAGGCACAATTGAAGAGTATTGTTTGAGAAATCAAAATTTGATTTTTTAAAAAATGATATTTATTCCTGATTTTTAAGATGTTCTGATAGTAACCTGGCTAATTTTGTTGCTAAAAATTCAAAATGATTTTAATTGAGTTATATTCAACAAGTTTTCAACAAATAAGAATGAAATATAAAATATACATATCATTTTACAGTTTTAAAACGTAAGCTTATTTTGTGTGGACATAATAAAAAAATTGAATATTCTGTTATGAACATATTACATAAAACATTTTTTCTGATCAACAATGACTGGGAAACAGTGTTAAATGAAAATTATTTTACAACTATATCATTTTTATATATACAAATCTTCCTGATCTAATATTTGGTGAAAATATCTCAAATAAGTGACAGTAAATCCTAAGTCAATATTAGTATAGAAAAACTGTATATTTGAAATTAAATATTTATTTACTTAACATTCAAGGTCAATTGTTGATCTTATTTATGGACAGATATGCCCCCTAGTGGTTCAAATAGGGGATAATAAAATTGGAGAATTAACTATTTTCAAGTATGCTTGTAAATTATTTATTCAGTCATAAAAAGTGATAGATTTAAACCCCACTGATGTATGTGTGCCTGTGCCTGAGCGTTAGCTGTGATAAGCACTAATATATGAGCATGGAGCTCTTTTGTTTCTATATCACTAATTTTACATTTTTATGAAACAGACAGACTATACACCCATAGACACACACAGACACACAGACACACACACACACACACAGACACACACACAGACACAGACACAGAGAGAGAGAGAGAGAGAGAGAGAGAGAGAGAGACAGTGAGAGAGAGACAGAGAGACAGAGAGACAGAGAGACAGAGAGACAGAGAGAATGATAGGATTCTTGTTTTTGCAAGTGAAGAGGGTATTGATTAAAAAATAGCCCAAATGCTCGAATTACCCTAGATGCACAGAATACATGAAACTCAAGAAGGATGACCAAGATGTGAATGCTTCACCCTTCTTTAAAAGGGGAACAAGAATACCCCTGAGAGGGCAATAGGAGGCAAAGTTTAGAACAGAGGCAGAAGGAACACCCATTCCAGCCTGCCCCACATGTGGCCCATACACATACAGCCACCAAACTAGATAAGATGGATGAAGTAAAGAAGTGCAGGCTGGACAGGAACCAGATATAGATTCCTGAGAGACACAGCCAGAATAACACAGAGGCTAATGCCAGCAGCAAAACCACTGACCCAAGAACGGACCCCCATTCAAGGAATCAGAGAAAGGACTGAAGAGCTTGAAGGACTCTCGAGACCCTGTATGGGCGAACAATGCCAACCAACCAGAGCTTCCAGGACTGGGCCACTACCCAAAGACTATACATGGACTGACCCTGGCCCAAACTCCTACAGGGTAGCAATGAATATCCAGTAAGAGCAATTCAGTGGAAGGGAAGCCCCTGGTCCTGCTAAGACTGAACCTCTATGAATGGAGCTGTTCTGGGGAGGGTGGTATTGGGGGAGGATGAGGGAACAATTTATAATAAGGATGGAGAGGTTAGGGGATGTTAGCCAGAACCAGGAAAGGAATAACACCGAAACAAAATAAGAAATACCCAAAATTAATAAAGATGGAAAAAATAGCATGAGAAAAGAAGAAAATATTGAAAAATATTTAAGTGTTGTTCCTCAAAGGATCTAATCTTTTTATTTTTTAAATTGACCACCAGTGTTTGGGAAATGGATCCCTCCATATAAAAGATATATCCCTCAATTATGAAGATAAAAATTAAATTCTCAGAACCTACCTAGAGGAGTTGGCATTATGAAGTCTACCTGTAATCCCAATACTAAGGAAGGCAGACACAGGAGCATCATGGATCACTCTAAATAATCTCTTTAATCAGTAAATTCATAGATCAGTGAAAAGACTTGCCTCAAATAAACACATGTGGCATTGCCTTCATGCCTAAAAATCACATCCACCCACCCATTCCCACCCACCCCCACACACATTTATACACACAATTGCACAGCTATACACACAAAACCAAAATTTCCAAATGATGTAGCACATAAAATGTGATGATCAATAGGACAGGTAATCTAAAAGTTAAATTAAGCAGAAGAGGTTTTCCTGTTCTAAATGTGATAAATTTTAAAATTGTTAGGGATATTTAAATATTTTTCTCTGTAGTGTAAGAAGTTGTTCTCACATTATACAGAGGCTAGACATTGTGTATCTTATGTAACACATGATTTACTACTGAAACGGAGAATAACAATAAATTATAGTCATTGTTTACTCTGTATGAAATCCAAATGAAAAAGTAGTCTTCAAATACTACCCAAACTTGTGTTTTGAAATGGCAGCTACATAAAAAAACCCACTAATGTTTTATAGACCAAGCTTTCATTTTTGTGGTAGATTCATAAAGCTAGATCTTGAAAATTTTTTTGTATTTTTAATCTCTTCTTGGACATGTGTTTAAATAATTGAAATTCATGAGTTATTTTAGAAATGTCCCAATATCTTCTGGGAATTCAGTTTTTAGGTCATCATTGTTTCCTTTTTAATTAGTAGAAGGTTTGAAAGAGAATGAGTTCAAATCTTAGTGGTAATTGCAAATAAGGTATTAATTTTAAATTCATAATTGATAAAACATTAATTTAAGTGAGATGATAAATGTCAACTTATCGATCTATATATTCCTACCATTTCAATTTTATTTTGAAGTAAAATAATTTTTTAATTAATGTCACATTTTGACAACATTTTTCCTTATTATTTTCCTTATTATAAACTAATTTTTTCCTATTTTCATGTGAATTTCAAAGCATAACAGCATGCATCTTCCTTCTTATTATTATTTGGGCACAAAGCCACTTCCTTATCTTTTTTGAGTATAATGGTTTACAAACAGTATACACTAGAAAATTTCTTATTTGATTAGTGTGTTTTCATTGATTAGTGTGTTTGACACTTGTCTACATTATTCAATTTAAGAGAAGAATAAAAATATTTTAACAATACCATTTCCAATTTCAAGGGGAAAAGGGTGAAAACAAGGATTCAAACATTAACCAAATTGAAATAAGTTTTAAGTTCATTATTCCAGAGTTGTAAGCTAAAATACCCCTACCAATAAGCATCCTTTATAGTTGATAATGTTATTAATTCGAGTATGGGATTTTAAACCCATTTGTTGTCTTTATTGAGCATCTTCAAGCTCTGATTTTTTGTTAACTGTTTCTGTTTTGCAGTTTGGCAGTAAGTAAAATCAACTTAAATCATTTGCCTGGAATGGCTCTTTACCTAAAGGAAGTACTTTTAAATATGCTGCTTATGTTATGGTCAACACACTATAAAGGAAAATGAATGCTGTTTGGAAAATAGTACATTTTATTACCATTAGACCTTGATGCAGCTTAAATAACATAGCACAAACAAAATTATACTCTCATACCTTTAAAAATGTTTGTTTTTCTGTAGACTAATGTAGATTGTTTTTTTACTTCAAAAGTGTTTTGAACAGGATGTATTTGTACAATGGTAAGATTTGTAGACTTGAGAAAGAAAATCACATCTATATTTTTTATAATTGACTAAATACATGTATAAAGGATTATTTAAAGAATTAAAAACAAGTATTATCATTTATACTTTTAGTTCTGATCCACTTTGTAATTGAGGGAGCTTATAAGATGTATTATAAAATGTATAATTAACATCTATGCCTAATTTTCATTTCAGCAGGTGTAGCCTCTAGAAAATATCCTTTTGCATCCTTTAAAAATTCAGCTTGTACTATTGCAGGTTTTTTTGGTTTTTTTTGTATGCATGGGTGCTTTTTCATGAATGCTAACTCTGAATCTTAGAGAATATCTGAACCAACAGCAGATAACTAAAAATTTAATATACTATAATACAAAATTTCAAACAGTTGGGCTGTTACTGTGTCCTGAATTATAATATCTCATTACTGCAAATCATTTAGTGCTACAAAGACTTCCATGTGCCAATTTATCATTTTCCTTGCTTTTATTCTTTTGGAAGAGATGGGATGGTTGTGTACACAACGTGCTCAAATTACTGATTTTTTATGATGAGCACGAAAGGTAGTTTGCCTTGTGTTAGGACTATGCTTCCTTTAATAGCACTGTTTACAATTTGTAACATTTAAGAAAAATAGGCACTTACTAACCTATTAGCAGCATCTGATAGGGTGATATCATAAATGATGAAATCTATTTCAAGTCCAGTCCAGCAAACCTACGACAATGCAAAGAATATATGTTCAACATTTGGAACATTAACATCTGTTTTAACATAAAAATAAGAAACTGAACTACCATATTTTTTCTTTTCGTTTTTTCTGTGAAATAAAGGCTTTTAGTATTTAATAGGGTTTGACCTTCATTGCTGTAGATCTTGAGTCTTCTTCACTGATAGGACAAGGCAGAGAGAGCTTAAAGAAACAATTCAACCACATCACAATGACAAAGAAAAATAAACACATTCAATAGCATTATCTTTTTGACCTAATCTAAGATACCATTGTATCAGATTCCCTATATTTGCAGTTACTATAGTCCAAAGGTCAAAAGCCCGGACTGACTATCTTTAGGTTATCTTTTGATTTGTCTTAAGAAACCTTATGGAGGACTTTGCAAAATGGAAATAAGGTCATGAAGGAAAACTCACACAGCTTCAGGCTTTTAAATAATATGTAGAAATTGAAATCTTTCCCAAGACACATTTTTTACTCCATTTTCCTTATAGTTCTGACCTGTTAAACAAACTTCAATCTTCCTGTTCATAAAATTTTCAAAAAATTAAGATAGTAAATTCACATTTCATGAAGTATTGTTGTGATTTAAATCCAACTCTGAATAATGAAAGATTGTAAAATAAAATGAAGGTCAAAATATTCCTCTGATATTATCTTCCCAGGAGTTTGTAGTCCAAACTAAGGCATGCAAATGACATTAGAAGTGAATTAAACTAATATTTGAATGATGAATATCACTCAACCATTAAACCTATGTTAAAATTAATTCACTGAATTTGTTTATATCACTAAAATTCTTAATAATATGCTTGGCTTATTTTTGCTTATATCCTCAGAGAAACACCATTCCTTACCCACAAGTCAAAGAAGTAGAAAACTCTGATATACATATAAGGGAAGCTGGTTTAACATTTGATTTGCTGACTTTAATCATCACATTTATTGGCATCTTGTTCAAAGACAAGTGTGTGTGCATGTGTGTGTGTGTGCATGTGTGTGTGTGTGCATGTGTGTATGTGTGTGTGTGTTTGTGTGTGTTTGTCGACTACTGAAACAATCAATATACATGTAATAAAATTTTATGAGCATTACTTAAGTTTGCTGTGATGTGTAGAATACTCAAATAACTAGTATTTGAAATGGTATGTATGGGATTCTTCATGTATCTAAGTATTATAAAAATCTTTCAGGGTATTTATCATGAACTCCAAATCTGATAAATGAAATTTATATAGTTTTAAATGTCATTTTAGGAACAAAAATGTTAATATTGTAAAAAAATGATGAAAGCATGACAAAATTACATTTTATAAGAAATTCTGCATTTATCTTGTGGCTTCTGATGGTGAGTGTTGCATAGTTTGAAAACTAAATAATAGTGAATACTTACAGTGTATACTGAAGAGCTACAAGCTAAGATAACCTTGCCTGTCTAGTTGCTTGCAAATGCACTTCATTGTCTGCTTGCCACACTTTGTCTTTTCCATGATAAAAAGTGTGAGGAATGATCCTGTTTGATCATCATTCTTGTTTATAGTCCACTATGCCTGTCAGTGACTGACTATTTTTCCTTTATTCTGTTTTCTTTTTCTTTAGTGTTGTTTGTTTTGTTCATTTTTGGTTTATTTACATACATACTTCAAAAATTACCATGATTTCAGAAATTACAGCACAACGTAAACCATTCTTATTCTTCTAAAATCTCCTGGCTTTAGAGTATGGGACTTTTCCAGAGCATCTTAAAGTTAATCCATGAACTCATTTTTATTTAAGACCCTTGTAAATGTCATAATGCTAGGTCAAGGCAGTATATGTCTGGAACAAAAAAATAGTATATTGGCCTTCAAAGACCTCAAAACAGAAAGCCTTTATGCTTCGTTAAGGGTCCTTATTCTAAAATTTGTAGGTATTATAAGCCAACGAGCCAAAATGCAGGAACAAAATGCTTAGCTTTCGCTTATCAATTTTCCACTAATTCATTTCAGTGTTAGGCAAAAGCCAGTATTTTCATATAATTCACTTAGTTAATCCTTCCAAAAGTTTAGAGTTAAGTGGGGATAATATGTTTATTTTATACATAAAGAAATTTGCAATGATTAATAAGAGCTCTGAAGTCTTTTCAGAGATTTGATTATTACTTGCATTCTCCCAATTATGTAACTTGGAGATAATTATTCTAATCTGTAGGTAAATCTCCATTTCATCATTGTTTTAAAGTTTAGGATTGATTTCAACAGCACAGAGGATTTCTATTAGATTGTGAGATCCAGCTATATCACTACTGGGCATATATCCATAATTGCCACAACACATAACAAGGACACATCCTCCACCATGTTTATAGCAACCTTATTTACAATAGCCAGAAACTGGAAAGAACCCAGATGTCCCTCAACAGAAGAATGGATACAGAAAATGTGGTACTTTTGCACAATGGAATGCTACTCAAGCATATTAAAAAACAATGACTTCAAAGAAATTCATAGGTAAGTGGAAGGATCTAGAAAATATCATCCTAAATAAGGCAACCCAGTCACAAAAGAAGACACATAGTATGGACTCACTGATAAGTAGATATTACCCAAAAAACTCACAATGCACATGATGCAACCCACAGACCATATGGAGCTTAAGAGGAAGGAAGACCAGGGTGTGGATGCTTCAGTCCTGAATTAAGGAGGGGACAGGATGATTGTGAGAGGTGGACCGAGTGAGAAATGGGAGGGAGAGAGAAGGAAGGGAAACAAGGGGGCAGGATCAGTTACTGGAGAGGACAGGAGAGATACAGAGGATCAGGAAATGTGTAGCATGTGGCGATGAGGAACTTTGGATAGCCTCTGGAGAGTACCAGACACCAGAGAAATGAGAGTCTTCCAGGACCAAACAGAGATGATTTTCTCAGAGAAGCGGAGATAGAACCTGCAGAGGCCACCTCCAGTAAATAGGCACCACTCCCGGTGGAGGGATGGGGCCACTCACCCATCTCAAAGTTTTTAACCCAGAAATGTTACTGTACAAAGGAAGAACAGAGCAAAAAAAAAAAAATGAAGAAAAGACTGAAGGAAGGGCCATGTGAGGACTGTCCACCTGGGGATCCATCCTGTCTGCAGACACCAAACCAGATGTTGTTGCTGTTGCCAAGAGGCACTTGCTGACAGGAACCTGGTATGACTGTACCTTGGGAGGTTCAGCCAGCAACTGACCAATACAGATGTGGATGCTTGGAACCAACCATCAGATTTATCTCAGGGTCCTGGTGGGAGAGCTGGTAGATGAAATAGAATTGCTGAGGGGGATTGGAGCCCCATAGGAAAAACAATATCAGCTGACCTGACCACCCAGTGGTCCCAGAGACTAAAACACCAACCAGGGAGTGTACATGGAAGGAAGGATCCATGGCTCCAGAGACATAGGTAGCAAAGAATGGCCTTGTCTGACATCAGCGGGAGGGGAGCCCTTTGGTCCTGTGGAGGTTTGATGCCCTAGCATAGGGGGAATCTGGAAGAATGTAGCAGGGGGATAACAAAATATGCACCAAGCCAGGCTACCACTGGCTACTCTCCTTGGCTCAGCATTCTTGATGCCTCTATGGCTAGCCCCAGCTGTGACCACCCATCCGGCTAAGATCCCATGTTGGGTCTCTGCCAGGCCAACCCCATATAACTACTGCCCATCTCACAGTTAACCATCACAATTCCCAGTAATCTGATAAAATCAAGACTCTTAAGGTTTGTAATTTATCCATAAGGTTTTATCAGTTAATTCTCACCCCATAAAAGGTCCACACAATAAACTCAGAGCCAATTGATATTGATATAAACTGTCCACCTACATAAGACAAATTGCCCTCTAATTATCCATCCCTTATAAGATATTCACTAAGTGTGACTATTTAAAGACACACAGATTTGGGTCATACTTCTTTTCCTAAATCTTCTTTCCTCCTCCTCCTTCCTCCTTTCTGTCCCATCTCTCAAATTCTTAGCCCGCCTTTCTTTTTCACTGCCCAGTCACAGGCCTTGCCTTATCTTGTGCCTGCCCTCACCTGCATATAGACATCTACCCACAGAAGGGTGGAGTGGGAGAGGGGGTGGGTGGAGTGGGAGAGGGGGTGGGTTGAGTGGGAGAGGGGGTGGATGGGTGGGTGGGTGGGGGAAGCACCCTCATAGAGGCAAAGGGAAAGGAGAAGGGTGGCTGTGGGATGGGGGGTCTTGTGCAGGTAACCAGGAAGCAGGATATCATTCAGATGTGAACAATTGAATGATTAATAAAAGAAAGAAAGAAAGAAAGAAAGAAAGAAAGAAGGAAGGAAGAAGGAGGAAGGAAGGAAGGAAGGGAGGAAAGAAAGAATGAAAGAAAGAAAAAAGAAAGAAAGAAAGATGAAGTTTTATCTCTGAAATGAAGACTGGCTTCTCAGAGATCATGTGACTGCTATTTGCTAATCTAACTGCTGTGAAAGTCACTGCCTCCTTCCTCCTGTTTTCTATTTGAATTGGTGCATCTTTAACATTTGCTTGTCTTCTAGCAGGGCTGCATATGCAAATTAGTTGCTTTTCTCCCTTGTCCTTTTCCTCCCCTCCCCTCTGATTTGAGCTAGGTAGCCCTGTCATGTCCATACATGACCATAAATGGGATATCTTCCTACACAGTCCCCAGGTCCTTTATAACTCCCTTATTCACTGCAGCCTGAAATCATGATCCCTGAATCCTCTGCACCCTGAGCATGCTGGTATGCAGTGGCCTATAGGGACCGGGCAGGGCAGAGAACCCACAACTTTGGTAAGTCTTGGAAGCCCAGCCAATGATTTTAAATTTGCTTTACAGGCACTGGATCATGATGTGGGTTTTGTTTGTGTTTGTTTGTTTGTTTCTGTCTTTTTTTTTCTTTCTGTTTTGTTTTTGTTTTTTCCTCCTTTTAGCTTTGTCAATTGCTATTCTAAGAGGCATCATTTAATTCAATTCATGATTTGTTTTTAAATGTAAAATTGAAACACTCATATCTTCTCTATATTTTGGTGTAGGAAAGGATATTTTTTATTGTGTGTGTATGGGAGGATAGTAATTGTGTATGTGTTGCATACACCAGGAATTCAGAAGCCAGCTTCAGTTACGGTTCAATAGGAAGCCTATCCACATTTTTTCTTTGATGTACTGGTGGCTGGCCAATCAAGCCCAAAGGACTATCTTTTCCTATTGCTTCTTTGCTTGGTTCAAGGTCCTCATGCTTGTACTGCAAACACTTTACACGCTGAGTTATCTCTTGACACGTTCTATAAAATGCTCAGGATCATAACTGTAGAATACAGTAACAATCCAATGAAATTAAAATGATGAAAATTTTGCCAATTGATTTCTCGGCTACATTGGCACATTTCAGGTGCTCAGTAGTCTCACCTGTCTAATATTTACAAGATTCCTAGAGTGAGGACACAGACTTAGTATGTTTTCATCATCACCAAAACCAACTCATAAATGCATATTATCTTACTGGTCTCCTTCGTATTCATTCCAGCAATTATGTACCTATAATATTAGCTAGTTAATCATGGATGTTCTCTGAGGGGAACCCATATATTAGCATCTGCTATGTACTTGGAGAATACAGTCAGTGTACACACAGAGCAGAAACTAATCTGGTAGGAACAATATTGCCAATACAATATTCAAATTAATGTCGAGTATTAAACAATATAAACTACCAATGTCCATAAAGATATATACAACTATTACAAGTCATTGTCATTTGTCTATATCTATAAAATTGTTTATTTCATGTTTATTTCCCAAGCACAAAGTAAGCTATATAATATTTGTAATTTCAAGTATAATAGAAATTTACAGGTCTGAGTTAGCATATCGGACACTGTGTTTTGGTCAATAAGATTTAGCCAACTCCATAAAACTAGTTGAAAAAATTATGTTTGTATGTGTGAATGGGTGACTTGAACACTTCATAAGCAGAAGAAATTATCTGCCACAAAACATGATTTACCAGTGCTTGCACACACACACACACACACACACACACACACACACACACACACACACACATACACACAAGTATGTAAAGTAGCTTATATAATTTTTCCTAATTTTCCCTTGTGCTATTTCAAAGACTGAAGATGGGAAAATTGACAAAAGAGATAGAATGCAGACTGATAAAAGTATATGATGACATTCACCTGGGTTTTTACTAAATTCAGTAGATTCAGTAACTATGGATAAAAGATAGCTGGGTAGATTGGTAATACATAAACAAGTATTCCTATATAATATAATGAGCTTAATAGATATCCAATATTATATTTAAATTCAATGTATTTAATAATCTGCCATAAACATTTTACCTTCCTCTCATCCTACAAATTAGGGGCAAGCCAAATGTGGTAGTTTAAATGATAGTTGTCCACCATAGTTTTGTTCATTTAGAATACTAAGCACTTGGTGCTGATTAGGAGAGGTTAAGAAGTGTGGCTTTGGGGGAAGATGTATATAAGTGGAGATGGACTTTGAGAATTAAAAGACTCCTGTGCCATATCTAGTTCACTCCTGCTTTCTGCTTAAGGGTCAAAATGTGAACCTCTAGTTTGTTCAGTGTGCACCATGATTGTTTGATGCCATGATTTCTTACCATGACAGACTCTTATTCTGCTGCAACTATAGACCTAATAAACCCTTCTTCCTATCAGGTTCCTCAACCATGTTTTGTTTTTATGGGTATGTTTGGTTGGTTGATTGGATTTTGGTTGAGTTGTTGTTGTTGTTGTTGTTGTTATTGTTGTTGTTGTTGTTCAGAGCAAGAGAATTATCAGGAAAATTTACAACTGATTTCAAGAAATTTAATAAATGTGACTTTGTCCTTTAAATAAAGGATTGGATGCCGGGTAACAAATTTTAAGGGGAAAAATAAGTGATTAAAATTTAAAATTAGAATGTTACAGATGTAGTCTTATTATCTGTGCATACTCTTTCAACCACGTGTTAAAATATGATGTAATGTGACTGCCTTCCAAAAGGCTCAACAAGCAGCTGTAAGTGTCAGATGCAATTAAGTGCAACCACCCATTGAAAGAAGCGCTGACCCCTGTGGTGAATTAGGGAAAAGCTGGAGGAAGCTGAGGAAGAGGGCAACTCTGTAGGAGAACCAGCAGTCTCAATTAACCTGGACCCTTGAGATCTCTCAGACAATGGGTCACCAAAGAGGCAGTATACACTAGCTGAGATGAGGCCTCCAACATATATACAACAGAGGACTCCCTGTTCTGGGTTCAGTCAGAGAAGATGCATCTAACCCTCAAGAGACTGGAGGCCCTGGGGTGGGTGGGGTTGGGTCATCCTTGTGGAGACATAGAGTGGGATGAGGGGACGTATGGGATGTTGAACTGTCCAGGGAAGGGGGATGGACCAGGAGGGGAATAAAACCGAGTGTAAAAATAAATTTGAATTTTTTAAAAATATGTAATACTAGAAGGGCTAAAAATTAAGAAGTGTCAACTTTCATAGTGGAATATTAGAATATTTGAATAAGCATATCTGTCTTATCCTGTTCATCTAAAATCACCTGTATCATATTCTTTCCCACACATTTGAATAACTCTGACTATAAATGAAAAATTTAAAATTATTCTAAGTCTGCCTAGCTGTAAAAGATTTAAGATGCTGTAACAAGGGTCAACATTTATTTGACGTTTATAGGGTACTATCATATTATTTTGCTTTTATGAATGTAAAGAATTTTTGCAATTTAACAGAAGTATATGGTTATTACAGAAAATCAAGATGATATTCCATAATGAGATACCATTTCACATTTATAATATTGATTAAAAATTTTAAAAGACAAGCAAATTTTGCCAAGGGTCCAGAAAAATCAGAGCATTTACCTTTTCGAAAAAGTAAAATATTGCAGGCTCTTTACACATTCTAGCAGTTCCTAAGAAAGATTTTCATGTAATTACCACATGGCCTCATCTTTAAACTCCAAAGTACATATTTAAAAGAACTCTAAACATTAATATACATGTACACATATAAGCATAAATAGAAAATGTGCATGAATGTTTGGAACAATTAAACACAGTGGCCATAAATTAAAAATAATGAATAATTCTCCAACTTACGCATGGTTTTATAAACCATCATGTATGTATGCAGTGGAATACCCATCAGTTGTAATTATGGAATTAGCTAATTATATATGCTTAAAAGAAATGAATCTTAAAAACATGCTACAGTCAGTTGCATTAGGAATGTTTTATTTCATTTGATAGGAGGCAACTCTATAAATAAATGAAATATGTTTGTAGTTTCCTAAAGGCTATAGAAATTGAAAATATATAAGGATCATTCAATGTGCCACTGGGTATTGTTTCTTCCCTGTACTAAAATAATGTCCTATTATTTATGTTGTAACTGTAAAGTATGATTTTATTGCAAAATAATAGTACTAAACGATACAGGTGATTTTAGATGGACAGGATAAGACAGATATGCTTATTCAAAAATATCGTATGAGAGGTTGAACAGATAGTGCAGTGGGTAGAGTGCTGGCCTGAGAAGCATGAGAGCCAGAGATCCTCAGACAATGATCAGTGGGTTTGATAGTTTAGTTCTAATTCTAGTGTTAGCATGGCAGAAACAAGGACACAAGGGAGATCCGAAGCATATTGGCTATTTAATCTAGTCTCTCAGCAAGTTCTGAATTCAACTGACAGACTCTGCCTTAAAGAATGAACATTTGGAAGAAATTAGCCCATAGATTATAGTGAAATAAATTTCCTTCAGATTGAAAATAAAGCTATAAAATTATGTAATAAAATGCTAAATATCTTTTGTTTTCAAAAAGTTATTAAGAGGAGTTATTAACTTTTGTATAATTTTTTGCAAATATGGAAACACATATGCACATACACATACAAACACATATATATGCATATATATGTATATATATACATTTTATACATATAATTTCAGGCTTATGCTTAAGTCTGTAAATGAATTCTTACTCTGTATGTCAAGCTGTTACTAAGAAAAAATAATAGAAGACTTGATATGCTTACTACCTTTGAAATATCAGTTTCTTCTCTCAGAGTTATCATAAGCATAAAAAGATGAAGATATTTAATGGAGAAAATTAAAGTTACAAACTTATTACAATTATATAGAATTTGTTATAATTATGAAATTGATCATCATACAAATGTTTGAAGAAGGTCTTGAGTATTTTAATCAGTCTTGTAAATCATTGAGTAAGAAAGATAGTTTCAAACTGCTAAGGGTATGAAGTAAAAGAAGACAGAGGAGACAGTGAGAGAAGAAAATTAACAAACTTGAAAAGTTACATTCCCCATTACTAGGCTTGCCTTTCTATAAAGAAATTACAGATTTTAAATAACATTTTCTTTAAAGAACTATGGTGGTTAGTATTAACAGTCATCATTTTTATTATCTTTTAATCTTTTCTCACATTTCAGTTGCTATCCCCTTCCTGTTCTAGCTTCCAACAGTTCCCCACCCTATTCTTCCTCCTACCCCTGTCTCCAGAAGGATGTCCATACACCTCCCACACACCCCTAGGCCTCTCCACTTCCTCATGTTTCTCAAGGGCTAGGTGTGTCTTCTCTGACTGAATCCAGACCAGGCAGTCCTCTGCTCTATATGGGGCAGGGTCTCATACCAGCTGGTGTGTGCTGTCTGGTTGGTGGTTCACTGTCTGAGAGAGGTCTCAGGAGTTCAGATTTGTTGAGATTGCTGGTCTTCCCTATAGGGAAGCTTCCTTCTAGCTTTTTGCCCAATTCTATCACAGGGGTCCCCATTTTCAGACCATTGGTTAACAAGTATATGCCTAGGTCTCAGTCAGCTGTTTGCTAGGCCTCTAGTCGGGCAGCCATTCTAGGCTCCCAAAGAATATAGAATCATCTGAATGATGGCCTCAGGCATGCCTATCAGAATTGTCCTCATAAAAATCATTGATACAGAAAGACCTATTTTTTTAAAAAGATTGATTTAATTTTATTTTTATGTGTATGAGTGTTTTGACCACATGTACACAAGTGCAATTATATGTATAATTGCACCACCTGAAAGGTCAAATGACATCACTGAACCCTAGAACTACCATTTGGATGTTGGGAACAAACCTTAGTCCTCTGTAAGAGCGATGTTGTTTTAACTCTCCTGGCCATTAGGAGTTCCCATCTTCATTGTGGGCTCAATCATTGCCTTGAGAGCCTAGATTGATATACCTCTTATTTAATGCTCTAATAGAAGAACTGAGTTTCTGTCTCATCACCTGCCTCATATGTATGCATGCATTACATACATGTGTATATATTTGTGTGTTTCTATATGTTTGATAGAAAGTTCGAATTATTTTCTGACATGGATATCCCATTTCTTCCAAATAATTTTTCTAATAAACATATTAATGCTAGTGTAATGAAGTCTAAAATTAGATTTATTGCCTCAAGATTCTGAAACTGCTGCTGTCAATTATTGTTTTAGATCATTCTTCCTCTGAGATTATTTTAAATGGATAAAGAGTAAAGAATTATGATTCCTTAAATGAAGAAAATTTATAATAATGTTTTGTGTATCTTGTTAATTTGATTATATTATAGTCACTCTGCATAACACTATAATGATGCCCTTTAGTCCATTTTGAATTCTCTAACTATATATATATATTGATCTTGGTAACTTACAGACAATTAATACTTACTTTTCACGTTTCTGGGATACTAGAAAGTCCATCATCATGTTCCCTAGCAAATTCATTGTCTGCTGAAATATATTCCTGTATAAGCTAGTTTCTCTTAGAGTGATGAAATACCATGACAAGAGGCTACATTAGCAACTTACACTTCCAGAAGTGTCTAGATATAAATAAGAGTAGGCAAGGCATGAGAGCAGGAGGAAGAAGCTGAGAAATCACATCTCAAGTGCTCATAAAAAGAAGAGAGTAAACTGGAAGTGTGGTGGGTTATAAAGACTCAAATCTACCCACCATGAAGAATTTCATCCAGCGATGCCAAACCACCTAAAGGTTCCATAATTTCTTGAAATAGTGCCACCAATGAGGACAAAATATTCAAATACCTCAACCTATTTGGCATGTTTCTCATTCAAACTACTCTAATCCCTCATTGAATGTCCCCAGTATTTAACATTATATAGAGTAATTGGTGCACATATATTTTTAGCTTCTTATTCTCATTGGTGATGGTGATACTTGCATGATATATTCACCCACCTCGAAAAACCAATTCCTAAGTATCACCCTTGGCATTAAATTGCAAACTGAATTCATGGTGAAACAAATCTTCAAACCACAGTACAAAGTCGTCTTGGCTTGTTATAACTACTTAAACTAAAGAGAAACTAAGAATTAATTGACCAATTCGGTATTTATTTAAGCAAAAGACTTGGTGCAATTCCCTTATTACACCATAGCAGGATAAAATATCAGCTGAAGATAGAAAGTACTATCAGGTTTTCTCCAGATAAAAATGACACCAAAGAAAGTTACTTTGCTTGAGGGAGCTTGCTGACAACCCATGAAATGTGTAAAATATGTTAAACTCGATATTTCATAAGGGAGATGTGGTATTTTACTTTAAGAAACCATCTGGAGAATTGTGGGTGAAACTTAGTAGCACCCTTGCCAAATTCACACAATGCCCTAGGATCCATGTACACACTAAAAATAATTGTGCCAAGGATAAATTACTATTAAAGACTGTAGATATACAAATGGTCCCCATAAGGTATTTTCCTGGACAAGAAACCTAAGGAAGACTTAAACCATCAAATAGGTCTGCCCATAATAGCACTAACATATAACAAAGAAAAGGAAACTGCTAGCATTTTAGGCAAAGTTTATTCTTTAATTCCTTCTTTACTAGCTCTAACTCTCAACTCTGTCAGAAATCTTAAGTAAGACCTTGCCATTATCAACTTCTCAAAAGTTCTGGTTGGTGATATGTGAAAGTACAATGTTGTTTCTTATTGCAAATCTCTAGATTCAAAGCCTGGTCAGCAGTAAGAAAAGTCAAACCTTTGAAGTCAAGGGGGATTTTTCAGTTTTACTGGAAAGAATATTCAATACCAATGCCTAAAGCAAACATCTTAATCTCGTATTTGAAATCTATAATAAACTCAGTTGACAGACTCGATACTGTGGATCTATGAAAACTGTGTGTCCCTTATGTAAGTAAAAGTATACACTATTAATCTGTAAGATTAAGATCTAAATTCCATTCCTTAAAATTTCCAATTTCCAAACATTTTGTTAATTCTACTCTACGTAAAGTATATAAAAGACTCCAATTTGGTACACTTTACATTTACATTGATCATTGTTCCACAGATGTTGATGTATATTTCATGTATACTTGTCTCTACTGAAAACTTTGTGGATGGTCCTAAGATGTTACTAAATTGTAGGTTAATTATATTTAGTGTGCATCAGGCCCTAGGTTTGATCTACAGCACAGTAGAGTAAGTAAATAAAGGCAAGAAAATATAATTACAATGAACTATACCATCCATCAAAGTAAAAAAATAAATAAATAAACAGAAGCTACAGTGATGGCTCGTTTGTTGCTCTGGCAGAGGACCTGAGTTTGGGTCTCAATACTGTCATGGGAGTCAGTAACTTTCTGTTTCTCCAGTTCCGGAGGACCTGATGCCCTCTTCTGGTCTTGATGGGCACTGCAGGCCTATGGTACATAAAACATGCAGGCAAACTACCTACACATAAAATATAAATCTTTAAAAAGAAATTCAAAATTTATTTGAACCCTCTGAACCTAATTAACTTGTATAATAACATAAAATATATCATCTTGTACCTAATATAATTACTATTAATTTTTTTACCTTACTTTACATGTGAAATTTTGATGTTTTTATGAAAATATATTTAAATATGTATCTATAATTGAATAATTATATCAAACAGGAATTATATTATCTCATTTATTTAGTTCATTGTATAATAAGAAGTTTAAATATCTGCTTTTCTTCCGTCTTAAATTGGGAAAATAATACAATTAAATGTACTATACTGTATATTCTTCTTTATTTGTTTTATTTCCTTGTATGTTATATTTAGTTTTTTAAATTTTCTATATGTGTATGCAATCTCAAAACATCGTTTATGTGGAGGTCAAAGTCAGATTTCTCTTTTGGTGACAGGTATCTTTCCTAATGAGCCATCCCAACACTAACTGTACAGTAAATGCTATAGACAACATTACCTAAAATCTAATTCAAGAACTTACCCTTCTTGTCTAATGAAATTTTATACTGTACCAGCATCTAGTTTTGCTCATATTTGCCTATTCCCTAAAGTCACCACTCTATACTATGCTTCAGGGAGTATGATTTTCTTAGCTTCTAAATGTCAGCGGTATCATATAAGGTATGACTTTACACATTTGCCTGTTTCTAATATACCTTCCTCCAGATTCACACACATTGGTACAAGTGAGAGAATGCTTTTGTTTTTTAGAAAAAAATATGATTTCATTGAATTTATACACTTGTTTACTTTTATTTCCATCTAAAGATATATACTGAGATTAAATTAATATTTTAGTTATTCTGAAAGACATTGGAGAAAACATGGAAGTGGATATATATCTTCAAAGGACTGCTTTCTTGTTAATTAGATATACATAGATTGTATTTTTAATTGTTTTTGAGACATACTCCATTTCCATTAAGAGTTATGTTAACGTATTTGGGCAAACATTTCATAGTTATAATTAGTCCATATTCTTATCTCCATTGCTTACTTTTTTTCTTGTAAATTTTTGTAGTATATAGGCATTCCTTTTCTTTTATGATTTCTTTTTTTTCTCCATCTTTATTAAATTGGGTATTTCTTATTTACATTTCAATTGTTATTCCCCTTCCCGGTTTCCGGGCCAACATCCACTAAACCATCCCCCTCCCCTTCTCCCTGGGTTCCCCTCCCCATCCTCTCCCATTACCACCTCCCCCAACAATCACGTTCACTGGGGGGTTCAGTCTTAGCAGGACCCAGGGCTTCCCCTTCCACTGGTGCTCTTACTAGGCTATTCATTGCTACCTATGAGGTTGGAGCCCAGGGTCAGTCCATGTATAGTCTTTGGGTAGTGGCTTAGTCCCTGGAAGCTCTGGTTGGTTGGCATTGTTGTTTATATGGGGTCTCGAGTCCCTTCAAGCTCTTCCAGTCCTTTCTCTGATTGCTTCAACGGTTGTCCTGTTCTCAGTTCAGTGGTTTGCTGCTGGCATTCGCCTATGTAGTTGCTGTATTCTGGCTGTGTCTCTCAGGAGAGATCTACATCCGGTTCCTGTCAGCCTGCATTCTTTGCTTCATCCATCTTATCTAGTTTGGTAGCTGTATATGTATGGGCCACATGTGGGGCAGGCTCGGAATGGGTGTTCCTTCTGCCTCTGTTCTAAACTTTGCCTCCCTATTCCCTGCCAAGGGTATTCTTGTTCCCCTTTTAAAGAAGGAGTGAAGCGTCCACATTTTGGTCATCTTTCTTGAGTTTCATGTGTTCTGTGCATCTAGGGTAATTCAAGCATTTGGGCTAATAGCCACTTATCAATGAGTGCATACCATGTGTGTTTTTTTCTGTGATTGGGTTACCTTTACTCAGGATGATATTTTCCAGTTCCATCCATTTTGCTATGCATTTCATAAAGTCATTGTTTTTGTTTTTGTTTTTTTTTTCCTTTTTCTTTTTTTCGGAGCTGGGGACCGAACCCAGGGCCTTGCGCTTGCTCGGCAAGCGCTCTACCACTGAGCTAAATCCCTAACCCAAAGTCATTGTTTTTTGATAGCTGAGTAATATTCCTTGTGTAGATGTACCACATTTTCTGTATCCATTCCTCTGTTGAAGGGCATCTGGGTTCTTTACAGATTCTGGCTATTATAAATAAGGCTGCTATGAACATAGTAGAGCATGTGTCTTTGTTATTTGTTGGAACATCTTTTGGGTACATGCCCAATAGAGGTGTATTAACATTACTTCTGTTATCTCTTTGTATGTCTTTTGGTGCTTGTATACGTGAGCCTTTTGCTTATTTTTAAAATAAGCTTGTTAATCCATTACCTTTTACTTGCCTGTATGTAGTTTATATTTATCTAGTTTTCATTGTACCTTAGACATCATACAATTAGTTTCACAGAAAACACACATATAATTGTATCTCTTATATATGTATATGTATATATCAAAATTATCTCATATATATGAAAAAAACTTTGAATTTAACATTGATTCATGGTGAAATTGCTATTATATTATATACATTTTACCCTTAATCTGTTACTATTACTGGCTGTATTCTACACATTTCAAATGGTGATAAACCATAGTAGTGTTCCATAGACAAAACCACTAGGACATGTTTATCTGTAGCCATGGCTGAATTTGATTTACTAATGTTTTCATTTGCTTCTCTATATGTAATATGCATTTTCTGTGCTAGTGCATTTTACTGTACAATAAAGATATTTGAACACATTAATTACTGTTTTTCATGAATGTTTGTAGATATTATGTTGAATAACAACCATTTTAAGTTAAAAACATAAAATATTTTTGCTGTAGTGGGAGAAATGACCTGTTGTTAGATTCAAGACCTCTCTCCAACCCCTGAAAAATGAATTTTTATAGCTATGAAATATGCTTGATAATGGCTATTCATTACTGTAATGTGGTTATTGTTTTTGAAGAGCTGAGGAAGTTCATTATTTAAAACAGATATTAAAATAGATATCAAATTATTTATATACTTCATTGCTATATTTTGATGAGTTTTAGTATCTTATAATTTAACTCTTAATGTTTGCTGTTAGTAATCCAAGTCCTCTTTTACATTCCTCTTTGCAAAGGACAAGTTATTACTTCCAATTTTATGAATTGCCTTCTGTTTTTAGTCTTAACAATTTTTATTTTCATCTTCATTGTGTTCTTCCTTCTTCATGGTTTGGTTTGCAATTAACTTTTTGTTTTCAAGAGATAAGATCTTAGCCAAATGATTTGAGGTGTATTAAGTTTGACATTAAAGAGTATTAATGCCCTTACTTCCCCCTCAACACATATTTTACCATTACACCCAGAATTTTGATAAATTGCAATTTCAATTTTGTTTAAGTGGTTTTTTGTAATATTTATTTAGACATTTTATTAGTTAGAGTTACTTATAATGTGCTTTGATTATATTCATCACCTACCTGAATTCTTCACTAATCCACCCTCTTTTTCTTGTCCACCCAAATTTTGGTTTGTGTGTGTTTATGTATGTATGTCTCTGTGTGTGTTACTCTATATATTCTTCAATGTGTGTTCTGCCACTGAATATGGTAAACTTCTCTCAGACAACAAACTGTCTCTTACTGTCTGTCTGTCTGTCTCTTTCTCCCCTTCCTCCAGCAACTTAACAGTAGCCAACAGTTCCACAGATGAGGGTAAGAATTCTTATCTACCTCCCCTTTTCATGCTAAAATTTTGTCTGACTTGGATAGGATTTTAAATGCTGTCATATAAAAGGTAACTGATTCTCCTGATATGACTGTTGTCTCTCTGAAGCTTACTGCTGAATAATTCTAGTTTTTCGAGCTCTTTTTGAACTCTGGCTGGATGGTTCAACTCAGCTCTTCTGGATCAAACTTCTCTCCAAGCCAACTGACTCAATCTGGCTTCCGTCAGTTTGTCATTGAATTTCCCTACTTGACGTAAATTAAACCTGACATTTTTTAATCTTCTGGATCCTTCTTAGTTTCTGGCTTCAACTGCCTCTGCTGACCTGGACTGAACTATATGAATTGACCAATGAACTCAACTGTGCTGTACTATACTCACTGCACTGACTACCAACTAACTAACTTGAACTCACTCTGCACTGCTCTAAAATAGCCACTCTTTCCAGCCTATTCTTGTGAGACTTGAGTGTACCCTATTGCTGACTCATTTGGTCATATCTTTATCTTATTTATTACTTTGTCTACCACTCAATTAGACATCACTGTCAAGCATAGCTGCTTCCTTCTACACATATTTACCTTTGATATTAGAGATTAAGATATGTAATAAGGGCATGTCTGTATTACTGCCAAAAGGATTAAAGGTGTGTGGTATGTGTGCATTTCAGCCACATCACACAGACCTAAAAGGTCTTTGGATGTGCTCAGAGCAACTGTGTTGCTGGATTATAATTCCTTTACAGTCAAAATACTTGCTCAACTATGCTCATAGCAGCTTTAATCACAATAGGTAGAAACTGGAAAAAAACACTAGATGTACCCCAACTAAAGAATGGATAAAGAGCTGCAGTCAGGTGAGTGGTCTGAGCAGACCAGAAGTCAGTGAGCTCCATGCATAGAACCAGCTACGCCCAGTCCTGTCGGTGTCCATGCCCTTTGTGATTTCAGTCTTGGTAGAATTTATATTGGGAGTTTTGTGCACCAAACATTCTGTTTTGTTTGTTTGTTTTTTGTTTTGAAGGGTGGGGGGTTCAGAACAGCTGATCAATTTGTATTTATTTTAACATTTTACTAAATAAAGCCTCTCCAAAAAAAAAGAATGGAAAAGGAAAATGTGGGACATCTAAACAATAGAATACTATTCAGCTACTTAAACCAAAGATATCTTGAAGTTTGCAAGCAGATGAATGAACCTTGAGAATAAAATCCCCAGTGAGGTAACTCTGTCACCAAAGAGCATGTGTGGTATATATTCATTTTAAAGTAAATTAACCAAAAAATACAGGCTACCTATGTTTTACTCCACAGACCCAAAGAGGCTAAACTAGGAAGGCCCAAGCAAGGATGTTTAAATCTTACTTAGAAGAAAGAATAAAATAGTCATAAAAGAGAGATGGAGAGAGAGAACTTGGTGGAGAGGGGAATAGGGGATTCAGAATCCAGTGTGGGTAATAACAGGAGAAATAATCAGATGACTATGAGAAGTAATGGGAATCTATAACTGATGGGGCAGGGTAGATAGAGGCCATCTCCAGAGAGGCAGAGAACTGGGATAAGGGAGACACTCAAGAATCAATGGGGATGCTCTTAGTTGTGACTCACAGTAGTGGTGATATGGAAACTGAAGAGGCTACATCTTGTAACCAGGCAGGAATGTCAATGGAGTAATAGGGACATCAATCCATCCACAAAACTTTCAACCCAAACTGTATCCTATCTATGAGAAATGGACAGGGTATATAGCAGAGACTGACAGAATGACCAACTAATAATGGGCCCAACTTGAGATCCATTTCATATGCAAACACCAATCTCTAACACCATTAAGCATACTCTGTTATGCTTGTGGACAGAAGTATAGCATGGCTGTCCCCTGAGAGACCCCAGCCAGCAGCTGACTCAGACAGATGAAGATATCCATAGGCAAATAGTGGATGTAGCTTAGGGACTTTTAAGGAAGAATAGGAGGAAGGATTGTAGGTCTTAAGGGGAATAGGAATCTACAGAAGGACTAACACTGTCAAATAACCTTGACTCTTGGGATTCTCTGGAACTGATCTACCCTCCAAAAAACATAGAGGCTGGATCTATAAGCAAATATACATAGCAGATGTACACCCTGGTCTTCATGTGGGTCCCAAACAACTGGAATTGGAGTATCCCAAAAGTTGTTTTCTGTAAGTAGAGTATGTTCTTCTAGCTGAGTTTCCTTATCTGGGCTCAGTGGGAGAGGATGCACCTAGTCTCATGTAGACTTGATTCATCTGTGTTGGGGAAATACACAGGAGGTCCCCAACCCACTCAGAAGAGAAAGGGAGGGGCAATGAGGTGATGGATTTTGGGAGGGGAGATGGAAAGTGACACTGATCAGGATATCAAGTGAGTAAGTAAAATAATATTAATATTTTATAAAAGTTTTACCTGATATCTTCATAATATACCTACAACATCATATGGAGAGTTCTAACTGTGGTGGTTATTCATTTTCAATTTGGCTGAGTCACCATGGAAACATATTTGTCTATGAGAGTGTTTCTCAGAAGGTTTACTTGAAAAGGGAAGACCTACCCTGAATTTTGAAGTCATCATCTCATGCTGTAGGCTCAAGGATTACTAAAAGAAAGCAATTAGGCTAAACACTAACATTCATTGCTCTCTCTCTCTCTCTCTCTCTCTCTCTCTCTCTCTCTCTCTTCTTCCCTCCCCCTCTGTGTGTGTGTGTGTGTGTCCCTCCTTACCATACACACACATATATAGATATAGATACAGATATATAGATATAGATATAATGTGAGAAGTTTTATGAAGCATCTGCCACAATATCTTCCTGACCTCAAGACTCATCCCTAAAGGCATGAACCAACCTTAACTCATCAAGTTGCTTTGAACAACTATTCTATTCTGTCATGTCTATGAGGAAAGTAACAATACACATATTAATGGAACAACTTGACTTGAATCTTTCTAATTTATGATGATTTAATAATGGTACACAGTACACTTAAAACAAACTATCTTATTTTATTGAGTATTTCATATAATTACATATTTCAAATTGTTTTGCATAAACTCACTATGTATCATTATAAAAACATTTTCATTTTTCTTATTTAAGTATATCAAAAATCTTTGAATGTTAATTACCATATATTTATTCCAGTTATCAGATGCATTTTAATTATTTCTTTTACTTATTTTCTTGGTGTTTTCAATTATTTCTTTTATTCAGGTGATTATAATATAACTACCCATTTCAACCCTCCCTTTACTCTGCCCACGTCTCCCCATTTACCTCTTACTATTCTCTTTCAAATACATTATAGATTCTTCATTATTTGATGTTACATATGGGTCCTGGATAAATAATCAGTCTGTGGACTCTTCTCTCTGGAAGACTCCTTTGTCCTGTCTCAGCATTCCGCAGTTACCTATAATATTTTGTGTAAGGCTAATGCCTCATGGTCGTTTGTCTACTTTTCATTGGCATGTTTATTGTTGTTGTCCTTGTTCAGCATATGTTTAATTTAGCATTTATGTTGGTCCCACTTTAGTAACGTCAAATATATTTTAAAGAAATAAAGCACTATATTCTATTTAATATGACATTTGCTATTTTACTTGTTTGTAGTTCCTGATTTTCCAAAATTTTGTTATGATTTCTTTTTCCATTTTTGTTTTTTTCTTATTTTTGTTTGAGACATTTTATTTAAATACAATATAAGTGAATCACATGGCATTAAACCCAGATATTTACGTTTTCAATGTTCCGAGCTTTCTTTAATTTTTTATATTTTTTCCTTTTTTATTGGATATTATTTTATTTATTTACATTTCAATGTTATCCCCCTTTCTGGATTCCCATCCATAAACCCCCTATCCCAACCCCAAACCATTCCTGTATGAGGGTGTTCCTTCACTCATCTACCCACCCCTTCCAGCCTCACTGCTCTGACATTTCCCTGCACTGGGGTGTCCAGCCTTGGCAGGACCAAATACTTCTCCTTTGGTGCCCAACAAGGTCATCCTCTGCTACATATGCAGCTGGAGCCATGGGTCTGTCCATGTGTACTCTGGATGGTGGTTCAGTCCCTGGGAGCTCTGGTTGGTTGATATTGTTGTATTTATGGGGTTGTAAACACCTTCATCTCCTTCAATATTTTCTCTAACTATTAAAATGGGGACCCCATTTTCAGTTCAATGGTTTACTGCAAGCATTCACCTCTATATTTGACATGCTCTGGCAGAGCCTCTCAGGAGACAGCTATATCAGGCTCCTATCAGCATGAACTTCTTGGCATCAGCAATATTGTCTGGGTTAGAAGGCTGTATGTATATGGGCTGGATCCCCAGTTGGGGCAGTCTCTGGATGGACCTTCCTTCAGTGTATGCACCAAATGTTGTTATGATTTTATTGTTGGTTTGAATATATTTCATTGTCAATTTTTATAGAGATGTACTTTTTGTTATTTGATAAACACAATATATTGAGGATAAAGTCTTAAGTTAATGAAAATACATTATAAATGGATAAGACAGTTAAAGGAAGCTTTAGAGCATGCAAAACCTAGAAAATTAGTCACATTATCAATTTTGTAATTGATTGTAGTATGCCTCTATGTCATCAATATTGACAAATGACATTCTGAATGACACATTATGCTTTTTTAAACTTTAAAAATTATTCCACATTTTTATTTTGTGAATTCCTATGACAAAAATCATAGTTATTAAAATCATATAATGAATATATAGTTTCCTAGAGCTGCTGTGCTAATATATACTATAATGATTACCTTAAACAATAAACAAGTGCTTTGTCATAATTATGCCAGGTGTCTAAACTCTAGTTGGCAAGAAAGTCAGATGCTTTTGAGTCTAACTTTACTTATAGTTCAATATTTATCCAAGTTATCATGTGATTATCTCCCCCTTAAATGTCTGAGTGTATATTTCCTCCTGTTAAAACAAAGTCCAAATCAGGACTCAGCTTTATGACTACATTTTTTTACCTAGAATGTTCTGTAAAAGCCCTATATTCAAATATACTCATGCAGTCTAATTTGATGAAAAGTTAAGGATTCTAAGTTTTCGAGGGCTAGAATTCAACCTATAATATACCCTTCAAAGTTAATTGTCTCTGACGTCTTTCAGCATTTCTTTGATTACAGATTTGACAGTAAAATTATATTAGCACTTTAATGAGATTTTTGATATTTGGTGTCCAGTTTGCCAATGTTTAATGTATTTGAATTTTCCTTTTGTTATTTACTAATGGTGAGTAGAAAGCTTCATTGTGTGCTATTTACTGGCTCAGACTTGCATATTTCATCTTTAAAGTGAGGTCTAGCCTATAGTGGTTTAAAGCAGAGTCCAAGATCTGATGACATTCTTTTTGGCATTATTTTTCTCAGTTTCTTCCTTTCTCGAATATTTACATAACTTAATAATCTTCTGGATTAGCTTTGCATCCAGAAACCTACAACTTTGTCAATGATGCTTTACTTTTTACATAGATGTAGCAATAAATCCAGTACACATTTAAAAAAAAAAAACAGGGTGTTTTTTCATTGTCTTCCTCTACTTGGATTGGGAAATGGGTATTGTTATAACATATGTGGTAAACTAGTGTAATATCTTTCCTAGAAAATTCCACATTAAATATTTAAAATACAATCACAATGTTATTTCCCTCATAATAAGAATGCTCTTTCATTATTTTAAAACAGATATTTATGGGAAGGAAAATTAAAAGAAATAAAATGGTAGCTTTCTGGTTGCTATGTATTAGAAATATAAATAGTATATAGCTCTGTAAGAAAGTTTCTGAAACAAAATCAGTGTTTTGAGACATTAAATATAGCTGGATATTATATCAGACCTAAAGTATAAAAATACAATATTTACAAATGGACAATTCCAGTATCCAGCTAAGTACATTTAGACATGTTGATTGTAGGTACTAGAAAATAATGATAAATATGTATGTGATAGTATCATATCCACAAATTTTGTTGTATTATATTATTTCTTATATGAATGTTATATTTACATTCATTCACTATAAAATATAACTAATTTTATTAAACTTAACAATACTCCAACACTTGTTTATACCTGTTTTTGAAGCATCTGGCTCAATCAATCAAAACAATAATGTTATTGATTTTAAATAGATGCATATATATGCATGTGATGATAACTTCAAAATTTCTAGTCATGAAGAGAGTAACTAAACAAAGCAAATTGTAACTAGAGAAGGATGAACCATGCTAACTCCATAAGTCACCAGATATCTAAGATTTTAAAAAAAGTGAAGAAGGTAATCAAATCATGCTAGTAGCTCTTGCAACTATTAACTAAACATTTAAGATTGGCAAAACAAGGACCCACTATCTTCATTCTGCAAAAATTTCAGTTCATTGGCAATACTACGTAGAGAAAAATTGATAGAAGAAAAACCAATATCAACCTCCCTAATGGAATCTGAAATCAAATTGAGGCAGCTATATTCATATTGTCAAGTATATATTATATCAAAATTTGTTAAGAGAGATAAGGAAAGCCCTACTTCACACAAATGTAGAATTCATCAAAATGACATGACAACCTGAAGAAATTAAACACTGCTAGCATGCTTACTTATTGTGTACAGTCCCACTGTTTCTAATGAAATCTAAATGTAAATATCAGTTGTTTAAATCACTGGTGTCCCTTTATGTTATTTTGTTTAGGGACTCTCAGTTTACTGTCTATTATATTTAAAGATAAGCATGTTTATGAAAAGTGACAAAATAAAGTTGTGTTTCCATGAGATTTATGTTGTAAAGCAGAACAATACTTAATTTCTTTAAAGTATTTATTTTCCTTTCCAGTTGATGGTTCCAACTTTGCCTTAGGTTCTGCTTTCTCATGTTTTGCCTTGCTTGTTTTCAATTCTTTTTATAATAAAGTTTTAAATGGTAGGATTTCTAACGGGTATCTTTTTCAATTTTATTCCAAGTAGTAATGTAGCCTCTTTGATTTATCATATAAAAGAAGTAGGTTAGATTGAATGAATATTAAGATTCATAAAAGAACTGTATTACTGTAATGAGGAAGTTGTGCCTTATCTGTGTAATGGAAAAAATGCTGTGCTCATGGAACTCCTCTGTCAACTGCCCTCCCTGTCACAGTTTCAAGTGTCATAGTTGACTAACACCCTCATCTTGGAGTCGTTATCGTCTAAAGAGAACCTATCTATCCACAAGACATATCACTTCCTCTTATAACATGTCCATGTAGATATACAAATGACCTGTTCCCTCCTCAATTATCAGAAGTGTCATTGCAGTTCAAACTCCCGCTGAGGCCAACTGAGGCTTTGGTTGTAATGCCAACTTTTGAACATCATGGTACCTCTCTACCCAGAGCTGCTTTCTCCTTATTAGTAGTTCAATAAAAAATAGAAGGTTTTACTTTTGTCAGAAATAATGAAGGAAATATGATACATAATAGAATTAAAACACAAGTTTCTTTACTATTTGGAACAGTGATGACACCAAATAACAATGTTTGTTGCTTCTTGGAGATCAAATATCATTTTAGTCATATATGATTAAAATGAATATCACTGTGATATTAAAAATTGCATTACTATTCTTAACCACGAGATACATAGATACAATCAGTTGCTATTCTTTTGAAAGACATAGAGTGAATGCTGTATCACTCGCAATCATGTAGTCAATTTCATTCCAGGACTGGCTTTCATTTTAAAAATGTACTCCATTTACTGGAAGTTTTTTAAGAATAATGTAAGAGAACAATCACATACTATCCATCATTCATATTGTATTAGACCCTTTCAAAGGCTTCCCTCTCTGTTTTCCAAAGTATATTCCTGTAACTTGTGAACTTACAGCTCTCAGTGGTTTGACTATGATGCTGGATATCAGGTGCTTTTTCAGCAAATCATGCAATTATTCAGTACTTCTCTCTTTCAGAAAAAAAAATCATTTTATTAAGGATCTGTTCAAGCCATTATATTTTTTCTTCACTGAACTACTTTAGAACTTTCTTTTAAAATACTGTCTTAAATTTTAAGCTACATACAAATTTTATTTTGGAAAACACCACAGAACATGAGCATTACTCTATGGTACCAGAAGTTCCAAGAACAAACCCAAAATTACCTTGAAACATCTGTTGCCCTCAGATGCATTTTTAGGAATGGAAGCTATTATTTATTGTGTCAAATCAAAATTATGTCAACCACATTCTACATTAACCTCTGCCATCTACCTCACATAGTTCTTTTTTTTTTTTTCCGGAGCTGGGGACCGAACCCAGGGCCTTGCGCTTGCTAGGCAAGTGCTCTACCGCTGAGCTAAATCCCCAACCCCTCACATAGTTCTAAGAAGGCACTTGCATAGAATGTGAGCCAAGCAGAAGGCTAAAGTAATCTGTTGTGTGAATCTATCTTTATCAATAAAATATAAACAAAGTGATAGATACACAAGGAGAACCCTTAGTAAGAAACCAGGAATAAATTTCCATAAGCATTATCTAGACATCCCAAACTCTGCTGTAAAATAATGAAGCTGCAACCAGCCACTTGTTATGGTGGGAAAACTCTGTGCTGGATCCAAATATGACTCACTTATTTGTGTGATGACCGCTACTTGTATGGCACAAATTCTGCAACTGGAAATACATGACCAATAACGCACATTAGTGTCCTATACACACCATGCAAAGTGGATTGTTCCCCTTTACATAGTACTGGTTATAAGTCATGAAGCCTTAAATGGAGAAACTCATCCATTTGGGAATCACACCTGTTATAGAAACCTACCCAACTACCCAGGGTAGTGAAATCATGGGTATTGGAAGAGAATGTGCAACTGCCGATTTACTGAGGCAGCATATTCATAAATACCATCTCAATATTTGTACATATACCTAGAGGTAAATGTAGTTCTTACATCTGATCATAAAAAACTTCTCTTTGCCACAAATAGACACTACTAAAATGATAAAAGATAAAAGAGATGAAACTGACCTAGACCATAAAAGTTCTTTTCTGAAATGGAGATACTACTGCCAGGAGACAATTCTTCTAAGCTACAGGTCATACTATAGTTATTGTCCAGCCTGCTGCCTTTTTACAGTGTCCTCAATAAAATGGCTTTCCTATTCCTGTCTGAGGTGTCAATTTGTTCACTGACTTTTAAGTCCTTTTACTCTATCATAGTGACTAGCTACCCAGCTGACTATATTAGCCTGATCATCTTGAATGAAAAGGCGAGCCTTGAGAAAAGACGAATGTTCAGATTATATTTATAAACAATTTCAAATGTAGGCACAAAGGCATTTTCATTATAATAGAATTGGCAGATGGATTGGAAAAGCACAAAATCCTCTAGGGCATCAAAGAGTAGAGAAACAAAGGAAGACCTTAATAAGGTATAAATATTGACTCCTTATATTTTGTTGGGTTTATATTGTCTATGGAAGTAGGCTTCTAACTCTTAGAATGTAAACCTCTCAACATAAACTCTTTGCAATATTACCCACTCCAAATTTGCTTGAAGAAATTAACCCGGCATTCTCTGTGGAACCAGAAATGATCTTCCCCAAAGAAAATGTCTAGCACAATAATTATGATGTCTCTCATGGCACAGTCAGTATTGCATCTAGGCCTATAAGCAGATTGAGGGTAAGTCCCTAGAAGTGAAGCAGAATGTGTCCATAAATATGCATACTATATCTCTAAATGATTTTATGAGTTTTCTAATATATTCAGTCATAAATCTGAAGAGTATATATGGGAATGTATATAAAACATATGGGATAAGGTTACAAAGAACATAAAATTAGATCAAGCTAAGTTTATCACTATGGCCCATTGAGTAAAGATTCTGGACTTAATATTGTAGCTTGAAATATTGAAAATGGTGGCAAGAATTTAGTTTATTTAATTTCTTTCCTGAAATATAACACAAAACGTGGAATACTATGAACTGGGTATACCTGCGATCCATTGGTTTAGTGTGGGAGAATGGCTTAAAAGTCTGTCTCAAGGTTTTGCTACTGTGAACACACACCATGACGAAGGCAGCTCTTATAAGGAAAATATTTAATTGGAGCTGGCTTACAATTTCAGAGATTCAGTCCAGTATGACCAAGACAGGAGCATGGCAGACATTTTGCAGGAGGAGCTGAGAGTTCTACATCTTCATTTGAACGCTGCTAGGAGAAGACTGGCTTCTAGGCACCTAGGATGAGGGTCTTAAAGTATATTCCCACAGTGACACACTTCCTCCATCCAGGCCACACCTACTCCAACAAATCTATACCTCTAAATAATTACACTCCCTGGGCCAAGAATATTCAAACTACCACAAAGGCTTAGGAAAATGGGAACACCACAGTGATTTTGCCATTTAAAAACTAATCTTACAAAATAGGAGTTCTGACACTACAGATATGGTGTGCACCAATACTGTAGAAAATAGACTTGTGAGAGGGGAACCAGTATACTTGAGCAACTCTGTCATTGCCCTTCGCAGTTTACCAGACTGGACAGTGAGAGATGTGGCTGCCCAATATAGATGATTTAAATATAATTGTTCAAAGTGTATCCTGGTACAGCAATGTTTATAATATGACTTTTGTAGACCTTTGGCACTTTCTAATCATTTGTGATCAAAAAACTGAAACTGGTAAGAAGCCTACCAAGTTCTTTGTCTACATATTCAGAACAAGTCTAAAACAAGGAAATCAAAAGTGACTGAACTTGAAATAAAAAAAAAAAAAACAAAGGTCAAGTAACACTACACTGAAGACCGTCAATAATCATTCATCTTTGCCTCAGACCCATGTCTCCTTCCAAGACTCAAATTAAGGGTCAGCAAGATCACTTTGAAGAAGTAGATTGCTATACTATTCATATGTTTTATTTTTGACCTTTCACTATTACATTCACAAAGGGACTTTTTGGCCTTTACTAAAATAACTATACCACGGAAAAAAAGAAAATATTCATACTTGTGGGAGCATGCTAGACACTAGTAATACTAAAGTGACATGGATTTCAAGAAACTCTGGGAATCATTGTAGCCTCCAAGTTAAAGTGGGGTTTCTGCAGTACACATGATCAGTGGACTATTAGTCAATGTCTAACTTGCAGTGGATTCAGTGTGTCCTCGAAGCTAATTTGTCATTATTTTTCCTACCCTAGAATGCATATTCAGAAATTGGCAGAATATATGTATAATTACACAGTAGGTAAGAGATGCCAATCAAGATGCAATTATTCTTTGTATAGTGTATTGATAAGTGTAAGCGCATATTTAGGTTACTAGTACTATTTTCCTTGACATGGTTCTTTTTCTATATATGTACCTTTGATTTCAGCTATATAATATGACTAAAACAGATCATCTTTTCTTTTGTTTTTCTTAAGTACAAGAAAATTTTTCTTATACCTTAAAAGAAAAACTGCAGGGAAATAATAAAAGTAAAATATTATTGGCATGAAAACAGGCAAGTTGATCAATAGATTAGAACTGAGGACCAGATATAAGTCCACATATTTACAGACATCCTTTTTTATTTTTACAAAGAAGCCAAACATGCAAACTTGAGGAAAGATATTATCTTCAACAAATGGTTATGATGGCAACAACTAAATGGCTGCAAGTAGAAGAATGAAACTTGATCCTTATCTCTCACCCTGTACAAAACCTAAATTCAAATGGATCAAGAATCTCAATGAAAGAAATGGAACCCTGAATCTGATAGAGGGGTTAGCAAAGAATAGTTTTCAGCTTACTGGCATAAGGGAGAGCTTTCTGTATGGGACACTGATAACACAGGTAATAAGACAAAAAATTGACAAATGGGACAGCATGAAATTAATAAGCTCCTGTATAACAAAGGACACCAACATTCAAGTGATTAGACAGTCTATAAAATGGGAAGAAATCTTTACCACCTACATATCTGACTGAGGATAAATATCTATAATGTATAACATCAAGAAAACAAAGAACTCAGCTAAAAAATGGAATATCAAATCAGCCCACCCCCAATAAAACACAAATGGATAGGAAATACTTAAAGGAATGTTCAATTCCCTGGCCATTAGGGGAATGGGAATTAAAAACTACTTAGATATTTAATCTTCTCCCACTGATAATGTCCAAGATCAATAAAACAAATGACAGCACATGCTGACACTAATGCAGTTATTCACAGATGGTGACAGTGAAAATTGCTGTAGCCACTTTGGAAACTACTGTAGAGTTTCCTCAGAAAAAGCTAGAAATAGATCGACTCCATCATCCAACTATATCACACTTGGGCATGTGCACAAAGACTCCATATCCTACTACAAAAATTTGTATTCATCAATTTCAGTGCTGTTTTATTCACAATAGCCAGAAAAATAGAAATAACATGAGTGCCAACAGATAAATGAAAAAAAGGTATTACTCATATAATGGAATATTATGCAACCAACAAGAAAATGCAATTTTGAAATTCTCAGTTAAATGGATGAAACTTCAAACAATTATTTTGAGCTGTGTAATCCAGACACGGAAATAAAAATATCACAGGTCTTCTCTCCCTTGAGTATTTTAGAGTTTAAGTTTTAGATATGAACATTTAATTTTTAATACACCAGATGTTAGTAAGCAAGTAAGAAGTTACAGAGGAGGAAAGTATTGTTGAAAGAAGAATAGATAGAATATATAGTTTTATACAGTGTGAATGGAGACAAGGAAACAATGGTTAAAGTGGGTGGAGGATTTAAAGTAAGGAAGGATATGAGAAGGATATGAGGAGTGTAAACTAGCATTAAAACTCACACGAAAGATTGCAGAAGATTCACACACACACACACACACACACACACACACACACACACACATATATATATATATATATATATATATAGAGAGAGAGAGAGAGAGAGAGAGAGAGAGAGAGAGAGAGAGATTTGACTAAGTTGTTTTATAAGGTGGGGATAATATTCCAAGTAGAAACCACAGACTACTTAAAATAAATGCATCAGTAACAGGAATATGTTACCTCTTTTGAATTGTTAGCCAATGAGTCATAAAGACTCATAAACATTACAAGTTATTGCCATTGTTCTTAGTTACCTTGCAGAACCTTATACAAAGACTCAGTTGCTGAAGACATTAACACTTAAGTCATGGAACATGGAAACCTTGAGCTGATAGTGCCATAAAAGTATCATACATACTAGCAAGCTTTTATATGTCTAGAAAGCTTTATGTGTTCTATTAGAGGAGAAAAGAACCATCAATCTAACTAGGCCACAAACCCTGTAAGCTAAAATGATGATTTGCCTGTCAAAATAAGCTTACTATTACAAGTGACTTAAATATTTTAGTAGTAACCAGCTAATTTCTTATAGACCCAATCCAGGAAAATAAAACCGTGCTTGGCACTGTTAATGAGGCCAAGATTCTGTGGCTAGAAATGTGACAGGTCTTAGGGGAAAACCTACTACCATTATTCTGCACAATGGACATTTCATTAAGAAACTTCTAAAGAGTTATTGCTATGCCCATAGACCAATGTATCTCTCAGCCTTTCTAAGAGAAGCTGGCAGAAAATCAGAAATAATATAGTTGATCCCAAACTGATCTATATACAGAGACTAAGAAACTTCAGAGTGCTCATTCTTAAATGGAACGTCTGTATCACATACTTCCTCTGAAGGACAAGGGATTTTCTTGGAAGAGGAGGCAAAATGATTATAAGAATGAGATATGGTAGATGACTTCAAAATCAGTGTTATTCAGACATAACAAGGCAGTTGTGCACATGAACTCAAAGCACTTGTGACAGCATGTACAGTGGCAAAACAAGTTTCATCCACACAAATCCCAGCATGGAGGATGAAAATGTGGCATGATGGTCTACTCCTAGCTGAGTAATTATCAACATTTGAGAGCATCTGGGAGATAGCAAGGCCATTTGCTCTAATGGTATGACATTTGTGTGTAAACAACTCTTCTGGTCAATTACCGAGAAGTAATTGGCCAACACAATCTGTAAGCAGTGTGTTTAAAACTTAAAAAAATTTAAAAAAAGAAAAAGAAAAAAAGAAAAGAAAGAAAATGAAACATGAAGTTGTAAAGGTAAGGACTCAAGGTTGCTCTATATATCAGAAGGTGTTTATGATTAAAATATATCATAAGAATTAGATTTTGAAAAAAGTAGAAAAAGTAGATCTCAAAGAATTAGTAAAACATTATTTTAAAAAAACCAAACAAATTTTAAATTGAAAAATGAAAGAAAAATGACAGGCAAGCTGCAGATCTCAGTTGGTGCTCAGAATAAGAATAAAGAGAAGGCAAATATATCATATATGAAAAGGAGAACTTAGAGAAAGAATAATGAGTCTCAAAGTGTTAGAGAAACTATGCTCCTAATGCCTAAAGAAAGATTCTTGGGGGTAGGGCAGTAATGGGGGAGGATGGGGAGTGGAACACCCATATAGAAGGGGAGGGGGAGGGGTTGGGGGATGTTGGCCCAGAAACCGGGAAAGGGAATAACATTTGAAATTATTTTAAATAAGACATACACAATTTAATAAAAATGGAAAAAAATAAAAAGAAAAACGAAAGGAAAAGTTAGCTTAAGTTGGGTAACTAGAAAAGAAAGCCAGTTAATTTAGCTACATATTTGTAGTTTTATGAAAGAATGAACTCACAAATAATATTTCCAAGTAAACATCAATTTAAAACATCCATGCTATACAGTGTTCCTTGTTTCTTTTTTACATGAGTCATTTCCTTTAGTGTTCTGAGGCAGTGGGGGAACATGGTTAAAGTAAATTGCTAGAGATCCTACTTAGTGAAGACCAAAACCAAGGAACCCAGAAGGGTTATATGACTTACACAAGTTAAATAGCACCAAAGTAGCAGTGTAGGCAGGTTCGGACTTCAGATCTCTGAGTTGTAACTATACAGATTTTGGAGCTTCTTTTGGTCTCCATTCTTTTTCCAATGCCTCAGCTTTTGTTTTTGTTTTTGTTTTTTTCTTAGTTTACTTTTCACAAATTGTATTCTTTAATTTTTGAGATTATACTATGGTTTCCTCACATCCCCATTCCCTTTCTTCCTTCAAAACTTTTCCTTATACTCCTCCCGTTCTCTTTCAAATTCATGGCCTATTTTTTTTTGAAATGTGTCAGCTGTAGGTTCTCCTCTAAGATCCATGACTTCACTTGTCTCAAGTACATGGCTTGATTTCCAATACCATACATGGTTTCCCTCTTCTGAGTGGATCGTGGGTTGAATTAGTGATCTGTTGGTTAGTGCCAAGATATGCATGTCATTAGTGCACCCATAGCGTTATTATGAGACACAACACTAGTCCTTGTGGTTTCACAGGCATGATATCTTGGTAGGAACCTTGGTTGTTTTCTCATTTAGAAGCTTACATGTCACATACTATAGTGAGAGCTAGCTGCCAGGGAAAGAGCATTCAGCTCAGCTCCAATTTAGCTGCCTCTTTGCATTGTCTTTATGTCACATTTGGGATAAGGACCTAAGTAATGTGTGACAGGATGCCTAGGAAGTCACATAGATATAAGATAATAAGCATGAAATCAAGGTTCTGTTTTTCTGATAATCCTTTCCTTTTGATCTCTAGAGTCAACTAAATGAATTTTGAATTAATTATTCACTTCAGAATACACATTAGAAAAAAATCTGTGTACCTTGAAACACATTTTATGTTTAATGAGGACAATAAATTCTCATTAGTTTTCATATTTTTTTATTCCACATTATGGAAACAGGTGTTATGTGAATTTTAAACCTCACTGTTTTATATGATCTCATTGCTACAAAGAAAAACACTTTTCTCGTCATATACTGGAAAAATAATGGCCAGACAATCAAGGTCTCATGATCATGCCTGCATTTATAGTTATACTCTACTATGTAACAATTACAAAAATAATTAATAGTCTTACTTAAAAGTAAAGATATATAATGAACATTTTATTGATCTTTCTTAAATAACTTTTATTTTTACATGTTATATTTACAGCTTTTATATATCTAGCCAATGAAACAGGTTTATAAACCTTTTATAATAATAAAATATCAGAATAAAGAGGAAACTCTTTAATGACAGAATGAAAAATATGTCATCACCTTTTATTCACAATGTATCAGAAATGGATATATGTATAGATGGTAAATAAAAAAATTAAAAATAGCATTTAGACAATTAGAAAAGGTGATCAGAATTGAAACTGCTAGGTTTAGTTTAATGAAAATGCATTATATTCCTACTAAGAAGAAGAGTTTTTCTTGCAAAACTTTTAGTAACAAAGTGTATTTCTCTCATGTATGTTTTATATACTGGAGAGAATTATACGCTGCTGGTGTATGATGATTTGTCAGCAAAACTGCCAGTGACTTCAACAATGTTGCAAAAGATGCTACATATTCTTGAGAATATAAGCCACAGAAGGACAAAATTGGACAGCACATCATTTCATATTTATTACCTCCCTTAGGTATAGTGGATGGCAATGCAGACAGACACTGGAGTGGTGTTTCATTCATTAGAACACCTATGGGGGAAATTCTATTAGTCATTTCTCCACCTTCCAGTGTTCCCAGAAAGGCCTAAAGAACAGAATTTTTGTGTGAATGCATTTTTGTCTGTAATTGTAGGATTCTATACATCATTTAGGATTTGTTTTTGCAATGCAATTTACAATTCTGATATAACTGTACAATTCTAAAATAACTGTCGTTATTTGAGACATGAAAAATGAATTTGGTAATTATAAAAGCAGTTCTTTGAAGTACACATTAACTTGCACGAATATTTTAATATACTTATAAATATTTCATAATTTGAAGACTTATTGTAACGGTATTTGAATGATTAAATTCAAGGAATATATAGAACATTATTACTAAGTCATGCCTAAAAATATAATTTTATAAATATAAATATCCCATTGAATGTTTTCATTGTCCCTTGACCACCAGACTTTGAACTGGTTAAATTTTTTCAGTGAACTACTAAACAAAGCACAACTAAAACAGACAGACAAAAACAATCTGAGTTCCTCCCAATATGAATTACTTTTGTGAAGAATAAATAATATCTCTACTCTAGCAATAACTATTATATCTTGTATTCTATACATGTGGTTCAAAATCTGCTGTCTCTGCTCCACATAGGCATGTTAATTGTGTGTGGTTTGAATAAGAAATGTCTTTAATAGGCTAGAGTTTTGAACAGGAGGCTCTCAGTAGCACTATTTGGGATGGTTTAGGAGTTGCAACGTGACTGGAAGAAAGTCACTGTGGAGAGTCTCTGACTATATAGTTGCCCCATGTTTATAGTTTGCCTTACCTTTGCCGGATGCTTGTGTTTGAAGACGGACTTTCAGTTTCCTGCTCTGATGCCATACCTACCACTTTGTTGCCAAACTTGAGACATAATAAAGCTTATCCTCCGGAGCCATAAAGCCAAAAATAAACTCTTCTAAGTTGCTTTCTAAATGACATTTTATCACAGGACCAGAAAACGAATACAGCCCTGGCCATTTAGTTGAAAAGTTATTCTAAGTGTGTGCCTCATTGAATGGAATTTAATGAGACTCTTTTAGTGCCAAACATAACACAGCTCAGTTATTAAAAAGGACACGACACTTTCACGGTCTTTTATTTTATTTGTTTCTTTTTCCATACTAAAAACTAAGCTCTGTGTCATTCATGAAGTTGCTTCTAACAATAAAAAGAAAAAGTAACATTGAATTAATAAGCTATGGAAAATACCCACATAGTAACTATCAAGAGAAGAAGAATGAAGTTGAGATCTTTTCTATAAAAGTATTCATAAATAATTATTCAAAATCAAAGATTTGAATAATTGAATAATCTCATTATACAAGGAACAAATTACTAAATTGCTTACTAATGGGTTGAGGAAGTACCAGAAAGCCACTTTTATTGTCACCACAAAGGCATATTTACAGTTCTTGATGTGTGTTTATTTTCTGAAAGGAACTAGTATTTCTACCAAAGAATCTACTTGCTGAAGTTTTTAAATGTCCACATTCTTAAGGTTTTAGGCAGTCTACTATGATTCCAAACAGCACTTTCTGATGAATAATCTATTTGGAGGCGCTAAAACAATAGTATATGCAGCTTATACTGATATTGAAAAATTGGTGTTTCAGCTTAACCACATAAATCAGGTCAGGAGAGGGGATGCCCAGGAAAAAGTCAAAATAAAATTGTGCAAATTCATCAGTCTTGCTCTTTTTATTTCCTTTTGTGATTTAGGTGTTTAAAAGTACTATTTCTCTGAGGTAAATATCAGAATGTACTCTGAAAGTTTTAATATATAAAGGGTCTATTGGTCATTTCACAGAGTGACATTCTCAAGCTTATTTTATAAGAATAGCCCTATAATTATTGAGGTTTGTGGAATTTATTTAACAGAAAAAATCTTGATAGTGAACAAATGACTCATTAAAAACTGCAAAATTACATAAAAGTCATGTTACTTTTTTATAGAGTTATTTACCAATTTACATGACCCAGGTTCATATAATTAACTTTGTGTTATTACTCAGTAAAGCCTGTTCTACTAAACTTCACATTTCTGTATGTCTTCCTATTGAAATTCAGTCCTTCATGCATTTTGACCTTTTCAAGAAAGCTAGATTCATAATGAATTGTGGTGTTATTAGGAAGGTAAACACATTCAGTACTTGTTATTCAATGGGTTTGAATTTCCAAAGTCATTGTCAATAGGTTAATCCTTTCCTACAGACAGTCTCTTTGGCTAAGAGGCACCTTAAACAAATAAGGTTTTACCAAAATGCTAATTTCTGAGTATTTCTGTCAACTGTCAAAGAATAAATCTCAGAAGAGGCCTTAAAATTGGCTAACTGTAGTTTATATTCCATCAGCAGAATTTTAAAAAGAACTTTAGTGTACATTAAGTTTAGTCAGAGGTTACGTACAACTCAGATCAAAGACTCATTAGAACTTCAAGCTTTCATTTCCATGCAGTTGTGTATAATCAATAAGGGCACAATCAAACCCAGGAGTATATTCAAAGATTGCCAAAATAAAATAAGATCATAATCATGCAATTAACTTGGAATCTATACTTTTTGCTATATATCCTAGAAAAACATGTGGAACAAAACAAGGAGAGACTTTATTTATAAACAATTTTGACTGCAGGGAAAGAAAGACTATTTACGTAGGATGAATAGGAGTTGAGAATGAGGAAGAAACAGGCTAATTGATCCTTCCCAGCAATGCAACAAAATGTGCCTTGTATGGGTTTATTTTAGAACTCCTTAAATATATGAATATGGAGTAAATGGGAAACAAAGTAATCACAAAAAAGAAAGAAAGTTGGCTCCACAGTTCAGTGTGCTTGTTCTTTTAGAGGACTCAAGTTTAATTTCCAATTCCCAGCACCCAGATGGCAGCTCAAAATCATCTGTAACACCAGTGCCAGGCAATCCAATGTCCAATGCCCATTTTGACTAAAGATGCACATGGTACATAAACATGCATACATGGAAACAAAACACTCATCCACATGCAACAGAACATAAACTTCTTAGTACAGAAAGGAAATATAAAGCCAACATTATTATGGGGTAATTATCATTGCTGCAATATGAGAAATGTATACTAAATAATAGTACAAAGTTTCTAAGAAATAAAATAGGTTATTTTAACTAAGCAAAACCACAAAGATAAGCTCTAAATAACTAAATGATTAAATTGTTTATGATAAAAAGCATGGCATCTTCAAGCAACCAGAGCTTCCAGGGACTAAGCCACTACCTAAAGACTATACATGGACTGACCTGGGCTCCAACCTCATAGGTAGCAATGAATATCCTAGTAAGAGCACCAGTGGAAGGGGAAGCCCTGGGTCCTGTTAAGACTGAACCCCAGTGAACTAGACTGTCGGGGGAGGGCAAGTGGGCAATGGGGAGGGTTGGGAGGGAACACCCATAAGGAAGGGAGGGGAGGGGATGTTTGCTTGGAAACCGAGGAAGGAATAACACTTTCGAAATGTAAATAAAAATACTCAAGTTAATAAACAAAAATTGAAAAAAAAAAAGCATGGCATCTTGAGGATCATATGAGAATAATTTGAAAATATATTTCTGTGAAGTTGAATATATAGATAAAATAAATACGATTTTATACATGTATGACATGATAAAATTGTGCCAACAGGAAATAAGATGCTTAACATCCAAAGATGATGAGGTTGCTCAGTGGGGAAGGTGTCTGCCACCAAGCATCATGACTCAAAATGTTTTCCCAGGCTCCACATGGTAGAGAACTGACGCCACAAAAATGACCCACATAGCCATACCATATCATATGTGTGTGTGTTTCTCATACAATAACTAAATAATGTAATAACAATTGAGAAAAACTAATGAATCTACATGTAGAATTGAGGGTGAAACACTAATGTATTCTCACAAGACAGGAAACAGTTGGACAGGATGAATTTGCTGCCCAAATCTAACAGACTTTTGAAGCACAAACAAAAATGTTTCTCTTCAAATAGTTATAAAATAGAAAGCAATGAATCCTTTCCACTTTCTTTATATAAAACAAGCTATGATTAGAAAAATGATTAAGGATCTAGATTAACATAAGAAAAGAAACAAAATACAACAACAACAAGACCCAAGAAAACAAAAAGATATTGATTTCTTTAAACTCACCATTAAAATACTTTCAAAATAAATTCAATAATAAATTGTACTGCCTCCTTTTAGAAGCATTAAAAATAAGAGTGTAATTTGATAAAAAGAAATAAAAAAATACAGTTACCTTATTGTAAGAGTGAAATACTAATATTTATATATGTTTGGGCACATAAATATGTAATGATAATAATCAAAGAAAAAGAGGCTATAAACTCATGGGGGCATGGGTGACGTTTCAGGGAGTATACCTAAGGTAGACTGAGGGTAGTCGAGATTTAGGCAAGCAACATAATTATATTTCAATTAAAACATAATGTAATTGTATTGCCACACTAAATATATATTTTATACCAGGAATGCAAAGATTGTTCTACATGTATAAACAAGTAGAAACGATGTGTCATATGAATTCAGTCCAAAACAAAAATCACAAAAAAATTTCATTAGTTTTCACTGTGGCTAAAAGATGGCTGTGCTCTTTTAGAAGATTGTGATACCTCTAAAAGACAGAGTCCCACATCAGAAAAATCATCCAATAGTACATCGCAATATTTTATAACCCTATTGCTGAGAACATCACATACTTTAAACATAGTACTTGGATGAATCAAGGTGGGACTGACCCAAAGGCCTCCTTACCGAAGACTAGGTTTCAAAGATTAAAAAGGGGCTAAGTAATCTCCCAATGGAGAAAACCAATCAATAGTCCTACCCAGCTGTAAAGCCTATGAACCACAAAAATGACCAGCCTGACATGGTATCCCCAGTGGTACATGGTATTTAGATATTGGAAATGACTAGCAGCTGATGAGTTGGACTTGTGGAACACTAAATAGGAGGCAGTCCATGGTTGTTTGTGTAAACCTAACAAATAACTCATAATTTGTGAGATCATAGATCTTAAAAGGAAAGCTAAAACTGTCACTTCCTAAACTGGAATAGTTTCTAGTTCTATTCTAAATAAGTATCCTTATAACGAAGGTAAGGGTGACTTTCCTGTATCAACAAAGACATTTCCTCATATATCAGGTAGAGGCCATTGCAGAAATACACAATAGGTTACAATGACTATTATTTGTTTTAATAAACCCCAACTTATGCATGTACAAGGTCTCTAACATACCTACGGATCTGGGAAAATCATAAAAGGAGGGACAATATGATTGTAAAAGCCAGAAAAATAGGATATATGCTGTGAGATAGTGTCTCCTATATATTTTATATTTTTTATTTTTACTTTTTAATTTTATTTAACTTTATTTATTTTTATTTTTTAAACTCCAGATTTTATCCCCATCCTGGTCCACCCTCTGATTGTTCCACATCCCATACAACCCCCTCATCTCCATGAGGGTGTCCTCACCCCCAAACCCTACCCTACCAGACCTCCCCACTCCCTGGGGCTTCAAGTCTCTTGAGGGTTAGGTGCAACTTCTGTGACTGAATCCAAATGCAGCAATCCTCTGCTATATATGCATTGGGGGTCTCATATCAGCTGGTGTATACTGCTTGGTTGGTGGCTTAGTGTCTGAGAGATTTCAGGGCTCCAGATTAATTGAGACCGCTGGTCCTCCTACAGGGTCGCCCTCCTTCTCAACCCCTTCCAGCTTTTCCCTAATTGAACCATAGGGTTCAGCAGCTTTTGTCCATTGGTTGCGTATAACTATCTGCATCTGACTCTTTAAGCTGCTTGTTGGGTCTTTGGAGGGCAGTCAAGATATGCCGTTTGGTGTACACTCCATAGTTATAGGGTCAGGCCTTGGTGCATCCCCTTGAGTTGGATTTCAATTTGGGCCTGTCACTGGACCTCAGGCTTTCAGACAGGAACACTTATGGGTCAGAATTTTTGACTGTGGGATGGCAACCCATCCCTCCACTTAATGTCCTATCTTTCTGCTGGAGGTGGGCTCCACAAGTTCTCTCTCCCCACAGTAGAGCATTTTATCTAAGGTCCTTCTCTTTGAGTCCTGAAAATCTCTTATTTTCCAGGTCTCTGGCACATCCTAGAGGATCCCCCCACCTTTACCTCCTGACTTGATTGTTTCCATTCTTTCTGCTTCAGTTCTCTCTGTCCACCAAATACCTGATCATTTTCTCCCCTTCCCACACTGTCCCCTTTCCCACCCAGGTTTGTCCCTCCCTACTCACTCCTGTGATTGTTTTCTTCTCCCTCCCAAGTAAGATTGAGCATCCTTACTTTGGCCCTTTGGCTTGATAACCTTTTTGAGGTCTTTGGATTGTATCCTTGGTTTTCTGTATTTTGTGTGTGTTTGTGTTTGTGTTTGTGTTTGTGTTTGTGTTTGTGTGTGTGTGTGTGTGTGTTAATATTTACTTATCAGTAAATACATACTGTGCATGTGTTTTTGGGTCTGAGTTACCTCATTCAGTTTGATATTTTCTAGTTTCATCCATTTGCCTGCAAAACACATGATGTCCTCATTCTTAATAGCTGAATAGCATTCCATTATGTAAGTGAACGACATTTTCTGTATGCATTCTTCTGTCATGGGATATCTGGGTTGCTTCTAGCTATCACAAAAAAAGGCTGCTATAAACATAGTGGAGCATGTGCCTCTGTGGCATGGTAGGTCATCTTTTGGCTATATGCCCAGAAGTAGTACACCTGGGTATTCAGGTAGATCTATTTCCAATTTTCTGAGGAACCTCCAGACCAATTTCCAGAGTGGTTGTACCAGTTTGCAATCCCACCACTAATGGAAGTGTGTTCCTCTTTCCACATCCTTGCCAACATGTGCTGTCACTTGAGGTTTTGGTTTTAGTCAGTCTGATTGGTGTAAGGTAGAAATCTCAGGATCATTTTGATTCGAATTTCCCTGATCACTAAGGACATTTTTACATTAATTTAAGTGCTTATTGGCCATTAAAATTCCTGTCATGAATTCTCTGTTTAGATTTATATCCAATTTTTTAATTGGGTTGTTTGGTTTTTTGAAAGTTAGCTTCTTGAGTTCTTTATATATTTTGGGTATTAGTCCTCTATTGGATGTGGGGTTAGTGAACAATTTTCCCCAATCTACAGTTTTCTGATTTGTTCTATTGAATTTGTCCTTTGCCTTAAAGACACTTCCCAGTTTCATGAGGTCCCATTTATCAATTCTTGATCTTAGGGTGTGAGCCACTAGAGTTCTCTTTAGGAAATTCCCCCTTGTTCTAATGAGTTCAAGGCTCTTTCCCACTTTCTCTTGTATTAGATTCAGTGTATCTGGTTTTTTGTTAAGGTTCTCAATCCACTTAGACTTGAGCTTTTTCATGGTGATAAATATGGATCTATTTTCCTTTTTCTACATACAGACTGCCAGTTAGACCAGCACCATTTATTGAAGTCATGTTCTTTTTTCCATTGTATATTTTTGGCTTCACTGTCAATGATCACGTGTCCATAAATGTGTGGTTTCATTTCTGGGTCTTCAATTCTATTACATTGATCAACCAGTCTGTCTTTGTACCAATACCATAGAGGTTTGTTTGTTTGTTTGTTTTACCATTATTGCTCTGTAGTATAGCTTGTGGTCAGGGATGGTGATACCTTCAGAAGTTCCTTATTGTTAAGAACTGTTTTTTTTTTCCTTTTCCAGATGAATTTGAGAATTGGTCTTTCCATGTCTTTGAAGTATTTTGTTGGGATTTTGATGGGGATTGCTTTGAATCTCTAGATTGCATTTGGTGGGATGGCCATTTTTACTATGTTAATTCTGCCAATCCATGAGCATGAGAGATCTCTCCATTTTCTGAGATCTTCATTTTTTTCCTTCAGAGACTTGAAGTTATTGTTATATAGATCTTTCACTTGTTTGGTTAGAGTTACCCCAAGATAAGTTATATTATTTGTGACTATTGTGAAGGGAGTTGTTTTTTTTTTCTAATTCTTTCTCAGCCTGTTTATCATTTATATCATTTATATAAAGGAAGGCTGACTTATTTGAGTTAATTTTACATCCAGATACTTTACTGAATTTCTTTATCAGCTGTAGAAGTGCTCTGGTAGAATGTTTGGGGACACTTATTCATACTATCATATCATCTTCAAATAGGGATATCTTTACTTATTCTTTGCCATTTTTTATCTGCTTGATCTCTGTTTGTTGTCTTACTGTTCTAGCTAGAACTCCAAGTACTATATTGAATAAATATGGAGAGAGTGGGCATCCTTATCTTGTTCCTGATTTTAGTGTGATTGCTTCAAGTATCTTTCTATTTAATTCGATATTGGCTGTTGGTTTGTAGAAATCTCCAATACAAATTGTGTTTGATTATTTGTTTAAATTTTAATACTTTCTTTCATAATTTGAGGGTTTTGTTGGCACTGACTATTGTTCCTCTTGCTAGGCCTTTAAAATGAGATTATTTTAGATTAACATTTTTATTTTTATGTATTATTTAAACCATTTTAAAATTTAAATATAGTTTGATACAAATCTTTCCCTACCTTAAGTCTGTTTTACTATTTGTTTCTTCTTCCAAAATTCAATATGATAGATTGTATTTTATCTTATATTTTATTTTTTCACATTGTTTTAAAAAATGAAGGAAAGAAAACCTAGTCATTGGAGTATAGGCTAACAACTGAACTGTCATGTATATGTACTGGGAAATGGACAAAAGGTGTTCTTCAGTAGAGTAATACTATATATATATATATATATATATATATATATATATATATATATATATATATCAATCCCAGACATGTCTAATTTTCAGAAGTTATTTTATGAGACTCTTGCCATTTTAACCCAATTCTGTTTACATAAAATAAGTACCAGAGAGTGGACAACCACTTACATACTCACTCATTCAGAATTCCATCATATCAATTTGTTAGCAAATGTAGCTAAAAACCTATTGACATTAGATTGTGTCTGTCTCAATTGAGAATATGCTGGGGGTTGGGGATTTAGCTCAGTGGTAGAGCGCTTGCCTAGCAAACGCAAGGCCCTGGGTTTGGTCCTCAGCTCCGAAAAAAAGAAAAAGGAAAAAAAAAAGAGAATATGCTGTGTATTCTCTTTGATTGGTGGTTCAGTCTCTGAAAAACATCAAGGGTCCAGGTTAGTTGACTCTGTTGGTTTTTTAAGGAGTTCCTATCCTTTTAGGGCCCACAATCCTTCTATTCTTCCATAAGATTCCCTAATGCCACCACAGTTTTGATAAGGGTCTCTACATCTGTCTCAATCAGCTGCTGGGTAGAACCTCTCACAGGACTACTCTCCTGTCTATAAGCAACACAGAATATCATTAATAGTGTCAGGAATTGATGATTGCCCACTGGATGGGTCTCAAATTGAGCTAGATAATGTTTGACCAGTCTCTTTTGTCTCTGCTCCATTTTTGTCCCTGCATTTATTACAGTCAGGATAAATTTAGGGTCCAACATTTTGGGGATGGATTGATGTCCTTATCCTTTCACCATGGTTTCACCATGGCTCGAGGGTCAGCCTCTTGGATTCCTCTCTGTTATGATGTCATTAAGGCAACCCCATTGGACTCCTTTATACATCCCAATATGGTCTCTTATGACCTCAAGATGTCACCACACCAATGCCTGCCAGATCCAGATTTACATTCATTTTCCTGGTCCTCTGGCCCTCTCTTTTGTCTCAATCCATACCTGATCCTTAACGCCCCTCAATTTCTCTCCTCACACCATCTGACTGGATCTAGGCTCCCGGACGCACAATGTAGAAGATGTGGTGCTTGGTCTTCATGTGCATTCCCCCAACAACTGGAATGAGAGAGTGGTGATTGAAGGATGAGCTGTGTGAAGGGGATCTTGGAGGGGAAAATCAGTTACTTTTGTTTCAAATGGGAAGGTTCTACATAGCTTTAACATAATTTTGTCACAATATATTTTACTTATTAATTGGTAGACACTATGTACTTCATTATTATGAATGATGAGCCACTTAATCTATACATGTGTTTGTAACTTAAGACAAATATTCATTTTGTACACTAATTTATAGGACTCAAGGAAATTATATAACCTTTAGTGACATAGACAGTAAATTGAAGAGCATGAATATAACCATATTTCTTCCTGATTCCGGTCTGATTTTTATTTATTCTATTTACTATGCTCTAGGACATGTACTCAGAAATTTAAGAACATTCAAATTTTAATCTCTTTTATTAGTAGGAGGGAATCTAACTGTGCTTCAAGTTTTCAGGAGACACAGGGAAGTTTCAGAAATCTAATTAAGGGTTCATTGCTGGATCTGGAGAGTTTGGAATAAAAGTTTGACTTTTGAGAGCTTTCTCTAGGGGAGCTGGCAGGGACAGGTCTTTCAAAATGGGAACATTGCAACATAAAATTGATATAACCAATCAAGTCACAGATGACTGGTTTTCCCTATGAACGGGAAGCAGTTTGGATTTGTCACAAATTGGAGAATGTCTGAGTCCAGCTGCTAAACCTGGAGAGGTTAAGGTCACATCAATATCGGCCAAGTGAAGCTCTATGTTAGTACATTTGAATGGCATTATAGTCCTTTGTTTAAGTAAGAGATGTATTTATTATGGCAAAAAGAGAAAACAAATTGGCATATCTAGATGACAAACAACCAAAACACTTGAAAGTAAGTGCTGGCTTTAGAGTAAATGTAGATATCTATGCATTTTTATTAATTTATATTTTATATTCACTGAATGATTTTTCTAATTGAACATGTTATTTTAATAACATTGTAACCTGACCTGTGTTTATATTTGAATAAATTCTATTGGGATACTCTGAAGATAATGGAGTATGCATCTATGAGCAATAAACAAATTATTCATAAATTAATTCAAGGAGCTCATGGAAAAATTAGAAAGTTATGGATGTCTATGATTCTTTTTTTCTCATTTGTAAACCAAGATTAATATTATTATTTTACCTCATTCTTCGTGAAATTTAAAGATACAAAAGCAGCTAAAATTTAACTGGAACAGAAAGCCTGATACATGAGTCCGACTATTTTTGAATTACTGTTTACATTATTGAAAACAGGAAAACCATAATTAAATATTCATTTATCCAAGATACTTTTCACAGAAAAGTACTATAAATTGGAATGGAGAGGTGCTCTAGATAATCTTACTGATGTAATATAAGAAGTAGATGATAATTAGAGTGATGGCAGAAATGAAGAAGATGGAGCTGAGGGTATAGCTCAGTGGTGGAATGCACGACTAACATACTAACTACATCCTGGATTTGAGCCTTAGCATAACAAATATGTAGAATGAAAGCACAGAAATTAAGGTATCATCCAAGGAAGGAGATGCTGATAGAGAAGTAAATGATAACATTTGAGAAGCTGAGAGACATGTGTAACAAAGTCTCATAATAAAAAGGGATAACTACTCAGAGGAGCTTGGAGACAATATATTAAATTTGAAGGACCAATTAAACACCAGAGAAAATGTCCAATCTATCACAATGTGCAACAAAATAGAGGAAGTGAGGCTTACATTGGAGATGCAAATTTAAGAATTATCTGTATTTAGGTAGTTCTTAAAATCATGTATGAATCTCAGTTTCCTTCCAAAGCTTCAAAAAGCTGTAATTGTTCCAAAATATACACTTGGATTTGAAAATGAGGATTTTAGGATGAATAAAGAATGATGATTTACATAAAATTATTGAAATAACTGGGGAGAAAATGAGATGCATAACATAGGCATAATAAAATCAACAAGAACAATCTGTCTGATGGTGTATTCTGATCTTTGCAACAATTGCACAAATTATACTCCAATTCCAATATTGCTTCTACTTCAAAAAAGTAAACAAAATATACTATGCAAAAAATTGAAATACTGTACCATTCAACTCAAGCAAAACTTTGCTTAAAAAGTCAAAGTTGTATGTTTGGAAAGATGGCTTTGTTGTTAAAGGGCTCATAGTACAAGTATGAGGATTGGAGTTCAGATATATACTAAGAATCCTTTTATAATAGTTGAGTAGACATTCAGACTCACTTGTAACTGAAGTGCTAAGAGATATATTGTGTCCAGGTAAGACAAAACTAGGCCAATTGGTGAGTTCCAATGGTGAGAACCATGGCCTCAGAAAATGAAGTTCCAAACATTTGAGGATGATGCCTGTCATCAGCTTTTGGCCTCCTTATATGATAATGTAGCTGTAAGCACACACACACACACATACACACACACACACACACACACACACACACACACACACATGCATATACCCCACACACACACATGAACCCAGACATAAACACTTGAAATCATGTCTCCCACACAAGCACACACTCACATGTTACCATTATAATATAGAATAAAATAATATTCTCTCATTCCTTTAAAATTGTTCATTATTGTTATCAAACCTCTAAAAGATGTCCATCAATTTATAAGGTAGATATATTTCCAAAAGTGGATGTGAATTTATAGTAAATAAGTTATGATTATTTAATATATAACAAGTAACCAGCTGCAACCTGATTTATATTGTTAATTTGTAAATATGTCAGTGTGACTTTTAAAATTTAGGTACAAGATTCTCTTTATGTTTAGCAAACAATTCTTCTACACGTAGTGAATCTGGGAATTTTTCAATTTCTATGAAAAAGAAGTCAAAAATTGGAAAACTAATGGGTTTAAAATATGCTGGTAAGATAGTACAAGTTGTGAGGGTAACCATCCAAGATCAGAGGGAAGCCATGCCCAACACTGTTTGGATGGCAAAGATCCTGAAACTAGATAGGCCATGCATTCAGGACAAAACCAAAATTCTTGTTCTGCAAAAGGAATGTAGCAATAAAATGACTCCAAAAGTCATAATTCAATACTCACAGTTCAGTGTTGTGCTCAGCCATCATTAGAGAAACTTCCTCTTAGAGTAAGTGGGAACAAATACAGAGATCCACTGTTAGATATTATGCATAAAATGAGAAATCTTAGAATACTCAGGACTAGAGGGAATGTGTTCATTAAATCCTCTTCCTTTCACTGCCCAGGAGACAGAAATACTGTTAAGAATAGGAGGGGATGGAGGAAATGAAGGAAAAACTTATTCTAGACACAGCAGGACTGAATTACACATGTGAACTTACAGAGACTGTTTCAACATGCATGGAGTCAGTACAGTAGGTACAGGTTCAAGTAAGATGAGGTTCCAGTGCTGAGAGAAGAATGCAGACACAAGCTCTGATCCCTAACCCAGAAGCTGTCTCCAAATGATCACTGCTTGCATAGGAAAGTGAAATTTTGCTGAGTATTCAAAGCACACTTGAAATTCAAAGATCTTTGGGGCAGGAACCATGCCCCATTGTAGATAGCAACTACAAATGAACTCAATGGTATTTTTGGGTGATTTTGTCTCATAATGCTTTGTTAGGGAATAATAGATATTTTGCCTAAGTATTTTGATTTCTTATTTTGTTTTTTTATGAATTTTCGTTATGCATAAACATGCCTAAATGATGGTGTGTGCCTCTTGTGCTTTTCCTTTGGTTTCTTTTTCTCATTATTTCCTTTGATATATTCTGGTTTATTTGCTTTCATTATCATCATGATCATCATTATCATCAACATCATCATCATTATTTAGGTATATGCTTCTTACAACAGAGAAAGAAAAGGTAATAGGTAAAGAGAGGAGGAGATTTTAGGAGGAACAGGGGGAGGAAAACCATAATCCAAGAATTATATGAAAAAAATCTATTTTAATTTCAAAATAGAAGTTGAAATGGAATGAAACTATATCTTAAAATCTCAGGAAACAATCCCCAAATTTAATACACTAGGTTTATTAAACAAAAAATCTTCTTTGTAGCAAAGAAAGTAATCAAAAAACTGAAAAAAATGTCAACCTATAGAATTAAAGAAAATGTTTTTAAATATGTATAAAAAATTCTGAAATACAGAAAAATGATTAAATATATAAAAAGACGTAAGTCAAAGCATACTTGTTTCCTGAAATCTATAATTAAATTTGAGGGGTTTTGGACTTCATACAAGAGTTTGGTGCCTCTATCAAAGATAAAATTGAAATTAAATCCAAAGTGAGATGACACCTCAAGTGGGTAATGTTTTTTATAAAAATATTGAAAATAAAATGTGCTTGAAATGATAGAAAAATTATTTGCACATCCTTGAGGATAATGTTAATTACTACAGCTATTATAGAAACCAGTCTGGAGATTCCTAAAATAACTAGAATGAGAACTATATAATAATACAGCAATAACACTATGGCATGAATATCAAAGGAGTTGAATTCAGTATACCAAGGAGATGCCTTTATACCAACATTTGCCATCATGTTATTAGCACTAAGAAATGAAAGTAACATCAGATCACAGTTGATTAATTTATTAAGAAAAGAATGTACATTTTCACAATGAAATACTATCCACACATGGAAAGCATAAAAATGTGCCCCTCACAGCAAGAATAGAATAAAAGTACTTCGTAAATGACAGACGCCAGTAATAAAAAGCAAATAATAAATAATTTTACCCAAAGGCAGAGTATAAAGGACGTGAACTCACTAAAATAGGAAGTAAAATGTTTGTTACAAGGAACTGTGGAGAATATGACAGAATAGAGAAATAATGATCAATGAATCCTAAATTATAGCTAAGTATTTAGGAATAAGATTATTTTGTCTTAAAAGCAATAAAGTAAGTAAAAATAATGTTCATGGACAATGTATCAAAAATCTAGGGAAACAAATCTTACCACGAGCAAATGACTGAGGTACAGACATGACATTGCACAGTGAATAATAGAAAGCTACATGGTATTGTGTTAATAGGTATAAATTCACATACAAGTTAAAAGCAAAAATAATTTACCACAAATGAAGAAGGTTGCTTACATATTTCTATGTGCATCATAAATTATCTATTTATGTCAATGTTAAGTATATTCATTCACTTGATTTAGAATACAAAATGGATAAACACATGATTATGCTACTAAGACAATTTTGAGGAGAAAGCCAATTTAAGTCATGTATACAATCTTCAATTTTTAAACTGAAGTTAATAATGCTACCCAACAAGATAAATTATACTTGAATTTTAATATCAAAACCATCCCTTGAAATTACACTGTATGGGCTGGAGAGATGGCTCAGCGGTTAAGAGCATCCGACACTCTTCCAGAGGTCCTGAGTTCAATTCCCAAAACCACATGGTGGCTCACAACCATCTAGTAAAGAGATCCATGCCCTCTTCTGGTGTCTGAAGACCCAGCTACAGTGTATTTGCTATATGTCTAAATGAAAATCTTTAAAAAATTATTTACTGCATTATACTGTTCCATTTTCATTTAAAATATCATTTAAACTTGAAAATGATAAGTACAAATTCCCCCCCCTTCTTTCTTTCCTTTTCTCCCTGTAAGTCCTCAAAAGTGAGTGGTGTGTGTGTGTGTGTGTGTGTGTGTGTGTGTGTGTGTGTGTGTGTGTGTGTGCATTCAGTGAATATGGTTGAAATATATTGGAGAAACATGGGCTCCAGGTAAAAGTTTTAGTTTTGGGTTTTTGCTTTTTAAGCTTACATTATGAAATATTATAAAACTTAGTAGTTAAGTTAATTGTACATAGCATTTATGTTTTTAATACATATTTATTTAGCTTTCCCTATGGGCTATGTTTTAGTACTAGATTTGATTGCATACTCCTAACTTTAAAGTCTTTCTTTCCTAGAGCTGGTATACAGAATTATTGTAATATGAGCTCTAAAGAAGAATATATCAGGTTAGGAATAAAGAGCAGAAAAAAAGACTGTTAGAGAATTGTCTGATCTCTCAGGTAGAGATCAGAATGAAATGAGGAAGTCAACCAAGCAAGTACCTAGGGAAGAAATTTCTGGACAGAGAAAACTACACAGTTTCAAAACCTTCAGATAGGGCCCTGCTTGGTTTATTTCAGACACATCAAAGTCTGCCTAGTTTGAGGTCAAAGAACAAAAAGAGTCATAGCAGATGAGATCAGAGAGATAACCTGGGGCAAGATCATAAAGAACAATGTAGGCCAATGTAAGAACTCTGAGGACTAGCATGATCTGAATTATATTTTCACAGCAACACTGGCGCTGGACAGAGAATAGACTTCTAAATGTGTTTCATTAGATTGGCTTTTAGTTTTAAAATTAGAATGTTGTAAATAAATGAAAGAATCTGTAACCTGAGTGACAGTCTTAAATCTTTGAAAAGATGGACCATTTCTTCAATAAAACAAAACTGAGCTTCGAAAATCTGAGGTTGTCCTACATCGTCTGGCTTGCAAAATTTACACATTAATATCCTTCATCTTCTTATTAGCTTAGATAATAATGAGATGGTTAATATGGGATAACATGATAAAATATCTGAATGTATCTTTATATTTATATGATTTATCATGTATTTAAATGTATGAAAGTAACTTAGCTGCATTAGATATGAAAGATATCATTCCATAAATTAAGGGTGTAGCATTGGTTTCATGACAACTTCTTTCTCTCTATTTCTTCCTCTTCACAGAGTAATCTAAATTACCCAATATTATTTTATTCACTTTTGCCATAGCTCTCTGAACAACATTATCTATGTATCCCATTGACAGTATCTTTTATTGCCAGTCATAAGGATTTTTCAAGTCATCCAAACAAAATTCAAATAGCAATATCTGTTGCTAAATCTTCACTACTGTTCCTATATGGAGCAAATTACTGAGTGTTTCAGCAGATGTAAGATCTTGCCATCCAGCTTGACAACCTGAGTCCAATATCTGAAACACTGATTATGGAAGGAGATATTTGATTTCTGTAAGTTACTTTCTGCAACATGCACACACAAGAAATACATGTAAAATTTTAAATATAGAAATTTATGTTCCATATTGTTAAAATGGCATATTTGAAATATAGTAATGATACTGTATAAATAACCAATTTTTAACGTGAAAGGAGCTATCAAAAGCAAATAATGGGACCACTATTTTACCCTATAAGGTATAAGATACCTTATAGGGTAAAAGCACTTGATACACAACTCTGAAAGCTTCTATTTAATCCATGAAAAAACAGGGTATAAGAAGAAAAACAATTCCACTAAGTTGTTCCCTAGCATGAACACATGCCATTGCATATGTGTACACATACATTATTCACACATAGTAGATACCCAGCAATAATACATATTTTAAATCAGATAGTAGCTACAAATAAATAAACAAACTATAAAATAAGTTGCAAAATGTGTGGAAAAGTAAAAACTATGTGAATGGAATTAAGAAGTCATCAGCAAAGATAGGAAAGATTTGTGCAACTCATATAGCAAAAACACCAAAATATCCATAGATAAACACATAAAATGTATGAGATATGAAGTAAAAAAAGTGCATAAAAATAGTAGATACTGCAAAAAGAGTACTGAGGGAAGTTTATAGCAAATTTCACTCGTTTAAAAATATATGTCAACAATTTACCAACCAGGGGCTTTCCAGGGACCAAGCCACTACCCAAAGACTATACATGGATTGACCCTGGACTCTGACCTCATAGGTAGCAATGAATATCCTAGTAAGAGCACCAGTGGAAGGGGAAGCCCTGGGTCCTGCTAAGACTGAACCCCCAGTGAACTAGACTGTTGGGGGGAGGGCGGCAATGGAGGGAGGGTGGGGAAGGGAACACCCATAAGGAAGGGGAAGGGGGAGGGGGATGTTTGCCCGGAAACCGGGAAAGGGAACAACACTCGAAATGTATATAAGAAATATTCAAGTTAATAAAGATAAAAAATAAATAAATAAATTATATATATATATATATATATGAAACTGAACCTAAATCTCAAGCATCAAGAGCAAAGAGAAAATGTAAGCTTAAAATTAACTGAAAGAATCAATAAATACTGGAACAAAATTGAAACAGACTAAATAAATAAATAAATAAACAAATACAAAACAACCACCCCCAAAAATGGTATTGACAAACTTTTTCTAGCTATTCTAATGAAAAAAAGAGAATACACTCATTATCACATATATCTATTTATATATGTATATATGAATCATGGCAACCTGATATATAATTGAAGTTTTATATATAACTAAATATATATGTTATATTAAGAATACATATATATATGTGTGCATGTGTGTGTATATGTGCATATACGTAGCTAATGAACACACATATATATAACTGAACAGGAAGAAATAAATCATATCATATGCCTACAACATTGACCTTTGAAACTACTATAAGTGAAAGATTCATGAAAATAAAAAAATACTGAATGATTTGACTCATAAGAGGTTTCTAGTATAAAATTATACACAAACAAGTATTATCTTCCTACTTGTGGGGGAAATAAGTGAACAGTTTTTCAATTCTGTAACTTTAAACTTATAGTATATAAGGCCAAAGAGTTATTTGGGTCTAGAGACATGGCACAGTGGTTTTGTGAGCTTGATGCCCTTACAGTGGATCTGCATTCAGTTGCCAGTATTCATACTGGTAAGTTCACAATCACCTGTAAATCCAGGGCCAGGGGATCTGGTGCCATTCTGGCTCTATGTACAGCCAAATATATAGCATGCTTTCACACACATACCCACATATATACAAAAAATACTTTTTAAAAGATTACTAAATTCTGAAGGCTTATTTACAATCAATTGTGCATAGGGAACAATATATTGTATTAAACTTTAAAAATATTAAAAAAGACTTCATGATGCTTCCTATTTAATACAACAAAGTGCAGATAAAGAAACTTTTAGAGGTGGTGGATTTGTTAATTACCTTGATCATGTGGGGATTCTATCATATGTATAATGTGTATACAAGCTCATTAAATTGCATAAATTAGTGTGGCAGTTTTTGTGTATTAACTATAACTCAATAAAGCACTAGAGATAAATTACATAAAAGTTCCAAAATTACCCAATTATCTTTTCAATTTCAAGAGGAAATTATATGGATTATCTTGTAAACTCTCATCTAAATCCCATAACATTTGAATTTTATTTTCAAAAGCTAACGCACCATATTAAAAATAAGATTTGTCACAAATACATTGTGTAATCTAGGATTTCAAAACTGTTGAAACTTTTTCTCAAATTATTATTTAATTACATAGCTTGAGGCCTGGTTAGTCTGAACTCTACTCTCTTGGCATTGAACCAAACTATCCCTGTGTTCATCAATAGGAAAGAACTTCAGATATATTGCTGAGTCCTGACCTTCATCTTGTCTATCTTCATAATTAATTGGTTAATTAATAAAGAAAATGACTTAGATATTTTATTTCACTGAATAGTCAGACAACCATTGTAGCTGAGTACAACCAAAGAACATGAAATATACCTAATTTTCCCTTACTTGAGATTAGTTTCTACCAGTGACAGTTGTTGTTTGTACTTCCTCACTGTACATCTGGGCTCCAAGAACTCAGCCCTACATTAAGCCTACCTGATTTGCACATTTGATCCTGATGATGGAGGACTTTAACAAAGACATAAAAAAAACTCCCTTAGAGAAATGCAGGAAAACACAAGTAAAAAAGTAGAAGCCCTTAGAGAGGAAACATAAAAATCACTGAAAAAATTATGAAACAATCAAACAGGAGAAGGAAATGAAAATGGAAATAGAAACAATAAAGAAAGCACAAAGGGAGACAACCCTGGATATAGAAAACCAAAGGAAGAGAGAAGGAACCATAGATAAAGCACAACCAACAAAATACAAGAGATAGAAGAGAGAATCTCAGGAGCAGAAGATTTCATAAAAATCATGAACACAGCTGTCAAAGATAATATAAAATGGAAAAAGATATTGGTCAAAAACATACAGGAAATCCAGGATACAATGAGAAGATCAAACGTAAGGATAATAGGTACAGAAGAGAGTAAAGACTCCCAGCTCAAAGGACCAGTAAATATCTTCAACAAAGTCATAGAAGAAAACTTCCCTAACCTAAAGAAAGAGATGCCCATAAACATACAGGAAGCCTACAGAACTCCAAATAGATTGGACCAGAAAAGAAAATCCTCCAGTCACATAATAGTCAAAACACCAAATGCACAAAACAAAGAAAGACTATTAGAAGCAGTAAGGGACGAAAGTCAAGTAACATATAAAGGCAGACCTATCAGAATTACACCAGACTTCTCACTGGAGACTATGAAAGCCAGAAGATCCTGGACAGATGTCATACAGACCTTAAAAGAACAAAAATGCCAGCCCAGGTTACTGTATCCAGAAAAACTCTCAATTAACATAGATGGAGAAACCAAGATATTCCATAACAAAACCAAATTTATACAGTATCTTTCTACAAAACCAGCCCTACAAAGGATGCTAAATGGTAAAGCCCAATGCAAGGAGACAAGCTACACCCTAGAAAAAGCAAGAAACTAATCGTTTTGCAACAAAACAAAGAGAGGACAAGCACACTAACATAATTTAACCTCCAAATACAAAGATAACAGGAAGCAACAATCACTATTACTTAATATCTCTCAACATCAATGGACTCAATTCCCCAATAAAAAGACAGAGATTGATGAACTGGATAACTAATGAGGACCCAGCATTTTGCTACCTACAGGAAATACACCTCAGAGACAAAGAGAGACAGTACCTCAGAGTAAAAGGCTGGAAAACAACTTTCCAAGGAAATGGTCTGAAGAAGCAAGCTGGAGTAGCAATTCTAATATCGAATAAATCGATTTTCAACCAAAAGTCATCAAAAAAGATAAAGAAGGACATTTCATATTCATCAAAGGAAAAATCCACCAAGATGAAGTCCCAAACATAAATATCTATGCTCCAAATACAATGGCACCTACCTACATAAAAGAAACCTTAGTAAAGCTCAAAGCACACATTGCACCTCACACAATAGAAGTAGGAGATTTCAATACCCCACTCTCATCAATGGACAGATCATGGAAACAGAAATTAAAGAGAAACATAGAGAGACTAACAGAAGTTATGAACCAAATAGACTTAACAGTTATGTATAGAACATTCTATCCTAAAAAAAAAGGATATAACTTCTTCTCACTAACTCATGGCACTTTCTCCACAATTGATCATATAATCGGGCACAAAACAATCCTCAACAGATAGAGAAAGATATAAATAATCCCATGTGTCCTATCAGACCACCACGGGCTAAAGCTGGTCTTCAATAACAATAAGGAAAGAATGCCCACATATACATGGAAGTTGAGCAATGCTCTACTCAATGATAACCTGGTCAAGAAAGAAAGAAAGAAATTAAAGACTTCTTAGAATTTAATGAAAATGAAGGTACAACATACCCAAACTTATGGGATACAATGAAAGCTGTGCTAAGAGGAACACTCATAGCTCTGAGTGCCTGCAGAAAGAAACAGGAGAGAGCATATATCTGTAACTTGGCAGCACACCTAAAACCTCTAGAACAAATAGAAGCAAATACACCCAGGAGGAGTAGAAGGCAGGAAATAATCAAACTCAGAGTTGAAATCAGCCCAGTAGAAACAAAAAGGACCATAGAAAGAATCAACAGAATCAAAAGTTGGTTCTTTGAGAAAATCAGCAAGGTAGATAAACCCTTAGCCAGACTAACCAGAAGACACAGACAGTGTGTCCAATTTAGCAAAATCAGAAATGAAAAGTGAGACATAACAATAGAATCAGAGGAAATTCAAAAAAATCATCAGATCCTACTACAAAGCCCTATAATCAACAAAACTTGAAATTCTGGAGGAAATGGACAATTTTCCAGACAGATACCAGGTACTGAAGTTAAATCAGGAATAGATAAACCATTTAAACAACCCCATAACTCCTAAAGAAATAGAAGCAGTCATTAAAATTTTCCCAACCAAAAAGAGTCCGGGTCCAGATGGGTTCAGTGCAGAATTCTATCAGACCTTCATAGAAGACCTCATACCAATACTATCTAAGCTATTCCACAAAGTTGAAATAGATGGAGTGCTACCAAATTTCTACTATGAAGCTACAATTATTATTAAACCTAAACCACACAAAGACCCAACAAAGAAAGAGAACTTCAGACCAATTTCCCTAATGAATATTGTCACAAATATACTCAATAAAATTCTTGCAAACTGAATCCAAGAACACATCAAAACAATCATCCATCATGATCAAGTAGGCTTCCGCCCAGGTATGCAGGCATTGTTTAATATGCAGAAAACCATCAACATAATCCACTATATAAACAAACTGAAAGATAAAAAACGACATGATCATTTCATTAGATGCTGAGAAAGCATTTGACAAAATTCAACACCCCTTCCTGATTACAGTCCTGGAAAGAACAGGAATTTAAGGCCCATTCCTAAACATAGTAAAAGCTATATAAAGCAAACCAGTAAATAACATTAAACTAAATGGAGAGAAACATGAAGCAATCCCACTAAAATCAGGGACTAGACAAGGCTGTCCACTCTCTCTCTACCTATTCAATAGAGTTCTCAAAGTCCTAACCAGAGTAATCAGAAAACAAAAGAAGATCAAATGGATACAGATTGGAAAGGAGGAAGTCAAAATATCACTATTTGCAGATGATATGATTATATATTAAAGTAACCACAAACTTTCTACCAGGGAACTACTAAACCTGATAAACACCTTCAGCAAAGTGGCTGGGTATAAAATTAACTCAAATAAATCAGTAGCCTTCCTCTACACAAAAGAGAAACAAGCCGAGAAAGAAGTTAGGGAAACGACACCCTTCATAATAGACCCAAATAATATAAAATACCTCGGTATGACTTTAACCAAGCAAGTGAAAGATCTGAATGATAAGAACTTCTAGCCTCTGAAGAAAGAAATTAAGAAGACCTCAGAAGATGGAAAGATCTCCCATGCTCATGGATTGGCAGGATTAATACAGTAAAAATGGCCATTTTACCAAAAGCGATCTACAGATTCAATGCAATCCCCATCAAAATACCAATCCAATTCTTCAAAGAGTTAGACAGAACAATTTCCAAATTCATCTGGAATAACAAAAAACCCAGGATAGCTAAAACTATCCTCAACAATAAAAGGACTTCTGGGGGAATCACTATTCCTGAACTCAAGCAGTATTACAGAGCAATAGTGATAAAAACTGCATGGTATTGGTACAGAGACAGACAGATAGACCAGTGGAATAGAATTGAGGACCCAGAAATGAACATACACCTATGGTCACTTTATCTTTGACAAAGGTGCAAAACCATCCAATGGAAAAAGGATAGCATTTTCAGCAAATGGTGCTGGATCAACTGGAGATCAGCATGTAGAAGAATGCAAACCGATCCATGCTTATCACCTGTACAAAGCTTAAGTCCAAGTGGATCAAGGACCTCCACATCAAACCAGATACCTCAAACTAATAGAAGAAAAAAATGAGGAAGCATCTCAACACATGGGCACTGGAGAAAATTTCCTGAACAAAACACCAATGGCTTGTATGTCTCCTAAGATCAAAATCAACAAATGGGATCTCATGAAACAGCAAAGATTATGTAAGGAAAAGGAAATGGTTTTTAGGACAAAACAACAACCAACAGATTGGGAAAATATCTTTACAAATCCTACAACTGATAGAGGGCTTATATCCAAAATATACAAAGAACTCAAGAAGTTAAACCGCAGAGAGATAAATAACCCTATTAAAAAATGGGGTTCAGAGCTAAACAAAGAATCCACAGCTGAGGAATGCCCAATGGCTGAGAAACACCTAAAGAAATGTTCAACATCTTTAGTCATAAGGGAAATGCAAATCAAAACAACCCTGAGATATCACCTCACACCAGGCAGAATGGCTAAGATCAAAAACTCAGGTGACAGCAAATGCTGGCAAGGATGTTGAAAACGAAGAACCCTCCTCCATTGTTGGTGGGATTGCAGACTGGTACAACCATTCTGGAAGTCAGTCTGGAGGTTCCTCAGAAAATTGGACAGTGAACTACCTGAGGACCCAGCTATACCTCTCTTGGGCATATACCCAAAAGATACCCAACATATAACAAAGACACATGTTCCACTATGTTCATCGCAGCCTTATTTATAATAACCAGAAACTAGAAAGAACCTAGATGCCCTTCAACAGAGTAATGGATAAAGATAATGTGGTATGGCTACACAATGGAATATTACTCAGCTATCAAAAACAATGACTTTATGAATTTCATAGGCAAATAGATGGAACTGGATAATATCATCCTTACTGAGGTAACTCAATCACAGAAAAACACACATGGTATGCACTCATTGATAAGTGGCTATTAGCCCAAATGCTTGAATTACCCTAGATGCACAGAACACGTGATACTCAAGAAGGATGACCAAAATGTAAATGTTCACTCCTTCTTTAAAAAGGGAACAAGAATACTCTTGGGAGGGAATAGGGAGGCAAAGTTTAGAACACAGGCAGAAGGAACACCCATTCAGAGCCTGCCCCATATGTGGCCCATACATATACAGCTACTAAACTCGATAAGATGGATGAAGCAAAGAAGTGCAGGCTGACAGAAACAGGATGTAGATCTCTCCCGAGAGACACAGCCAGAATACAGCAAATACATAGGCGAATGCCAGCAGCAAACCACTGAACTGAGAACGGGATCCCCATTGAAGGAATCTTATAAAGGACTGAACGAACTCAAAGGGGCTTGAGACCCTGCATGAACAACAATGCCAACCAACCAGAGCTTCCAGGGACTAAGCCACTACCCAAAGACTATACATGAACTGTCCCTGGACTCCAACTGGATACGTAGCAATCAATAGCCTAGTAAGAGCACCAGTGGAATGGGAAGCCCTTGGTCCTGTCAAGACTGAACCCCCCCATTGAACCTGATTGTTAAAAGGTGGCGAAGGGGGAGGATGGGGAAGGAAACACCATATAGAATGGGAGGGGTGAGGGATTAAGGGGATGTTGGCCTGGAAACCGGAAAGGGAATAACATTTGAAATGTAAATAAGATCTACCCAGTTCAATAAAGATGGAGAAAAAATTTAAAAAGTTAAAAGCAAAAATCCTGCCACCCAAATAAATAACAAAATTTAAAATAAAATAAGAGACTACCTGATTTCATACAAATTATTAATGGCCCATATACTAATCTATTCTGGTAGCTATTAAAGAAAACTTGTAGAAATTGATTCCTTACCATTTCCTAGCCTAAGAAATCTAAGACAAAGCTTATAATAGATGTAATAATCAGTGAGGAATTGAGTGTCATGGATTGGGACTTCAGTATTTAAACTATACAGCAGAAAGTCTTTGTAATTTCAATATTTTGATATGGCAACGATATCATTTGCATGTCTGAGGCCTTGGTGTTTTATTTTCCAAAAGGCCTAACCACTTGATGCCATGACAAATTTCAGAACTTAATTTATGAGGACATATTTGAATTATAGCACCCTTTTATTTAAGTTTATTTTATTTTTTTATTTAAATCCTGATTTTTAATTTATTTACATACCAGCCATTGCCCCCTTTCCAGTCCCCCTCCCATAGTTCATCCCATTCCTCCTCCCTGTTGCCTCTGAGAGGGTGCTGTTCACTATACCAAGCCTTTGCATTCCCTGAGGCCTCAAGTCTCTTTAGGATTTAGCTCACCTTCTCCCTCTGAGGCCAGACGAGGCTGACTTCTGCTCTATATGTGCCACGGTCTTCAGACCAGCCCATGTATGCTCATGGTTGGTGGCTTGGTTTCTGGGAGCTCCCTGGGATATAGGTAACTTAAGACTGCTGGTCTTCCTATGAGGTCTCCCTCTCCTTCAGCTTCTTCAATCATTCTCCTAATTGAACCATAGATGTCCCCAACTTCAGTCCAATGTTTGGGTATAGCTATCTGCATCTGTCTCAGTCTCCTGTTGTTAGGGCCTCTTAGAAGATAGCCATGCAAGGCTACTGTCTGTAAGCACATCATAGCATCAGTACTGTCAGACCCTGGTGCCCCTTCCCTTCATGAGATGACTTTCAGCTTGCGGAGAACATTGGATATCCTTTCCTTCAGACTCTTCTCCATTTTTCCATGTAATTCTTTTAGACAAGAACAATTCTGGTTTAAAAAATTTTGACTGTGGGTTAATAACCTAAACCTTTTCCTTGGCGCCTGGTCTATTTGCTGAAGGTATGCTCTGCAAGTTCTCTCTCCCCATTGTTGGGCATTTTTACCAAGATCACCTCCATTGAGTCCTGAGAATCTCTCACTTCCCCGATCTCTGATGCTTTCTGCAGGGTCATCCCACCTCACAACCCCTCCACAAGATTGAATATTTCTATGCATCTTCCTGGCTCTCTGGGCTTCTCTCCTCTCAACCTCCCATACCTGATCATGTTTTACCCCCCTTCCTTCTCCTACCCAGGTCCCTCCCTCTCTCTGCCTCCTGTGATTACCTTCTTCTCCCTTTTATTTGGAAATGAAGCCTCCTCACTCAGGCATTTCTGTTGGATATACTTCTTATGGTCTGTGAGTTGTATCTAGATTTTTCTATACTTTTTGGATAATATCCACTTATCAATGAGTACATACGATGCATGCCATTTTGGGGCTGGGTTACCTCACTCAGGATGATATTTTCTATTTCCATTTGCCTGCAAAACTTATGATGTCCTTGGTCTTAATAGCTGAATAGTGTTCCACTGTGTAAAAGAACACATTTTATGTATCCATTCTTCATTTGAAGGATATCTCGGTTGTTTCCATATTCTGGTTATTACAATTAAGGCTACTATGAACATAGTGGAACATGTGTCATTGTTGAATGGTAAGGCATTTTTTGGGGAGTGGTATATGCCAAAGAATGATATAGCTGAGTCTTCAGGTAGATTTCTAATATTCTCAGGAACAGTAAGAATGATTGCTAAAGTGATTTTACCAGTTTGCAATCCCACCAACAATGGAGGAACATTCCCTTTTCTCCACATCCTCACTAGCATGTGCAGTCACTTGATTTTTGATCTTAGCCTTTCCGATAGTTGTAAGGTGAAATCTCAGGATGATTTTGGTTTGCATTTCTCTGATGACTAAAGAGTTTTAATGTCTCTTATAAGTACTTTCCTTCCATTCAAGACCTCAATTGAGAATTCTCTGTTTTTGCTCTCTATTCCTTTTATAATTGGGTTATTTAGTTTTTATAGTTTAACTTTTTTGAGTTCATTATACATTTTTGGATATTAGATCTCTGTTATTGAAGACTTTTTCAGCCAGTCTGTAGGGTGCTGATTTGTCCTATTGGCAGTGTCTTTTGCCTTACAGAAACTTCAGTTTCATGAGGTCCCATTTATCAATTCTTGACCTTAGAGTCTGGGACATTGATGTTCTGTTCAGAAAAATGTCCCATGTGCCAATGAGTTCAAGGATCTTCCCCACTTTCTCTTCTATTGGATTCAGTGTTTCTGGTTTTATGTTGAGGTCCTTGATCTGCTGAGACTTGAGCTTCCTTCAAGGTGATAAATAGGGATCATTCTTCTACATACAGAGTGCCAGTTAGACTAGCACCATTTATGGAAGATATTTTCATTGTCCCACTGTATGGTTTTGGCTTCTTTGTCAACAATCAGTTGTCCATATGTGTATGGGTTTATTTTTGGGTCTTTATTCCATTCCATTGATTAACCTGTCTGACTCTGTACCAATACCATGTGGTCTTTATCGCTATTGCTCTACAGTACAACTTGAGATCAGGGGTGGTGATTCCATAAGAAGTTTTTTATTGTTTAGAATTTTTTGTGCTATCCTGGTCTTTATGTCTTCACAGATGAATTTGAAAATTGCTCTTTCCATGTCTTTGAAGAACTTTGTTGGAATTTTGATGTGGATTGCATTGGATCTGTAGATTGCATTTGGTAAAATGGCCATTTTCACTATGTTAATCCTACCAACCCATGAGCATGGGAGATCTTACCACCTACTGAGGTCTTCTTCAATTTCTTTCTTCAGAGATTTGAAGTTATTCTTATATAGATATTTCACTTGCTTAGGAAGAGTTACACAAAAACATTTTATACTATTTGAAGCTATTGTGAAGGGTGTTATTTCCCTAATTTCTTTTTCAGGCTGTTTATCATTTGCATAAAGGAAGGCTACTGATTTGTTTGAGTTAATTTTATATCCAGCCAAATTGCTGAAGTTGTTCGTCAGCTGCAGGAGTTTTCTGTTAGAATTTGGGGAGTTGCTTATATATACTATCATATCATCTGAAAATTGTGATATTTTTATATCCTCTTTTCCAATTTGTATCCCCCTGATTTCCTTTTGTTGTCTAATTGCTCTAGCTACAACTAAGTACTATATTGAATAGACAGGGAGAGAGTGAACAACCTTATTTTGTCCCTGATTTTAATGAGATTGCTTCTAGTTTCTCTCCATTTAATTTGATGCTGTCTGTTGCTTTTCTATATATTTATTATATTATACCTAGGTATGTGTCATGCATTCCTGATCTCTTTAAGACTTAATTGTCTTAACATGACATGGTGTTATAATTTTCTGAAGGCCTTTCAGCACCTAATGAGATGATCATGTGAACTTTTTCATGTCTAACTCCCAGGAGGTCCATTATAACCAGAGACACAGGAAGCCTGCTCTAACCAGAGACTTGGGAGACCTACCTTAACCAAAGACAGCATTGCCTGCCTTTAAAAGAAGCTGGCCGTAGTCAGAGACACCCATGTCAGTTAACACTTGAGATAATCAGATGACCAGAGGCAAGGGAATGACCTTAAGTGACTGAACCAAATGCAATTCAGCAAGATCAGAACCAGGATCTCACATCACATGCCCTGGATACCCTAACATCCCTGAAAAACAAGATAATGACCAAAAATTCCATCTTATGAAGATAATAGAGGCCTTTAAGGAGGATATAAAGAACTCCCTTAAAGAAATACAGGAAGACACAGGTAAAGAGGTAGAAGGCCTCAAAGAGAGAACAAATAAATCCCTTAAAGGATTACAGGACAACACAATTAAGACAGTAAGGAATTGAACAGTCCAAGAACTAAACATGAAAATAGAAACAATAAAGAAAACACAAATGGAGGCAACTCTGGAGATAAATGACATAGGAAAGATGTGAGGCACTAAATCCTACTTTTAAGACTCAAATTTTATCCTTTTATTTTTAGATTTTTATTTTTGCATTTCATTTTTTGTTTTTAATCTTTTTTTCCATTGTGACTTTATCCCCCTTCTGGTCAACCCTCTGACTGTTCCACAACCCATACCTCCTCCCATATCTCTATGAGAATGTCTCCAGTCCCCCTACCCTCACTACATCACACCTCCCTACACCCTGGGGCCTCTAGTTTCTTGAAGGGTAGGTGCATCTTCTCTGAGTCTAAATCCTACAGTCTGCTACATATGTATCGAAGGTCTCATATCAGTTGGTATATGATGACTTGTTGGTGGCCCAATATCTGAGAGATCTTGGGTTCCAGGTTGATTGAGACAATGGTCCTCCTAAAGGTTGGCCTTGTCCTCAGCTTCTTCCAGCTTTCCCCTAATTCAACCACAGAGTTCAGCAGCTTCTGTCCATTGGCTTGTATCTGCATCTGACTCTTTTAGCGGCTTGTTGGGCCTTTCATGAGGGCAGTCATGAGAGGCCCCATTAGTGAGCATTCCATAGCATCAATATCAGGCATGGTGCCTCCCTTGAGCTGGATCCCAATTTGGGTCTGTCACTGGACCACCTTTACCTCAGGCTCTTCTCTATTTTTATCCCTGCTGTTCTTTAAGAGAGGAAAAAATTTGGGTCAGAGTTTTGACTATGAGATGGCAACTCTATCCCTAGCTTGATGCCCTGTCTTTCTAGAAGTGGTGTACTGATCATGTTCCCCTCTTCTCTTTCCTGTCCTCTTCCCCACCCAGATTCCTTCCTCCCTCCCCCATTATTTGATTGCTTTCTTCTCCCTCCCAAGTGTGGGATTGAGGCAACCTCACTTGGGCTCTTTGGCTTGTTAACCTTTATGAGGTCTGTGAACTGTATCCTAGGTATGCTGTATTTTTGGGCTACTATCAACTTACTAGTGAGTATATACCATGCATGTCCTTTTGGGTCTGAGTTAGCTCACTCAGAATATTTTTTAGTGTCATCCATTTGCCTGCAAAACTCAGGATGTCCTCATTCTTAATAGCTAAGTAGTATTCTTTTGTGTAAATGAACCACATTTTCTGTAGCCATTCTTTTGTTGTGGCACATCTGGGTAGTTTCTAGCTTCTGATTATCAAAAACAAGGCTGCTGTGAACTTAGAGAAACATGTGTTCTTATCACATGGTAGGGCATCTTGTGGGTATATGCCCAAGAGCAGTATAGCTGGATCATCAGGTAGATCTATTTCCAATTTCCTGAAGAATTTACAGATCGATTTCCATAGTGGTTGTACCAGTGTGCAACCCTACCAACAATGGATGAGTGTTCCTCTTCCACCATATCTTCATCAACATGTGCTGTTACTTAGGTTTTATGCTAGTCATTATCATTGGTGTGAGGTAGAATCTCAGAGTCATTTTGATTCGCATTTCCCTGATCACTAAGGACTTTGATTAGTTCTTTAAGTGCTTCTCAGCCATTTGAGATTCCTCTGTTATACATTCTCTGTTTAGTTCTATGCCACCTTTTTGATTGGGTTGTTCAGTTTGTTGTTTCTTAGCTTTCAAAATTTATGTGTATATAAGTAAAAAAAAAAATGCACGCACCCAAGCAGTGTTATGTAATTACTATGTATTATTTACTTTTGTTACTAAGCTCTATTTTTTATTTGAATTTATGTCTGACTTTGGTTTATTTTCCAAGAGTTCTTGCTTATTACTTATTTTTTATTGTCTGTTTGTTTGCTCTTAATTACCATAGATGGAGTAACCAAAGTATTCTAAGTCAAAATCGAATTTAAACAATAACTTTCCACAAACCCAGCCATACAGAGGAAAATAGAAAAAAAAAAACCTAAAACATGGAGGGAAACTACGCCCAAGAAAAAGAAAGAAATTAATCTTTTTACAACAAACCCAAAAGAAGAGAAAATCACAAACATAATTTTACCTCTAACAATAAAAATAATAGGAGGTAACAATCATTGGTCCCTAATATCTCTCAACATCAGTGGGCTCAATTCCTGAATGAAAAGGCGTAGGTTAACAGACTGGATTCATATACAGGATCCAGAATTATGCTGCATACAGTAAACACACCTCAGAGTCAAAGACAGACATTAGCTCAAAGTAAAAGGATGGAAAAAATTTTCCAAGCAATTTCCCAAGAAACAAGCTGGAGTAGCCATTTCTAATATCCAACAAAATAAATTTTCAACCAAAAGTTATTTTTTAAAAAAGAAAAACCATCTGGGATCCATCATATCTGCAGACATCAAGCCTAACACTGTTGCTATGGTCAAGAGGTACTTGCTGAGAAGAACCTAGTGTGGCAGTTCTTGAGGAAATCCAGCCAGCAACTGACCAATACAGATGTAGATCCTTGGAGCCAACCATCAAACTGAGCTCAGGGACCCGCATTGGGAAGATGGCAGAAGATTTAGAGGAGCAGACCCTATGTTCCAATGCAACCCCATTGGAAGAACAACATAAGCTGGCCTAACCACCCAATTCTTCCAGAGTCTAGAACACCAACTAAGGAGTTTACCTGGAGGGATCCATGGCTCCAGATACATAAGAAGTAGAGGATGGCCTCGCCTGACCGCAATGGGAGGGGAGGCCCTTGTTCTGGGAGAGGCTCCATATCTAGCTGTAGGGAGATGCTGGAGCAGTGGATCGGGTGAGTGTGGGTGGGTGAGGGAGGAAGCTCGTATAGGCAAATGTGAAGAGGAAGTGCAGATGTTGGGTGGGGGGCTGGTGGAGGGGTAACCGGGAGGGGAGGTATTATGTGAGATGTAAATGAATGGAATGATTAACAAAAAAATTTATATACACAAACTCCTTAGTATAGTGTGTGAACATAAGTACTTATTCGATTTTAGGAAAAATATTGGTTAGAGTTCCTTTGGCTGGGATACTGCTAGGGTACTTTGGTTATAAAAAGAAGATTCCTGTGAGATTAGAGTTGAACTTGCTCAGCTATTATTGATCAACACAGAGAGAAATGGTGGGAGATTCTGCCTTCAAAGACAGTCTTGCCTTGGAAAACAATTCAGCAAGGAGATACTGTAGAATTTCTCAGAAACCTCCAGAGCTCCAACAATTTCCTCATTCTGAAGCCCTTCATCCCAACTCTACAGAAGATCTCTGACAGTTTGTTCTCCTATCAGAGCCACCATTTCCCATAGGGGAGAAGTTAAACCATGGTACATAGGTTAATAAACAGTCTTGTCTGCTGAAGTTCAGATTTAGTTCTTTTTTATCTTTTCTATTCCTTCATGCTATCTCAGAATCCTATCAGATGCAAATCCAATTCAAATAAATTTAAGTACAAACACACACACACACACACACACACACACACACAGAGGCACACTGAAGATTTTATTGACTCTTGACTGAAAATGTGATGGATTACATGACAAAAATAGGACTGTGTTGCCTTTACATCGTTTGACTTATTTGTCCTTGTTGGCTTTTTTCCTTATAAAAGATTGTACTCCTTGATAAAAAAAAAAAGCTGCTAGGAGCCTTAAGCATAGGTTATCCTTACAACTAAATATCCCATCTAAAGGAAAAGCTTAATTCAAATTCCCTTTTATTGGTACTATATGTTCAAGAATATTAGAATTACTAAGGTAAGGGTGAGGAGAATACATTTATTGTGATCTCTGTTTGGGAAATATCTGAATTACAACTTATAATGAGAACAAAGGCATTGAAATGATGTCCATCTATGCAGATGCAAATTGGATGGAAGAAGATGGATGAAAACGAGCCATTTCATTTTTTAAGTCTATTAAAGATTCAAGGAGATTTTCATCCTCCCTTTATCATCCCCATTATATGTGTGTGTGTGTGTGTGTGTGTGTGTGTGTATATGTATATATATATATGTATATATATATATCTTACTTCTAGGGTATTTATACATTTATTCTTTAGTATTTAATATTCTAGTTTTGCTCAAGGAGTCCAAGTTTTATGAGATTGTTATAAACTAAATCTAAACAACTCCAAAATATTTGTGTATAAAGTTAATGTAGTGAAATTGAATTTCAAAACAAGAAAATACTTCATTGCCTTTCAAAAATTCAAATGGTAGTTTTCCCAGTAATTGTATTCTAGTTGACCTCATGATATAGAAATAGAAGTAAAATGTTAAAATCTGTTTTCAAAAACTTCTAATATAAAATCTGGTTTAAAGAACACTGATAAATACATAATATCAACAAATAGTTTCTGTATTCAAATATATACAATTATTATCCCACCTCCTTACTAAAATTTTAAAATTAATTACAATTTATAATGAGTTTTAGGAATGACGGAACAGAAAAGAAATCGTATTGGTTAATGTATTTTTAATATTACTTAAGGAGTTTTGATTTTCATATGAGATTCATGAATTTTTTTGATTACTGTATCTAAACTTTGAGTATTTATATTCTTTAAAGGGCTTTTGAAGGTACAAAGCATCCATTTTTCATTAACTTGAGTTAGGTATATGCTAGTACATTAAAATGAGTTGTTCATAGGATGGGATTCAGTTATATAATCTTTCCAGAAGAGATTATGTATAAGATAATCATTGTGACATGTGACGAATTTTATATCTATAAATCATCTGTTAATATTTTAACCTGTAATAAAAGTTCATGCATTCTGCTATAATAATTTCATGGCATTTATATAATTTATATTTTCATTGAATTATGTGAAACAGAATATTAACAATATTGTAGGTACTAAAAGACTGCATATAAAAAGTAATTTGAGATAATATATACCATACAGACATCATAAACAATAAAGTAGTACTTATGTGGATAGATTTTTTATAGGATTTTTTTTTGGAGCTGAGGACCTAACCCAGGGCCTTCGCTTGCTAGGCAAGCACTCTACCACTGAGCTAAATCCTCAACCCACTATGTGGATAGATTTTAAACAGGAAAGATTTATTTTTCTATCACAATGTCAGAAGTTTCAGTCCAGGGTCATTTGGGTTTGTATTTGAGGACTTATGGTGAGGCAGTATATCATAGTGGAAAGATGTGTAAAGGGGAGCTTTAACCTGGTAGTAAACAGTCATCTGCACAAGAGAGAATGTGGCAGGGACAAGATATATTTCCCAAGGGCATGCTCCCAAGTAACTACTCTTTTCAACTATGTACCACCTCCTAAATTTCTATCATTTCTCAATTGCTCAACTGGAAAATCACAAATATATCATTGGGCTTATGCATTAATTGGAATTAATTCATCCTTTATGATCTAATCATGACCAAAAACTTTCAGACTATGGCATAAGGCTGGAGCATTCAGGAAACAAAATATGCTCTTAATATCCTAATACTCTTGTTCATTTGAAATTAGCACAATAGGCTTCTTGTTTCCATCTGTGCTCTTGAGCTAATCCTGTACCACAAATTCTGCCAGGAGAGAGCTGATCTCCCAGGAGTGCTGACATACCTAAAATCGCAGGTGAGAGCACCACTACTAGTCAAATACCTGGCCCAAGTTTGATCTGCCTAGAGCCCACGGGACACAGGAATTGCAAAGAAGCAGGATACTTCATCTGGACCAGAAGCAAACCTAGTGACACAGCACTCTGTACCCCAATCCCACCCAAGGAGAGCTGGTCCCCCAGGAGTGCTGACTCACCTAAGATCACAGGCTCACATGCTCACAGGACAGAGAAGCTATAGTCAGACAGCAAGACCAGATAACTCTAGAGATAACCAGATAGCAAGAGGCAAGCAAAAGAACATAAGCAACAGACAGTAAGGGTACTTCACATGATCAGAATCCAGTTCTTATACCACAGCAAGCCCTGGATACCACAACACAATGGGAAAGCAAGATTCTGATTTAAAATAAAATCTTATGATGATGATAGAGGACTGTAAGATGGACATAAATAACTGCCTTAAACAAATACAGGCAACACAGGTAGACAGGTAGAAGCCCTTAAAGAGGAAACATAAATCCTTTAAAGACATACAGGAAAATACAAACAAGCAGGTGAAGGAATTGAACAAGACCATCCACGAGCTAAAAATGGAAATAGAAACAATAGAGAAATCACAAAGGGAAACAACCCTGAAGATAGAAAACTTAGGAAAGTGATCAAGACACATAGACGCAAGCATCACAAAGAGAATACAAGAGATAGAAGAGAGAATCTCAGAGGCAGAAGATACCATAGAAAACCTTGACACAACCATCAAATGAAGTGTAAAATGCCAACAGCTCCTAGCCCAAAACATCCAGGAAATCCAGGACATAATGAAAAGATCAAACCTTAGAATAATAGATATAGAAGAGAGTGAAGATTCCCAACTTGAAGGGCCAGTAATATCGTCAACAAAATTATAAAAGAAAAGTTCCCCAACCTAAAGTAAGAGGTGACCATAAGCAAAGAAGAAGCCTACAGAACTCCAAATAGAGTGGACCAGAAAAGAAATACCTCCTGTCTCATAACACTCAAAACACCAAATGTACAAAACAAAGAATATTAAAAGCGGCAAGGGTCAAGTAACATATAAAGGAAGACATATCAGAATTACACCAGACTTCTCACCAGAGACTATAAGAGCTCTTCTAGATCCTGGGCAGATGTCATATAGACACTAAGAGAACATGAATGCCAACCCAGGCTACTATTTCCATCAAAACTCTCAATTACCATAGATGGAGCAATCAAGATATTCTAGGACAAAACCAAATATACATAACATCTTTCTACAAATCCAGCCCTCTGAAGGATAATAGATGGAAAACTCCCACACAAGGAGGGAAACTATACTCTAAAAAAAGCAAGAAAATGAACTTCTTTCAACAAAGCCAAAAGATAATAGCATCACTGTCTTAGTCAGGGTTCTCTAGAGTCACAGAACTTATGCATAGTCTCTATATAGTAAAAGAATTGCTTGTTGACTTACAGTCCGTAGTCCAACTCTCCAACAATGATCCAGAAGCTGTGACTAGAAGTCAAGGTGTAGTGGTGGAAGTTCAGTCCCACAAGACAGGCAGAGACAAACAGAGAGAAACAGAGAGAGACCCTTTTTCAATGTTCTTATGTAAATCTCCAGCAGAAAGTGTATCCCAGATTAAAGGTGTGTACCACTATGCCTGGGTCTGGTACTTGCTTTGTACCAGGTGACTTTAAACTCAGAGATCTCCTTGCCTTAAGTTCCTGGCATTCATAGCCACTTTGCCTCAAGCTCTCCATACCAAGATCCAGGTCAGAACTTGTATCTCCTAGCCTCAAGGTCAGGATCAAAGGTGAGCCTTCCAATTCTGGATTGTAGTTCATTCAAGATATAGTCACGTTGACAACCAGGAATAGCCACTACAAACACAAGCATAATTCTCCCTCTAACAACAAAAATAACAGGAAGCAACAATCACTTTTCTTTAATATCTCTTAACATAAATGGACTCAAATCCTCAATAAAAAGACATAGACTTACAGACTGTAGATATAAACAGAACTCAACATTTCTCTGCATACAGAAAAAATACCTCAGTTACAAAGATACTTCCTGAGAGTAAAAGGTTGGGAATAAAACTTCCAAGCAAATGATCCCAAGAAACAATCAGGAGTAGTCATTCTAATATCCAATAAAATTGACTTTCAACAAAAAGTTATCAAAAAAGATAAGAAAGGATACTTCCTACACATCAAAGGATGGTATTAGTACACAATTCTATAAAACCTTTAAAGAAGACATAATACCAATACTTCTGAAACTACTTCATAAAATAGAAACAAAAAGAACACTACCTAATACATTCTATGAAGCTACAGTTAAACTAATACCTAAACCAAACAAGACCCAAGAAAGAGAACTTCAGACCAATTTATATTATGAATATTGATGCAAAAATACTCAATAAAATTCTCATAGATCTAATCCAAGAACACATCAAAACCATCATTCACCATGATCAAGTAGGCTTCATCCAAGGAATGCAAAGATGATTCAGTATATGGAAATCCATCAACATAATCCACTATATAAATAAACTCAAAGAAAAAAACCTACATGATCATTTCATTCAATGCTGAAAACGCCTTTGACAAAATACAGCATTCCTTGATGCTAAAGTATTGGAGAGATCAGGAATCAAAGTCCATTCTTAAATATAATAAAAAAAATATACAGCATACTGAGAGCTAGCATGAAAGAAGATGGAGAGATAATTGATGCAACCCCCCTTTACAATCATCACAAATAATATGAAATATCTTGATGTGATCCTAATCAAGCAAGTGAAAGATCTGTATGTCAAGAACTTCATGTCTGTGAATAAAGAAATTGTGAAAGAACAGACAATGGAAGGATCTCCATGATCATTAATCAACAGGATTAACATAGTAAAAATGGCCATCTTACCAAATGCCATTTACAGATTCAATGCAATTTCCATCAAAATTCCAACTCAATTATTCACAGAGATTGAAACAGCAATTCTCAAATTTATCAGGACTAACAGAAAACCTGGGGTAGCTAAAAACTTTCTCAACAATAAAAGAACGAGGGGAATCAACATCTTTGACTTCATGCTATATCAGAGAGCAACAGTAACTAAAAACCACATAGTATTGGTAAAAAGACAGGCAGGTAGATCAATGAAATAGAATTGAAGACCCAAAAATGAACCCACATAACTTTCGTGACTTGATCTTTGACAAAGAATCCAAAACCATCCAGTGGAAAAAACACAGTATTTCAACAAATGGTGCTTGTTCAATTGGCAGTTGGCATGTAGAAGAATGCAGATTGAACCATTCTTATCTCCTTGTACAAAATGCAAGTCCAAGTGGATCAAGGACCTCCACATAAAACCAAATACTCTGAATATAATAGAAGAGATGTACGAAAGAACCTCTAACACATGGCCATAAGGGAAATTTTCCTGAACAGAACAGCAATGGCTTATGTTCTAAGTTCAACAATTGACAAATGAGACCTCATAAAATTGCAAAGCTGCTGTAAGTTAAAGACACTGTCAAAAAGGACAAAATAGCCACATTGGAAAATTTCTTTTATCAACCCTATATCAGATAGAGGGCTAAAGTCCAAACTGTAACAAAGAACTCAAGGATTTAGACTCCAGAGAACCAAATAATCCTACTAAAAATATCGCACACATCTCAACAGAGAATTCTCAACTGAGGAATCTCAAATGGCTGAGAAGCACCTAAATCCTTATCATTGGGGGAATGAAAATGAAAATGACTCTGAGACCCCATTTTATACTTATCAGAATGGGTAATATCAAAAACTCAGGTAACTGGGGATGCTGATGAGGATGGGAGAAAGGGGAACCCACTTCTATTTCTGGTAGTATTGCATGCTGGTTAAACCACTCTGGAAATCAGTCTGGCAGTTCCTCAGAAAATTCAAAATAGTTCTACCTTAGGACTCAGGTATACCATTCCTGAGCATATACCCACCCCCCAAAAAAATCCTTCAATACATAACAAGAACACATGCTCCACTATTTTCTTAGCAGCCTTAGTTATAAGAGCTAGGAGCTGGAAAGAACCCAGATGTCTTTCAACAGAGGAATGGATACAGAAAATGTGATACATTTATACAATAGAGTACTGTTAAAAGCAAGGACTTCATGAAATTTGCAGGAAAATGGATGTAACTTAAAAATATTCTGAGAGAAGTAATGAAGTCCCCCCCAAAACACATATGATATGTACTCACTGATAAGTGTATATTAGCCAAAAAGACTCTCGGAATACCCCGGATCATATGAAACCCAAGATGAAAGAATACCATACCAAAGTGTGGATACTACAGTTCTACTCAGAAGGGAAAAGCAAATGATCTCTGGAAGTAGAGGGAGAAAGTGATTTGAGCAGGAAAGTGGGGGGGGGGGGAGAATAAAAGATGGTCGGTTCAGATACAAGAGGAGATGCTGGAGAGGCAATGGAGGGTCAGGGAATTTGAGAGGAAGTGTGTAGCAGTGGGGGAGATGGGGGACTAGTGTAGCCACAAGAAAGTCCTAGATGTCAGAAACGCAAGAGGTTCTCAGGACCCAAAAGTGAGAACATTACCCAACAAAGAGGAGATAAATTTTATACAGATCATATCAAGTGTATAGGTACGGTCCCTAGTTGAGTGATGAGGACCCTGGTGAGTTCTGTCCAAAAGAAATTCAAGGAAAAAGAGTGGAGCAGAGACTGAAGGAAAGGCCATCCAGAGACTGCCCCACCTAGGGATCCAACCCATTTACAGATACCAAACCCAAATACTACTGATGATTCAAAGAAGCACTTGCTGACAGGAGCCTGGTATAGCTGTCCCCTGAGAGGCTCCTCCAGAGTTTTACCAATAAAGACATGGTTGAACACAGCCAACCAATGGATTGTGCATTGGGCACCTAATGGGGAAGTTAGGGCAAGGACTGGAAGCAGCTGAAGGGTTTGAAACCCCAGGAAGAACAACAACATCAAATCAGACCCCTAACTCCCAGGGACTAAACCACCAACCAAAGAGTCCACATTTGGGGACTGATGCCTCTAGCATCAGTATGTAGATATGTAGAGAATATGTAGAGGAGGATTGCCTTATCTGGCATCACTGGGAGGGGAACCCCTTTGTCCTGTGGTGCCTCGATAACCCAGGGTTTGGGGATGCCAGGGCACTGAAAAAGGAGTGGGTGGGCATATGGCAGAGCACCCTTATAGAGGCAGGGGGAGGCGAGAGGGGAGAGGGGGCTTGTGGAGGGAAACCTGGGAAGGAGGATAACATTTGAAATATCAATAAATAAAATAACCAATAAAAATGAACAAAACGTAGTCCATTAGTATTTTCCCTAGGGTAAATCATAACCTTCTAGCATTAAAATAATTTAATGATTGAATGTTTCATGTCAAGTGTAATTCCATTTCCATTGAATGCGTTCCTTTCAAAATTTTTTGTTTGTTTATGATTTGAGGCTTCTCTGTTGTGAATATGTATAGACACATAGAGGCTCCTATATTGAAAGATTTGTACCCAGGAGTTGGTCTTATTTTGAGATGCTCTAGATATATTAGGAGGAGGGACAATGCTAGACTATGCACCTACTGAAGTTATGTCCTTGAGAACAATATTATTAAATCTTGGCCCCATCCTGTGTCACTTCTTATTTTATAATTCAAAGAAAAAATTTTTAACCATGAAAAATTTCCACTTCCTTTTTGAAACAGGTAATGAAACGGGTGCCAGAAATTTGATTTCTAATTATAATACTTGGACTATGCTAGACTGAATTGGAAAGCTGTTTCTAACCTGACATTATAAATGTTTTCTTTACTTTCAATTAAGCACAATATAAATTACATAAATTTTGCATTTTTTTCTTCAGTTTGTGTACTCAAATTAAGGTGCATGCTTCTATGTTTCTTTTCTGTCTTTCAATGACTTTTCCCACTAAATTTCATAACATCCCTGCCATGCATAGTTCTATTGAATTAAAACTTTTGTTATGCCATTACTCTTAGAGATTTGTTTTGTACATGAAGTTGCTTAAGGTGAAGAGGGATGAGTAGTCTCTCCTCTTCTTTGCCTACATTTTCTTCCTTAGAATTTGATTCTACAGATGTTTTGAAAGGTATGAATATGATATGTAGGTTATAAATATGTCTCTCGGTTTGTGTTTGTGTATATATGTGTGTGTCAGTATTCACAAGCACAGACTTGTGCAATGGAATGAGGAAAATGAAGAGGAAAAAGGGGAGGAAAAGGAAGAGAAGGAAAGATACTGATGATTATTCTTTATTTGTTACTGTTCTTAGTCTCTTTTCCTTTTTTGTAATAATTCTCTGATTAAATCTAAATAACCTCAAGGCAGTGTTTATAATAGAATGATAGCACTGTACTGCATATGAAATGTAGAGAACATGAACATTTATCAAAATAAAAAATATCCCAATGTATTAGGAAAGATCATGGAAATTATAAATAAGATTTGATCTTCCTACTGAAGAATTAATTCATTGGGAGTCTAAAAATATAGTGGGAATGGTCATGCAGGAAAATCTTCTGAAATTATTAACAAAGGTAGATCTCCCAAAGAATGCTGAATGAAAATCCATATAATTTTATTTGGATATTAAAGAAAATGGTTACCCAATAGGCCTAGAAGATGTAGAATCATTTCAGTTGCATACATAATACTGCAATGAGTAACTTTTAGCTGCTGGTGAATTATTTATTAAGCATAAATTCTTAACACTGATTTTCTAGGTCAAAGGCTAAGCCTCTTCTGATTCTTATTTTAGAAGAATTACCTATTGGAAAGAATTTGGTCATTGGACACAGAAAGACTTCAATTTCAGTTTCTGCTCAATCTTTCTTAATGTGACTTTTTGGACAATGTGATCAATTATTTAATCATGAATTACCTTCATTTATAAAAACAATAGTTCCAATTGGATAACATAAACCATTGACTTAAAAGAAAACTGATCCATGATTTTGTCACATGGATCCCACTGGAATTCAGCATTTTCCATAGTCTTTTGTTATATTGTTAGTATAACATATAGCCACATACAGGATGATTAATTTATCAAAGCTGTATATATTTCACACACAAGAAAAAATATTTGTTTAATGAAAACTCTCTCAAGGAGATTTTTTTTTAAAAAAAATGAAACATTTACTTCAAAAGAAGAAATAATAAATCCCAAAAATTTGATAGTGCTGGTACTTTTCTTTAAAGGAGTTACTATTTGACAGTAGTTTTGGAAATGAGTACATAAAGGTACAAAGAGATCAGTCTACAAACAGAAAAATATACATAGACACAAACTAATGAAAGATACAGACAAAGAAGAGAAAGATGGACACAACCACACACAGAAATGGGCACAGGTAGACAATGAGAAATGTAGCTTCTTGGAAGAGAAATGAGACCCCATTAAAAAGTGCTTAAATTGCTTTGAAAAATAAAATTTACAACTCTGGCCAGCCATTTAAAATAATAGAAAGATTTATTTTGAGGGGAAGATACTCCCAATTCCCCATTACCCACTACTACATACTTCAAGTCTATTCCTGACCCTCTGTACTTCTTTCCTGTCCTTTATATGATCTTGCCCCACCTCCTTTTTCCCTTCCCTTCCTTTCTCTCTCCCAGATCCCTCCCCAAAAAAATAAATAAATAAAAAATAAAAAGTGCTTAAAAGAGCACCAAGGGAGAGTTTACTTGATCTCTGTTCTTTATGTCACTTGGTTATATCTTTTACTGTGTTAACATGACTCTCTAGATGTCCTTTCATTTTCCCTGGCTTAATTTCTACTAAATTTAAGTTTTCTGTTCTACAAAACCAAAATTCCCTTTACTGAAGAACCATCTGGTTTAATCAATGTTATTAGTATGGAGTTAATGTTGATTAGCTTGTTTCCTGTTTTTAAGAGGCTTTATGAAATGTTCAGTAATGTGATAAAGGAGTCTTTTCTGTAGTGATCCATTAACATGAGTTGTTGAAGAATATCAATATTCCTAAAATATTTGAATTAAAAACAAATTAAAAAACAAAAGAGAAGTAAAAATGTTTTCTATGAAGCCAAGAACCAATAGATCAGACATTAAAAACTGTCTTTTCTTTTGATTTTTACAGAAGCATCTGCCATATATATGAAGATGTATTTCTATGGCTATCTTTCTTTTCCATTGTTGGCACATTTTAGCTTACAATTTAATTCTTGACAATTTTATTCATGTATAAAATTCATTATTAACACATCCACTTTTCATTACTCTGTTATCTTCTTCCCAATCCTACAGATATCCTTCTTCATCCCAACTAGTCTCCCTTCTGCATGCATGTTGTATGTTTCTCTACAAGTGCTTACAGGTAGCTACAGCTGATATTTGGCCATGACTACATTGACCATGTCAGAAGGTCGCATTTCATAGCACTCCTTCATATCCTCTAATTCTTCCAGTCTTTCAGTCCCCTTTTCCTCAGTGTCCACAAGGCTTTAAAGGGGGATAATAACTGATATCCAATTAGAGCTGTGTACTAAGCAATAAATTATTCTCAGGACTTAGAGTAGATAAGAATTTAGGCACTAGCTGTCACCTTCTTAAAAAGATGCTTCACTGACCAAAGCGGAGAGCAACACAAATCTATGGGTATAAACATAAATACCTGGAAGGCTGTTTAGTTGCATGTTCGTTAAACATTATATCAGCTCCACCCATTTTGATGGTCTACTTTATTTCTTTTCTTAAACTACCAGTTTAATTGAACTTTTCCCCTCTTTGTACCTAATATATATCCAATTTGAAAATTATCAATATTATCAATGTCAATGAATGTTATAGATCAAGAAGAATAAGATAGAAATACACACACACACACACACACACACACACACACACACACAAGCACACACATACACATACTTAATTTCTCTTTCCAACAAGGGTATAGAGGCTTCTAGTAAAGGCCCCTGCTGTAAGGAAGACTTTGGTGATCTTCAGGGTTCTCTTCTTTTCTTTATGTGTTGTCACTGAGATGCCACCTCTCTAGCTGCATGACTATTATCTCTGTTAAACTATAAATTCCTCCACAGATTTAACACAATCCTATTTTTCTCCATATTCTCCCATGTTATAAATAACAGTACTCAAATTGTTGTCAAATTTTAATAATCACTTGAAAAATAAGATAGATTCTTAAAATAAGACATTTTGTAAGCCATTTAAAGTCAAGAAAATATATTAAGCTATTTTTAAAAGAAAATTATCCTTAAATAGACTGTATTTTTCTTTTCAAAATTAATGTGAAGCTCAAAAACCATTATGTCATACTGACCATATTTATTAAAGAGCATATTTTGTGAGAGGAGTTAAAATGATCTTGCTTCTTTATTCAGCCACTTTCCATCTTAGGACCTGCTAAATCTTACTTATCATTTTAAGGTTCATTTTCTTTATCTGTAAATGTCAATGATATAATTTTCTGTATTGTGAAACACACTATAGATTCAAACTATCAAATAAGTAAAAATGAATTAGTTGAGTGAAATAGTAAATATCTTCAGTATGTTAGCAATGATTGACTTCCCCTTTTTATTCTGACCAGAGAAATTAATAGAACTATCAGTTTTATGCTATGCATTGATGAAATGATACATATAGAAGACAGTTCAATATTCAATGATATTCACTCATATTTTAAAAGAAACCAGATTGTTGAGGGTTTTAAGCTCTTTTACTCTATATTTTTCTTATTTCCTTTATCCTTTCAAACTGTTGATTCCCATCCCACAATACAATATTTCTGCCTATAAAAATTCAATAAACTTTTTGTAAATCACATTTAACATATCTTCAAATGTGAAAATATGGATTATAGTAAGAAAACTAGGAATTCTAGGCAGATAACTGAAATCTGGATACACCGAGAGACCCTAGGTTAAAAAATAAGGTGAAAAGAATCTAGAAAGAGAGATATTGAAGGTAGCTACCATACACCAATAGGCTTCATGAGCACCTAGTGTACTGGTACAAGAGCATCAACTCACACAAAAACTAAAACAGAGGTTTAAAAACAATAAAATCCTGAAATTTGGAACAAGAGGGATGAACGTTTGAATACTAAATAGAATAAGCCAGACATGTGTAACTGTTGCAGTTTAGTAAAATAGAGACTAATAGAAACTGGGGATGGTACCAAAGAGTAATTGGAAGAACGGCTGGACATTGTAATCATTTGCATAAGAAATATCCTTCATTCTTTGCGCATGCGTTTGAATACCTGGTCCCATTCAATGGTATTCTTGGGAGGTGCTTTTAGGGCTCTTTGAGACTTGGTTAAATATGTCACTATCCCCAGCTCCATTTTTCCTTCACGATAAACCAGATTTGAGATCCTCTAGCCCTGCCATGTTGTCTTCAACATTGTGGACTTTAACTCTCTGGAACTGTAACCCAAAATAAATTTTCTTCCTTAAGTTACTTTTGGTCATGTGATTTTTTTATTAGCTAACAAAGATATGAACAATAATTGTTTTATATATATATATATATATATATATATATATATCATATATGAATTCCACTAATGTAGGGAGGGAGAAAAGGAAAAATATTCTTGGATTAATAAAATTTATAGAATTACATTGCTTGTATAAATAGAGTGCCATTAAATAATAGGGCTCAATACAAAATATTTGTTGACTTTATTTTTCTATCTATCCATAATTGTCTTTAAATATCCACAGATATTTAATGTTTTAACTTTGTATACTTTCATATTTTGCTTCAGAGGAAACTATTTTGTTTTGTAACAAATCTAAATATTTTATTTGATCAGTAATGCCTGGATAAAATGAATCACACCAGTCTGCTTTTGTATTTTAAGCTGTATTTTAAAAACAGGTTGAGCATTAAATTTTTAATTCAATGTGTCTAAATTATTTACAGGGATTTTCAGTAAAAGAAGAATTAGAACTTCTGTTCCTTTTGTACCTTGCCTTTATTTGAATAATTTGAGTGGTTTGGCCACTATGTATTCTGCTGATGGTTTTCTTTATACATTTCTGTCTCAAAATCTGTCTTGCATTTTTCAAACAAATAGCAATAAATTATTGATCTTTTGTTAAACACTTTGAATTTTCATAAAAGGAAATAAGGTTGTGCTAAAGAAAGACCATGTAAAATAAGTATATTCCATGCCAATTAATGTGGTTTCTGTGGATGTCCTGAATTTTAGGAAACCAATGGGCATGAATTTCATGTCATATCTTTTCTCTAGTTCTCACTATTCCCATCATTGAATATTCATTCATTTACAAATGTAGTTCTATAAGCATAAGCATATATATTACTAATTTAGATCACACCATCCCATTTTGAGAATAATAAACTTCAATTCATATCATCATGTCATTTAAAACAATGGGTCTATATTTTTTTAATTCATTCCATTTCTTCTTTAAATTGAAACACCATTATTTCCTACTTTTAGCATTCAGAAATAGGCAAGGTAGAAAGCTGATATATGACATGATGGCGCTCTCTCTCTCTCTCTCTCTCTCTCTCTCTCTCTCTCTCTCTCTCTCCCTTTCTCTCTCTCTCTCTGCTTGATTTATTATATTTTACTTTATGAAGTCTACATTTAGGTTTGGTATTGTTTAGATTCTCAAATGATCTTTATACTTTACTTCTATGAGACATGCTTAAAATTAAATATTTGTCTTCCTAATATTTGAAATGGAGTTGACCTGATGGAATCCACAACTAAATTTTTCTGTGCCACTAAGCTTTAATTATGAAAATGATACTTTCATTCCAGTGGGACTAGTTTGTTTGTTATTAGTGAGGAATAAAAATGATTCAACAGACAAATCAGACACCCAAATATATTTTTTATTTATTTTGACATAATGACTTATAATAACTCAGAAATGTATGCAAACATAACTTCAAATGTTATTCTTGTCGCAGTAGAATTTATAAGGGCAATGATACCTGACATTGTGGTTCCTTTAAAGTCACTTAATGACTTATTGGATCATTAAACATCATTCTCTCTCTGCTTTTCACGGCTCCTTGAGCTAGTCATTAACTCCATAGTAAGGAACGTGAACAATGGAATTATTGCCTAATTGTAGTTACAATATTTTCTCCCCTGTTTAACATGTATCTATAAAATTAATATCAGGAACCATATTATTTCAACTACTTCTATACTGACTGATACATTCACTAAATTATTTTTAAATACATATATTATAGAAGAAATGCATAAAACTATAGATTAAATATACAGAATTGCTGTTTTCTTCAGTTTTTCGGAACAAGCTGAAATTAATCAACAATACTTATAAAATAATTCAAAACTGAAGCTTGAATACCATTATGCTGCAACTAGATTATAAAGCTACATTTGAAATAATTATTTCTGATCATTAAGCAGCTTAATTTAGATTCCAAATTTGACTTGATTCTACTCCAGTTACTAAAATTAGTAGTATATTGACATACACTATCAGGTTAATGATGAAATGATTAATGTTTCTTAAAGTAAGATTAATACTATTTTTAAAGTACTTGCTTTTCATGTCATATAATTACCCTAAAAAAGTTTCATTTACATGTCTGTTTGTTTATATTAGTGATTTCCTATTAAGAATGTATGATCACAAACTGCAACTCCCAATCTCAATTCAGCTCATAGGTACATGAATTTTGATGATTACTCAATCCATTAATATCAATGTCTCTTTCAAACAGAAGCATCTCTAATGAAGTTTGAGAGATGCCTTAATCTATGGGGATGATGATAATTCATTAAGAGTCAGTTTAATACTGTGCCCATTTAGAAGTGTAATACTACTAGGTTTTACACTAAACCATGTGATCTATGCATTATATAGTTTCTTTTTCTGAAAATAGTGTCAGATCGATATCATTTTGTCAAGTGAGACTGAAACCCTAACATAAGTTGGTTGGTTATTCCTGTGATTCTTTCTATTATTATACCTGCATGGATATCATGTTAAGAAGGTTGCTCTTGTAGCTTGGGTTGAAAACTAAATAAGGCTCACGACTATTTTCTCCTCTTTTAGCATTATGCATGCTGTGCTATGAAAGCCAGACAGTAGGAATGACGCCTCCAGGTCAATACCAAGTAGATTTCTCCATATTCTATTAATTATGTGGTGTCTTCGGTGAAAGTTTTCTCTGTCACGTGGTGGTGTGCAACTCTCCTTTGTATGTTTGTTTGTTTGTGTCAGATTGTCACAAACATACAGTTATCTGGGCAGAGGAAACCCCTACATCATTCTGGATGAGTGATTGATATGAGAGCATCCAACTTAGAGTGTTATCATTCTTTAGCAAGTGTCCCTGAATTTTATAAGAGGCTGAAAAATCAACAAGGACCAAACAAATAAGAAGTTACTCCATAGCTTCTGTGTCCATTACTACCTCCACTTTCTTGCCTTGAGATCCTTTCCTCACTTTCCTCGCTGGTGCAATAATCTTTCTGAGGAAGTACACTCTTTCTGCTGCAAGTTAATTTTTGTCATAGTATTTTTTTCATGGCATAATCTTTCTGAGAAAGTACACTCTTTCTGCTGCAAGTTAATTTTTGTCATAGTATTTTTTTCATGGCATCAGGAACCTAAGGCAGTATCCAATAGAACTAGCAATAGCCTGATGTGCTTCAGGTAAACCATTTCTGGCACTATTTTGTTGTTGTTGTTGTTGTTGTTGTTGTTGTTAGCTATGGTGTCAAGTAAGAGTATATATACAGAGAAGATGAGAAACTTGTGACATTTGTCTTTCTGGAATTGGATTACCTCACTTAGAATAATTGTATAACTCCATCCATTCACCTGAGAAATTCAAATTTTTACCTTACTTGATAGTTATAAGATGTTTCAGTTTGATGAAAGTTGGTACAGGTTAAGAGGTGTCTCCATAGTAAGATACATGGCTATTTATATATTTACCTAAAAGTAGTATAGTAGACTGGGATGGTTTGTATGTGCTTGTCCCTGGGAGTGGCACTATTAGTATGTGTGGCCTTGTTGGAGTAGGTACGTCACTGTGGATGAGGGCTTAAGACCGTCACTCTTGCTGCCTGGAAGCCAGTCTTCCACCAGAAGCCGTCAAATGAAGATATAGAACTCTCAGCACCTCCTGCACCATGCCTATCTGGATACTGCCGTGCTTTCACCTCGATGCTATAGATGAACCTCTGAGCTTGTAAGCCAGCCCCAATAAAATGTTGTCCTTCATAAAACTTGCCTTTGTCTTGGTGTCTGTTCACAGCAGTAAAACCCTAACTAAGACAGAAGATCATGTCGCAAGTCTACTTCTAGTTTTATTTTTTTAAGAACCTCAATGCGATTTCGTTAGGCATTTTAACACCACAATCTTACAAGAAAAGACTGAGGGTCCTTTTTTCTTCACTTCCAAACCAGTAGTTGTCTTGAATTTGGCATGTTTTATTAGATTTTCATTTCGGCTTTGTTTTGGTCTCTTTGGTAATAGCCACTTTAAACTTAAATTAGATGAAACCTCAAAGTAGTTTTAATTTGTATTTTCTCCACAACTAAAAATGTTGAACAGTTTTTTAAAAAAAATATTTCTCAACCATTTTTATTTAATCATTGAGAGCTCTCTCTTTCATGTTGTGCCCTATTTTAAAACTGGGTTATTTGTTTCCTATTTTGTTTACTTTTTAAGTTCTTTATAAATTCTAGATACTATTCCTCTGTCAGATGTTAAAGAACAGCTGGTCAAGAACATTTCTTTTCTGTAGGCTATCTCTTCACTCAAGGGCTTTACAGAAGCATCTTTATTCCCTGAAGTCCCACTTACTAACTGTTGGGCTCAATGCCTGACCTGTCAGGGACCTGTTTTGAAAATCCTCTCCTGTCCAAATGAGTTAAAAAATATATCCCATTTTCTCCTGTTAGATTGAAAATATGGTTGATATCCTTTAGCCTTTTGCAATTGAGATTTTTACTGTGTTTGAAATAAATTTTATAATTTTATTTTTCTTCATGTAGCCATTCTGTTTGACGAGTACCATATTGCAAATGCTATTTTCTTCGGTTTGTATTGTTTGCTACTTTGAAACAATAATATTGTTCTAGGAGGGTAGGTTATGTGTGAGCTCTCAATTCTATTTCATTTATCAATGTTCTTGTTTTTAAACCAGTGTCATGCTTTTTTTTATTAGTATTTATCTGTATTATTATTTGAAATCTGGGGTAGTAATACCTCCAGCACTTTTTTTTTTATTAACTTGAATATTTCTTATATACATTTCGAGTGTTATTCCCTTTCCCGGTTTCCGGGCAAACATTCCCCTCCCCCCTCCCCTTCCTTATTGGTGTTCCCCTCCCCACCCTCCCCCCATTGCCGCCCTCCCCCCAACAGTCTAGTTCACTGGGGGTTCAGTATTAGCAGGACCCAGGGCTTCCCCTTCCACTGGTGCTCTTACTAGGATATTCATTGCTACCTATGAGGTCAGAGTCCAGGGTCAGTCCATGTATAGTCTTTAGGTAGTGGCTTAGTC